>NC_090938.1:499310121-499626371 GCF_040938575.1 Ambystoma mexicanum | reverse complement strand
TTATCTGGCCTGTTTACAACACCTCTTCCTGACAATATTTCAATTTCTCCTTGTCCACCTTGAGCAACTTTTCAGCCAAAACAGTCAATAATTGTACAGTCTTTCCTGCACTCTTCCTGTGTTGCACTACAAACAAATAAGTCATCCACATACTGTATGACCGTGCAGTCAGTTTGGACATTCCCCAACTCCAATTGCATCACTTAATTAAAGACAATGGGGGACTCCTAGAACCCCTGTGGGAGGCGACTGTGTTGTAATCTGATTTTGTGGTAAAGTAAATGCGGTCAAATATTGTGGGTCTGCATGCTGTAAAGTATTGGGCTTTAGATGGTATATTACACAATATGGTTGCTGGATTGAGCCCTAGTGGGAACTCAGCCTCAACAATATTATTCAGGGGGTGTGAATCTTGTGTAAATCTCCAAAACCCCTGTGATGAATCCTGCAGAGTCCTCACAGAACCCCTGCCTAAAGTGTCCTCCCAGGTGGCCTGGGGAAGGCAGCTGCTACCTGATCCTAACCCTGGGGATGGTATTAGCCGGGTGGATCACCTAGGACGGGAAGGGCCCCAATGGGATAGGATGGCTCCATTAGGAGAGATGCAGTATTTATCTTCTTCAGAGGGAGAGATTTCCATGATGCCAGAATATTTAATAGCTTGTTGTCAGAGTTAGGCTTCCCTTCCAAAACTACCCACCCTGTTGGAGGGTTGTGATCAACAGGAGAATAATATATATGGGAACAGAGCATTAATACCCTGCATTCTGATAAATAGGATTCTCCCTTAGGTCTGAACCAACCATGAATCCCTCTAAAATCCTTCCCTAAAGTTGTATTCAATAAGAAGAGTGAATCAAACAAAGGTAAAGGCTGTATTTGTGATACAAAAGGGAACCAAAACTTTGGGGACTTCAAGTCCCACCATTCCTTACTGGGACGAGGAAGAGGGGCTTAGAGACATACAACTGCAGTATGTAGTCTGGTGGTTGTAATGACTTTGCAGGGTCAGAAATGTGAACCGGACAACTTGGCAGACCCTCTAGGATATTGCGGCATGAAATTGAACATTTTGCAGCATAAAAAAGGACATTTTGCGGCACACAAGTGTATTTCGTGTGCAGTGTTTTTGCAGTATGTTTTTAATTACCCGGAGAGTGTGTGAGCCAGGGTGTGATGTTGGTTCTGCTATAGTGTAAGAGAAAAGAGTCCAGATGTCCCAAGCTTGACTGAAAGTGTTTGTTTTGTGCTACATACCTATTTTAGGTTATTAACTGTATTGATGTCTACCTCTTGTAATTCTGTAAATGTACCCATTCAATGGATGCCAACTTGATTTTTGCCATTGGGTTACATGTGTGTATTGTGTACTTGCAGAATCCTTGCAGAATCCTTAACACCAGTGCTTTGCAACAAAGAATTGTAAGCAGCTTAAAGTAGTTACAGTTGGTGGTTAGATTTTAAAAGAGCTGGTGTCTAAAGGTGCATACAGGGACATTATTTTGAAGCACAGTAGGTATCACAAGTGCATAGAGATGGGCCTTCTAGAATTCTAACAAACACAAGTTGCCCAGGCCCTCTGGAGAGCTAGGTGTATGTGTACGAAGCCCTGTGGGATGAACCCACTTGGTTAGGAGAGGTAAATGTTTGCACTTCAGTAATCTACATGTCTACATGCAACGAATCTGATCAATATGAGAATTGTAAATCCCAACAAAGCTAATGATGCCAATCCACTGCCCGCTGTCATCTCCTTGGATCACTACATTGACACTCTTGTCTGTTACATGTATGCAAAAGGATAGCTTTTAAGACATTTTCTGTAGGTCCTGTCTAGGTCCTGTCGTTTAAATGCATGCTATTGTGCATTCCTTACACATTATAAGGGTATGATATGATATGGTATTTATAATGCGCTTATACACAGGTCTTTCAAGGTCTGACTAGAAGTACCAGAATGCAACATAAGAGCTTATAAACTAGGGATGGTTGTTTATTTCACACCTGACATTTGACAGCTTGAGATCTCCATAAACTATGCTATAGGTTTTACTAGTTTCAAGACTTGGGCAAACTCCCCCCTGGAGCCCTTTCGATAAACCGATCTTAGGCCTGGATAGCATGCTATAGAGTGGGTGTATGTGATTGTATGGAAGGGCATGTGCAAGGCTTGGGGAGAGTATATGCATGAAAGGGTGCAAAGTGTAGATTTGTGCATGCGGGTAAAGCCAGTGTTTGTGTGTTGTCCATGTGGTGAAAATGGCAGACGGGGCAAAATGAGACACATGGATGAGTTTCAGTTACGAAGGAATCCAACTGTCTGAATTGGGGCAGCAAGAGAAGTAGGGGCTCAAGAGACACTTTGTGTTTCTGCCAGGTAGTAGGTAGTAGGAGATCTAGGATCTGGGAGGATGGACTTCCTGACACTCCCCTGAGAGCCCAAGAGTAATAGATTTTTTGAAACTCTCTTAAGTGTTCTATTTGTGTGTCCCCTTCACTCTTTTTCTCATATTCTAGCTCTCTCTCTCTCTCTCTCTTTCTCCCTCTCTCTCTCTCTCTCTCTCTCTTTCTCTCTCTCTCTCTCTCTCCCACACGCCTGCCATCTGTTGGTCGTGCTTTTTTTGCCACTTTCTCCTTTTGTCTTCATCATTCCCTCTCTCCCTCGGTTTTGTGACCCTTCACTGTGTCTCCTCTCTTTTTCTCTCTCCCTCCATCTCTTGTACCTTCTGGCTCTCTCCTTCTTCTACATGTAATTTATTTGTAACCCCTCACTGTTTCTCTTGCTCTTTGCTCTTTGCTTTGCTCTTATTCACTCACTTCTGCCTTTTCACTCTAGGCAAACCTCTCACTAGTTCTTTGTCCATTCTATTTCCCCCTTCCCACTACCTCGCCCCTCCGACACACTCTTTTCTCTTAACATTTCTTTTTCCCTGTCTATTTTGGTTTCCTCTTTCACTCTCTCTGTCTCTCTGTCTCTCTGTAGCTCACTTGTGTAGTTTCCACTTTGTTTATTCACTTCCCTGCCTCGTCCCTTTCTCTTGTCGCCATTATTCATACCCCTTTCCTCTGCCTGTCTCCCAATCCTATTTCCTTTTATTATTCCTGACTTTGTCCCCCTTCACTTTTCTTTAGCTGAACGCTTAGCATTTTACAGCTGAGAGATGATAATCTTAACTTTCCATTTCCAGTAAAAGAAAAATGAACAAATTGACTAATCACGATTTGCCCTTTTATTCTTTTAACTGTCACTGGAGACTAAGGCTATAAACTCTACACTGTAAAAGCAATGAGCCTGATTCACAAAGCGTTTTCAGTCAGATTGTGCCATTGTAAAACGTTTTTGTAAATTAGGCCCAATGTTTTCAGCAAAGAACAGCAGGATGTCAAATCCTACACCTTGGAAACCGCTGACACAGTTCAGGAAGAGTTAACACTTGGCTGCTTTCCCTCAGCAGCCCACAGTGAAATGTTTGTTTATTTTTGCGGCACTGTAGGGTGTATAGTGGCAATTGTGGCGATAAGCTGATTTTGGTTCATTTTGCAAGAGTTTGACAAATGCATCCCTATCCCTCCCCTGAGGTGGATTTCACTGCCTATCAAAATGAACTAAAGAAACACTCTAGCGAAAGGAATCTGTCCCTCACACCTATACATACAACAAACTCAAGAAGGGAAAATATGGCTATTAAAACAAAACAGAAATAACAGTTATGTCCAACATAAACCCAATAACTGTTTCTCCTTGTGACCTGGGTGAGATCCCCTTCCCCAGATTCAAAGCAGAATTTTCAATTAATAGTTCAAAATAGGACAGTTCTCCTTGTTCCAAAAGTCTATCACTTGGACTTTGACCACCAGTTCAAAATAGACACTCTCCACTTGGAGCATAAAGTTCAACACAACTTCTTCTTAGGGAACAAAACTCTTTCACAATTCATCTGTATCAACAACAATGTTTTGGCAGGATGATTCCACAGCTGATTGCAAAGTATTTTAGTGGTCTTGCCACTTCTTCTTCTTCACAACCTTTAACCACAACAAAGTACTTCAATAACTTCTTCCTGGTCCACTAACCTGCTAGGACCACCACTACAATGTCCTTACCCTGACATACTTGGCTCAGACTAAAAGCTCTTGCCACTAATGCAAGTACCTCTGTGATAAAGTTTACTTCAAACAACAACAAAGTATTTTGACTTTTAACAACATCAGTATTGACTACTTCTTCTGGGAAGACATGCAATCCATTAGTGCTGTTTGTTCCACACTTGTGATTGCCACATACAATGCAGATCATGCTCCTCTCCTCCTGAATACGTTCTGTCAGGACGGCTGCTTTCCTGCCCTCTTGTTTTCCCACTCTTATATCAGCCCAATGCTAATAATTGCTTTCTATCAAACTTACTTCTCTTTGGCCTAGGCAATGCTTGTTTTGGGTCTTTTCCAACTATTGCCTCTTTCTCTCTTTGGCAATAAGGGTTACACTTAGTTTGCTTCTGAATTGCCCTCTCTTGACTTTGGCAATGATGGTTCTTTTCAACTTGCTTTAGTATATTCCTCTCTTGTCTTTGGCAATAATAGTTCTTGTTAACTTCTTTTAGTATTGCCCTCTCATGACTTTGGCAATATTGATTCTTGTTAACTTCTTTCAATATTGCCCTCTTTTGATTTTGGCAATTACTTTGATTGTTAGAAGTATAATTATAACCTTCTTGTCTGTTCTCAAAGTTCCTATTCTGACACTTTAGATTCTGTGGGCCTCATCACGAGTTGGGCAGTATCCCAGCTGGGACACCGCCCAACTTTATTAGCGTTAGCGCCCACCCAATTTTCAGTGCAATTACTATGTAGTAATACCGCCAGCGGTAACTGTACCAGAAATGGTAATTTTTCCAGCGTGTTTGCCCCAGCAGTGAGCTGGGGGTAAACACGCCTGATTCTAGATTGGGCAGACCCATAAATGTGGCGGTAGCACCATTACTGCTGTTTTTAGGGGCTACCGCCCAACACGTAATCAGGCCCAAATTTGTATCAGTTCGGTATTCAAAGTTATTCTTACTCTACCATTTTAGCTTATCTGCAGGGTTGGACTGGGGCTATCGGTCATTCGGCCACGTGCCCAACGATCTTGAGGACCTGGGGCCGGTTTTACAACGAGCTATCCTGGGCCGTTTTTTTAGGTGCAATATTGTTTGTAACTTATGTTACTTTAAGTAACAAAGGGAACTAGATCGAGGTATGTGTCAGGGATGGCACTCTATTAAGAGTGGCACAGGACACCAAGAAAGGGTTTGGGTGGTTGTGCCAAATAAAGTGGACAGATAAGAACACACACAGCGGAAAGGAAAGAGAACGAAGAGTAGGCAAGAGTAGCAAGGGAAAAGATACAGAATGAATACCCTCTTGGGGTGTATGCAGATATAGGAAAAGAGTATTCCACGAACCTTGGAAATACTCTAGCCTTCTGCACAGTTTGCTATAACAGAGGCCCACGCTGTTTGCTCATGACTTGGAACAGCAGCTATGGGTGTCTGTAATGTAGAAACGAGACAAGGGAAGGGGCAGAGGTTGACTGATGGGAACCAACAGACAAGCTCTGTACAAAAGGGTCTACAAACAGTACAAGAGAAGATACTTACAGACAAATCCAGGAAAGGAGGTTGATAGCAAACTAGCAGAAGGAAAATGAAGGGAAAGTCGTGTAACAGGATAGGATAGCAGAGGACAGTAAGGAACAAGGTTGAGAGCTCAGAGGAGCAGGAAAGCAATGAGCAAGCCCACAGGAGCAGGGCTGTAAGGTAGAGAGCCCAGAGGAAAAGGGCTTAGGGCAGCAGAGTAAAGCAGGCTGCACGGCAAGGAAACCAGAAGGGCCGGGCAGCAAGGAGTGGGCCCTGAGGGGCAGGGCCGCTGACCGTAAAAGGTTGCAGAGGACTGTAGAGGGCTGCTAGGCCGAGAACCCAGCGGAAAAAGGTAGGTAGTAGGCAGCGGAGCGTGATAAGCTGCAAAGTAGGAAGCCCAGAGGACAAGGGCTGTAGGCAGCCGGAGTGAGGCAGGCTGTAGAGCAGGAAGCCCAGAGGACAAGGGCTGAGGCTGGAAGACAGCAGAGCGTGATCGGCTGCAATGTAGAGAGCCCGGCAGGGCAAGGGCGGAGGCTGGAAGGCAGCAGAGCGTGATCGGCTGCAATGTGGTGAGCCCGGCAGGGCAAGGGCGGAGGCTGGAAGGCAGCAGAGCGTGATCGGCTGCAATGTGGAGAGCCCGGCAGGGCAAGGGCGGAGGCTGGAAGGCAGCAGAGCGTGATCGGCTGCAATGTGGAGAGCCCGGCAGGGCAAGGGCGGAGGCTGGAAGGCAGCAGAGCGTGATCGGCTGCAATGTGGAGAGCCCGGCAGGGCAAGGGCGGAGGCTGGAAGGCAGCAGAGCGTGATCAGCTGCAAGGCAGGAGCCTGGAAGAGCAGGGCTGAGGCAGGGAGCCCAAAAGGCTAGGGCTGTAGGCAGCAGGGTGTAGCAGGCTGCAAGGCAGGACGCCCAGAGGAGCTGGACTGAGGCAGGGAGCCCAGAAGGCTAGGGCTGTAGGCAGCAGGGTGTAGCAAGCTGCAAGGCAGGGTCCAAGCAGGAGTGATGGTAAACAGCATACAAAGATCCGTAGAAAGACACGAAAGGTGGAGGAAGGTCTCTCAGATGCAAGAGGCTGAGCCACTGCAGGCAGCAGCCTTTTATACTGCCTAGCCCAGCACAGAGGCAGGCTAATTGGTTGCACCTGGCTAAGCACACCTGCAGGCAATCGGCCACCTCCCTTTCTGCTCCTGGGCTGGTGGAAGCAGAGCAAATCCCCAGGGCTTCTGGGGGGTGTAGTTCCTTTGATGACCAATAGGAACAGCCAGGAATCGATGCTTGTAGCCAAGTGCATTATGGTATGCGTAGTTTGTTGGAAAAAATAATAAGGCACCAAAGTCTCGCAAATGGGAAATAAAGTTCCCAAAGTAAATATAGATGGATCCAAGAGTCTGTTGTAAATAAATGATAAACAAATAGTCCATATTGAGCGTAAATGGATGCGCCCATGGCGCAGGCATGACAGTATGCCCCTCTCCAGGCCCCTCTCCAAGCTCCCTGAAGACCGACCTACAGGAAGAATGTCTGTCACACCGTACAAGAGTCTTAATCCAAAAAGGCACATCATGAAGCACCAGAAACGGGTTGCAAGGTGAGAGTCTTGAATGACGGAGACAGTACCAATGTTCTGAACTTTTGATGTAGAAATCAGAATAGACGAAGTCTTTGGAACACAGACCCCAACTGTGTGTGCATGAAGAGAGGAACTGCGAAAAACTGCTGCAGGCTCCATGATAGATTTTGCTTTGACGGGCAACAGTATGGTGCTGGAAAGTGGAGCCATAGGTACAGCAGAGTTGGTAGCTTTAGGAAGGTTTTCCAAGACATCCGGAGCAGCAATGACAACGTTAGGGTTAGCCGCAGAGAGTTCAGGAGTCACAGCGGCGGTTTTCCCATGATTAGTAGACAGTTCAGAGGTTACAGCAGCAGTGAGATCTTGAATGGCTGTAGAGAGTATCAAGGCTGTAGCAACTGGGTGTGTGGGTGTCATGAGAGAACCAGCGGGCTGGAACGCACCTGAGACTGGTAGAGTAGAGTCTGGCAGTCTTACTGCTATAGATACACCAGCAGGAACATCTAGAGCAGTAGTCTTAACAGGGAAACCCTTCGCTGACTTTGCAACAGTTAGCATGGCGGATGTAGGATCAGGAAGAGAAGGTGCTGAGGAATCAGGTTGTGTAGCAGAAGATTCTGCTGTAGCGAGCACAGCTGCGAAGGAAGTAGAAATCTGGGCATCGGGAGCATCAGAATTAGCAGTAGCTTCAGGAATCACAGTAGCTATAGCAACCTCAAGATTTGCAGCAGGGACTTGAGGAGTCTCAAATGTGGCAGGGAGTTTAGGAACCACAGCAGCAGGAAGATCATGAATTGCAGTTGGAAGTTCGGGTGCTGTAGCAGCTACAGACAGTTCAGGTGTTGCAACTACTGGTAGATCGGGTACCACAACTACTGGCGATTCAGGGGGTATCGAAGAAACTGAAGATGTTCTTTGCTCAAGAGTGTTGTCTGATAGCACAGCCACACTTTGGCAAGCTCCGCTTGCCAACTCAGCATGCTCGGTGTGAATTGCGCCAGTCTCTTCAGCTGCCGTTGTCATTTCAGAAGAGGTTGTAAGTGTGAGTACTGGACAATAGGCAAGGGTGAGGGCGGAACCATCCTTTGACTCAGAGGGATTTCCAATCAGAAGACCACCCTTGTTTTGTGGTGTAATGGCAGTGTGAGTGATTTGACCCACCGGAGGAGTTAATTCTTTTCTGTCAGTACAACAACCTGAGTTTCTGTGGCTGGAGGGTGAAAGTGATATGTGTTCCTATGCAAGATTAGAATAGCACATTCCTGTAAGGCTGGCTGGGCCTTTCCTATGTCTGTAAACCTGCCTGCATATGTACTTGGTCTTGCAGCACAACAGGTGCTATTATCAGCAATATACCTGCACCAGATTTGTATTTGTATTTTATTGAATTTATATAGCACTTTAATCCAAAGTGCTTTACATGAGAACAAGAAGAAATACAACAAGCATAAAATGGCAATTGAATCACAACTCGAAAACAGTAGAAGGAACACTTTACATTACTGCTGAGGTAAGGAGGGAGTGGAGAGGGACAGAGGAGTGAGAGAGAATGGGAGGTATGAGTGGAGGTAGAAACAAAAGTAAGAAGGGAGGCGAGAGGGTGTGAGGAAGAAGAGAGGGAAGAATAAGACTAGATAAGAGCAGGAGGTAGGGTAGAAGGGAGTAGAGAGGAAGGAGAGGGTATAGAGGTAAAGGAGTAAGAGGTGAGGCATGGGCGGTGGGAGAAGTAGGAGAGGAAGAGAGAGGTGTTAGGTGAGGAATGGAAAAGATACGATTTTAGAGAAGAGCGAAAGGAAGGGTAGGAGGGAGAAGAGCAGATGGGGAGGGGGAGGCGCTTCCAGTTGAACGGAGCAAGGAGTTGGAAAGAGCGGAAGCGGGAGGGGCCACAGGGAGGTGGAGGAGGAGAGGGTAGGTAAAGATCAGAAGAGCGAAGAGAACGTGAAGGGGAGTAGAAAGTAAGAAGGGAGGAAAGGTAGGGGGGGCACATGATAGGGGTTGCTATAAAAATGACAGATAGGGGTTGTTATAAAAATGACATGTCATCCTTATGGTGAAGGTCTAGAAATTGGTTTGTTCAGATGGGGTGTTGTAAAACCTAGGCAATCACCTCCAACAATGAGCATAAACTGTTAGTCCAAGAGATGCATAAGTATCAGAATTTGGAACCAACGCATTCATGTTTGTATCCTGGCTTTGCCAGCAGACACTACAGTGATCCCGATCAATCATCTTATATCTTGTACATTATTGTCCTGTCTTCTGTGAAGTTTGCCTCCTTGCATGCTGGTGGCATCGTTTAGCCCATTACTTGATCTTTCTTCTTATGTAGGTCATTTGAGTGGAAGGGGTGTTAGACAGAAGGGAGCGGAACAGATGGTGAAGGACTCGGGCAAGCATATTTTAAATTCTGCTCGTTTGACAATAAAAAATGCTTTGCATTTTTGTAAAAGCCAAAGGTTTTTCTGCACGTTTATAAATGACAATTTGACAAGCCAGTGTTTTGGAAGTATGTAAAGCTTTAAACTACATAAAACAAACCCAGATTAAGGGAGTAATTCATGGATTATTTGCGCTGAAAAAAAAGGGATTTGTGCGCCATTCTGCCTGCAAATCCTTGTTTAACAAATGGGGATTTGCAGGCAGAATGGCGCACAAATCCTGTTTTTTTTGGCGCAAATAATCCATGAATTACCCCCTCAATCTGTTAAATTAGACTGTTTGCTATGCTAGTACTTGTATACGTCTGCTGATGCTAGAATCATTCTGTGTTACACCCTTCTATAATATTTTGTTTTTAAAAATTGTCATGTTTGGTAATGTGCTGTGTGTACTTTCCAAGTCAGTTTTATAAAATGAGATTATTTTAGTTCATGGTAAGAACTGGTAATGAAAGTGTTCAAATGCAGAAATTGCAGAGTTGGCACAAAACCCAGATTCACCCCTTAACCAGTTTGTGTAATGCTGGGCATCTAATTATTATTATTTTTATATTTTATTTTATTAAGGTTTTTAAAAACATTTCACACATTGCAAAGACATTGTTTGGAGTATACTATGAATGTCAACTTTTCACTCCCCTCCTGTCCCCGAACAACACCTCATTGCTAACATTACAACGCACCTCTCCCCCCACGCCCCTCCCTCCTTCCCTCTCCCCATGGAACGGAATCTTCTTCTGTGGTTATCGCTATCCATTGACTTCTTGGTCATGGTGTGTGGACATTTTGATCGTTGGTTATCAGTCGATGGTTTTGGCCACCTGAATGGGGCACAATCTAATGTGTATTATGGGCCTTCTCGGGTGAGATTCCTCTCAAATGTAAGTTGGCCTTCACAGGACGTGGTCAAGCAGCCACCAAAGTCTGGGTCCTTGATCTCATTAAAGTACAATCACGTAGGCTTTGGTCATATACTTATTCATGAATTCACCCCATAGTAGTTAATTCAGAGCTGATTTCCCATGGAGGGCTGCGGTTATCTTTTCCATTGTACAAATATTGGTGGCAACGTTAATCCATTCTTTCTTTCCCGGTACTTTTACCCCCTTCCATTGCATCGAAGACAAGCCTGTGCGGCCAGTAAGAGTGGCGCTGCCACTCCTGTCATTCTCCTGAGCTCCCCCTCTGACACCTCCAACCCAAATAGTATGAGGAAAGGTCCATTATTATGTTGGATCCCATCCAGTTTCCTGATCCATCCCAAGACTTCATCCCAAAACACCTTAATATGGAGGTATCCCCACCACATATGCCAATAATCCGCCTTCTCACCGCATTGGCGCCAGCACAGGGGACTCGTTGATTGGAACATCTTTGATAATCTATGCGGGTCATATTGCCATCTGTGTAGGAGCGTAATGGCATGTAGTTTGTACTGGCTCGCTATCGATACTTGCGAGGCTCCTTTACATATTTTCTCCCACAGGTCAGGATCTATTTCGGATCCGAGATCCCTTTCCCATCTGAGCCTCAGGTTTACAGTTGACCCCTTACCAGCATCTATCAAAGCCCTGTACATGGTGGAGATTAGGCCCTTACAGTCTCTCCTTTTATCCAGAAGCTCTTCAAACGGGGTAAGGTCTCTCTGGATGTTCTCCTTCCATTTGTCCCTTGTAAAGATTCCTTTAAGCTGAAGTAAAGGAAAGACCGGTAGGGGGCTTATTCCCAATGCCTCCTCTAATTCTACAATAGTAACAATGTTGCCCTCCCTCTAGAGTTGACCCACTCTCTCCAGACCCGCTTCAAGCCATGATTGAAATCTTTCGTGATTGGGGATGTCTTCTCGGACTCCCGGTGCCCAGATATGGCTCAGGGTAGACAGCCATGAAGTGATCCCCTGCATGTCCACTCCTTCCCGCCAGATCTCCCATATGGAGCCCAATATTGGGTGGTCTCTAATTCTACCTATGAGCTTACTTCTCGGGACCCATAGCCATTCCGCAACCGTGGCTGGGGTCAGACTGAGGTTGTCTATTGTCTATCCATTGGAGTCCTTTCTTCCCTCTCAAGTGGGGGACAAGAACACTTAGCTGCCCTGCCTCGTAGTATTTCTGTATATCCAGCAGGCCCACACCACTCTTGTCTTTGGGCAGCGTTAGGACCTCGTATGATACTCTAGCCTTCTTCCCTTGCCACAGAAACCTCAGGATTGCCCTTTTTACCTCACCAAAGAAGGGTTTCGGAAGACAAATTGGCAGCATTTAGAATGGGTACAAGAATCTGGGCAGATACACCATCTTCACAGCGTTAAGTCTCCCAAGCCAGGATATAGTGAGTTTTTGTCATTTTTCTAGATCGGCCCGGATGTTTGAGAGAAAAGGAGGAAAGTTAGCATCATATAGGTCATCCAGGTCCCTCGTAAGATGTATTCCCAGATAGCGAAGGGTGTCCCCTCCAATCATTAGGCCCAGAGGGGCGAATCTACCAATCTCCACCATGTTGTGTTTCTGCAGTGGAAATAGAATTGACTTGGCCCTATTCATCTTGAAGCCATACAGCTCCCCGTACTGTTCGTTCATTTGGATTGCCCAAAGTATGTATGTCATAGGGTTCTGTACATGTAAGAGCAAATTGTCCGCGTATAGGGCCACTTTGTATTCTCGCCCGCCCACCATGAGTGCCTCTGTCTGTTGGTCTCCTCTAAGTCTCTGGGCAAGAGGCTCAAGGGAGAGAGCAAATAATATCGCTGACAGGGGGTAACCTTGCCGCGTACCTCTACATAGGTCGAACCAACGGGAGAAATCTTCATTAATCCTTACCAACGCTTTGCCTTTACCCCCTTCTAAACCTATCACCCTGCTTCACTTTGCTCAGGACCGCCTCCAGGAAACTCTGTTCCACCCTATCGAACTCCTTCTCTACGTCTACAGAGAGGAGGATGGGGTCCCCTCCCATATCTAGTGATTTGTGGATCAAATGCAATGTCTTTCGCATTGTGTCTGTGCCCTGTCTCCCCATTATGAATCTGACCTGATCTGAGTGTATCAAACGAGGCATGTATATTTCAAGTCTCGCCGCGAGTACCCTTGTGTAAATCTTGGCGTCGATGTTTAGTAGCAATATGTGGTGGTAGGATCCACACTTTTTGAGGTTCCTGCCCTCCTTGGCTATCACCATGATGAGGGCCTGTGAGAAAGAGTCAGGGGCCACACCCATCTCGAGAATATCAATGAACAACTCCACCATGAAGGGGAGGAGAGAAGCTAGAAAAGACTTATAGAAACCCCCTGTGTAACCATCCTCCCCCGGGGCCTTCCCTAGGGGCAATCTCTTCACGGCCCTCTTAATCTCTTATACAATAATCGGGCTGTCCAGTTCATCAGCCTCTCCGCGGGAGAGTTTCAGCATCTCCACGTCATCAATTGTATTCATCTATTCTCGACCTTACGTGACCAGTCTCAGAGTTATATAGGGTCTCATAGAATGTTGCGAACGCTTCCGAGATTCCTCCTGTCCCCGAATTCAGGGTATCTTCCTTCCCCTCTATGGACGCCACCGATCTCTCAGTGCGTTGTCCCTGTAGTCTGGTGGCCAAGAATGCGCCTGCCTTGTCTCCCTTCTCGTAAAACTTCTGTTTGAGAAGCTGTAGTTTTCAGACTATCTAACTCCCTCTAGAATGTGGAGTTCCTCCCTCTTCTGTTTGGCCTCCTGGACCTTGTACTCCCTCTCTTTCATGGCGTTTCATGCCACTCTATCCAGGTGAGCTATCTCCTTTCTCAGTCTGCTTTCTGTCAAAGCCCTTTCTCTCTTTTTACTGGCCCCCTCTCTGATCAGGATCCCCCGCCATGCTGGTTTTCCTTCTTCCCACACCGTCGTCCGTGGAATCTCTCCCGTATTGTTCGTTTTGAAATATTCCCTTATTTCCCCCTCCATCTCAGTCCACAATAACTCGTTACATTTCCACTTGGATCCCTTGTGCGGGAGGCCTGCCAAGTTCAAGTCAGCTGGGACCATGTCATGGTCGGACCATTTGATCAGCGAGATTTCGAAGACCATCGCCACTTCCCACAGGCCACCTCTTACGTACAAGCGGTCGATCCTGGTGAAGGTACCATGGGGTGTTGAGTTGAGTAAAAGGTGTACCCTTTCTCATTTGGGTGTAGACCCCGCCATGCATCGCGTAGCCCATAGATCTAAAGCATTTCCATGACCTCGGTCCGACCCCCACCTTGCAGGTCTCGTGTTTCGGGGTTACCCACTTGCCTGTCTAGTGTAATGTCCGCCCAGAGATTGAAATCCCACCCCAGGATTACATGTCCAGGGGCCTCCAACATTATTTTCAGGAGCGTTTTCTGCAGGAATCTGGATTGACCCGTATTAGGGGAGTACACTTTTGCCAGTGTGAAGGTCACTTTCTGCACAGTGCCCACAATCATGAGAGCTCTACCTTCCACATCTGCCCGCACCTTGGTCACCTCCAGATTCAATCCCCTCCCGATAAGAATCCCCACTCCAGCTTTCCTCAAGGGGCCCGAGCCCCAGTGTTCTACCCCCATCTCGGACCGAGGATCTTAAGTTCTTCCCTGCGTGCGTCTTTAGTTTCCTGCAGTAACATCACGCCAAGTTTCACTCTTCGAAACTCGCTGATCACTAGAGACCTTTTCGTGGGCGAGTTTAATCCCTTAACAATTAATGTGTCCCACCCTGAGAAGGCTACCCCTTTGAGGGTCTATGTCTACCACCATTTGTTCCTCAGTGCACCTGTCGACGAACCTTTGATAAGCCCCGGCGGCCAAACCCGTAATTCATCACACGTCCCCATTCGTTTTATGCTTGAAGAAGATCCTGTTCCTACCCTTTCTCCCCACCCCTATGCTCCCCCCTCCCCCTGTCCATAAAGGCATCCGATACTGCCCGGTTAACATCACCATGTTGAGTTCGGTCCACCAGCAGAGACCGAATACCTTCCGGTCCCTTCCTAAAACAGCCTCGGTAGTATTGAGCCCCCTTCCCCCCCTCGAAACAAAACACAGTCTCCCAAACAGGGTCGGACTGGCTGCATCGGCCATCGGCCACTGGCCGATGACCTTTACGGACCTGGGGGGCCAGTTTTCATGAGGCCACCCCAGGGCCGTTTTTTTTGCCGGTAAAATGTTAAGTAAACATAATGCAGCGCGACTCACAGCGACTGCTGCGGGGCGCGTGGCCCAAGCTGAGCCTTATTTTTTTGTTAATTAATTTGGCTTGGGACCAGCCAACTCGTGCCTTGTTGCGGCGCCGGCATGACACACAGCGGATGCATTCATTAGAGAAAGGTAACATGCAAGTGTTACCTTTCTTTGATGAATGCATCACGTAGGCATGCTGGTCTGGCAGTACCCTTAGCCATGAGCTGATCTGGCGACAGCGTGGAGTCAGTTGTTGCAAAGGCAATGAATCGCAGCAAAAAGGAGTGGCTCCTGTGGAGCCGCTCCTTTTGTTGTGATTCATTGCATTAGCAACAAAGCTAACAGGACTCTACTCTCAGGGCGAGTGGGGTGGGACTATTAGGGGAGACTGATCCGGGTAGGGGGCAGACCCAGCTGGGAGGGTTGGGTTGCTCGCGGTCTCTCCATCCTTGGTCTCTCCATCCATTTACGTGTTGTCTGACTCTGCTATCACTTTCTGCAGGTCTGGAAATGACCCCAGGCCCCTCCCCCAGATGAGGCGCATTGTCCACTGATCCTGGACTGCCCAGCTCGGCTGCAGGCAGCACTGATGGGAACTTTTCAGGAAAAGTCTCCCGCCAGTCCCACAGGCACCTTCTGCAGTGCCGACTGCCGCCCATTTCCTATCTTCACATTTATGTTCCTGACTCTCTCAACTGGTCCCCACTTCTCCCCAATAACCGAGCATTGCATTTCCTTCCTGGTACTGGAACTTGTGTATTTTCTGGAGCTGTGTACGATGGTTGCAGACTACAGTCCGGAGCTGCGTGGCACAGGCTGGACATTAAGGCAGAGTCTAGGATCACCTCTCTCTGGGGTGAGTCCCGTCCATGGAGCTGTAGGTGCTGTGTGGGGTCCTCTACTGGCTGCTGTGTTACCCCTCTCCGTTCTGGCAGGTAAGTCATATGTCTTCAATGTTTCTTCTCCGACCACACCAGTGGCGACTACCCGAAAGCCCCTTGCTCCGACCTCATTATTTAATATATTATATAAAGCACTCACAACATTGTTTCTAAGCGCTATAACTGCCAGAGAGAGGAAGCTTGACACATGGGGTGGCACCCTGTAGTCGGGTGGTAAAGCAGGGCTTACATTCTTTGATCCAAACCTGTCCCCACAGCCACATGATGACCCAAACCAGCTTCCTTACAAACATCATAAACAAATGGATGTGGGTATGCAGTTGCCGCAGGTTCAAATCTAGATAGGTACACAAAAGTAAGACAGCCCAGGTGGTTGCTGCGACGAACTGTGTGAACTGTGTGAGGCTGACTAAATCTTCCCATCATCACCCAAAGTTGATTAGAACGTGTGGCAAGTGTCAGTGCACACTAAGCAATAGGGCTATAAAGAGAAAGTGGCGATTGTCTGATATGCAAAGAACAATAACTGAGTGGGTAAATACTCCTGTAGAAGATGATATGTGTGTAACATGTTCCTCATTGGCCTTTTACCATTTTACGAGTGCTGAAACGTACCCTGCGTAAATGGGCAAGAAAATCACGTGTTAGAGAGAGTTGAGTTTGTGATGTGCACTGTATAAAGTGCTTGGCAATGATATTGTGTTGTCAGTATGTTCCGTTCCTTCAGAAGGGAGCATATTGCATGGGATTAAGCATACAGGTCTACTGCTGTTGTTCTAGGGCATGAGGGAGAGTGCATGGAATAATAATGGCACTAAAGAGCTGTGGATGAAAAGGAAGACAAAGAAACAGGCTGGGGCATGCTGGAGCAGCCCTCCAACTCATGAAAGCTGCTCACACTGCAAAGGTTGACGGTAAGGCTTGATTAAAGCAAGCTCAAAGGGTTCCCATGAAGAGGTGTTTTGGGCGGGCAGGGGCAAGAACTGGGTGGATATGGCCACAGGGATTAGCATAACCATGGGCAGTCAATGGGTGAGCAAATAACTAAACAACACCTACAAGTTTTGTGTTCCTCCTCATTTACCATTCTCCCTATCTGTACTCTAATGCAATAGGTTTGGCTTAAAGCGGCACCTAATAGCCCAAACTAAAAGAAAAACAGTGAGCTCACAGCACTCGAGATATGGACACTGTATGCTATGCTAAGTACTCAAATCATAAGGCCCGCCCCCTCTCTGCCACGCACACATAACCACACTCTCTCTCTGGTGGATCAGGGTGCCGGGGCAACACCATTTTGCCTCAGGTTTCCACTGGAGTTGTGATGTGGCCCGAGTCCGGAGGGCACAGGCATTAATGCCCCCTTCCATGTATTACACACCCATGGACACATTATGGCAAAACGAGACCAAAAACAGACCTGAAACGGCCAGGCCTAAAATACATGTGACATACAAGAATGGCTAAGCCTATAAAATAATGTGCACTAGGTGTGCAGTCATCAGTCAATGGTCGACTGCTCTGCACCCAGAGAGGACAGGACATTTAAACATCACAACAGTCATATGTAAACAAAAGTATCCATATGTTGGTGCGAACAAATGGTGCTGTATAAAATCTTGCGTGCTACAATTTACAAACCATTTTTGGAGCCTCTGTGCGTAAAGTGTCCTGCGAAGCCATTTTGAAAATGTGGCCACCCTATTGCAAAGGGCAATTTATCCAGGTATGAGTTTTTGGGATAGAATTTCTATAAAGTTGTGAATTGACACGATTCACAGATGATGCTTTGAGGGCCACTTTATTTAGGCGAGGTGTGGGCCACTTTTTTGAGACGAGGGGTGGGCCACTTTTTTTTTGGGTGTCCGGGCCTATTTCTTGTCCCAGTCTGACCCTGCCCTCAAATCCCCAACATTTCACACACTGAAAATGTCCCCTTAGCTGATATGTCACCCGGGCCGGAGAGGTCCAAGGCGCCCACCAGCACCCACCAGCACCCACCAGCACCCACTCCCCAATACCTGAGTTCTCGAAAGCCACTCTAGCCCAATATTATCATAACCACTTGCGGTCCTGGCGTCAACACTTAACGTGGCGTTGCACATCTGCAGTTCCTTGGGTCCAATGACTCTCTCCAGAGTGCCCTAGGGCCTAACCTACTCCTAGCAGTTCTGGAGCATTCTCAAGATGGTCCCACCCTGGGGTTTACCCTCCCGAGCCCACACATGGTTTTGCACCATTGACTTCCAGCCTTGTAACGGGCACCACATTCCTCCTAGTCGGTAGGCCGATGCTCCCAGGGTCTTTCAAGCATCAGCCCCTGGGGAGGCATTGTAACTCTCACCTGGTTCCCACGGGGGCGCTGGTCTAGTCTGGATTGCTGTGGCCTCTTCTAGCGTGATGCGCAGGACCCGGAACACCGATTGGACAGGACCTCCAAATCGTGCTTGCCTGGCCCGTAGGAATATCCTTCTTATGGTTTGGAAGGATGAACTCTCCATCCTGCTTCTGGTGCAGGGGCGCACGTTCGTCCAGTTACTTCACTGGTTTTCAGAATGGCGCTGGCAAAATCCACTTGACTTTCCTGAGCAATGCGCCGTAAGTATGAAAGTTCAAAGTTCAAGTGAGGCCCCCTTTATGTTGTCTTTCTAACCTGTGATCTGTCCTTTATTTCAGGTGCAGAATGAAGGCGATGAGTCAAGGGGTTAAACTGCCGAGGTGAGTAGTGATGAGGGCGATCCCTCTAAATGTCCTTATCATTCCCCAGAAATGTCTCTTGTCCTTTCCCCATAGGGGCCGGGGTACAGTACCTGCCAACGGGGCGGCGCCGACCCGAAATGTGGAAGAAAAGCTCGTAAGTATTATGGCTGTTAATCAGGCTTTCCTTCTGTGTTCCTTCTGCTCACCTTTTGTTTCTTCCTCTCTCCCCTAGGTGCAGAGATGTGGCGTCCGATGCTGACAGCCGCGATGGCGCCGGGAGATGTCTCGAGGACAGGTGAGTGAAGCGTGGCGCTGCAGCGAGCAACGCGATGCTTTTAAATGGAAGTCTTTCTTCAGGGATGCTGGCGAGAAGATTCCGGATGCAGGTAAGAAGTTTGAAATAGACCTTGGTTTTCACCTTTCTCTTCTCTTCCTTCCTTGCAGGTCTTCCAGGTTCGAGGCGGGCGTGGCTGGAGTCCAGGAGCAGGAGCAGACACGGTGAGCGTTAAGCTGCAGGAAGCAGAACCACGCGAAGCATAAGCTGCTGTCCGGGCGTGGCTTAAATAGCCACCAAAGAAGTCCCAGGTATGTATCCTTCCCCAACTAGTTATGTATCCTTCCCTGGCCACGCCTGAGTGAAAAATATTTTCCTATGAAAAAATAGTCCCTTTCAGGTCTCAGGTAGGCCTGAAGCGTGCAGCATGGTCTGCATCAGGTAAGTGCACAAAACACCTCCCTTTATGAGCCTGGCGCCTATGGCGCCAGGACTGATGTCCAACATGAGCCTGGTGCCAAAGGCGCCAGGACTGAGTCCAAAGAGCCCCTATAAGGGGCCGCTGGGCTTTTACCCCAGGGCATGATGCCTGCTTCCGGGGGTGCTGGGCCTGGCCTGGTGCTCCGGGGGTAGGCATCATGACAGCACTCCCCCCCCCAAGGCCCCTCCCAAGGTCGTTCCTTCTGGAGGTTTCGGTTTGTTTGGGAAATTCCGATGGAACCTTTTTACCAGCCGAGGTGCATGTACGTGATCACTGGGTTCCCAAGACCTTTCCTGAGGCCCGTACCCTTTCCAATCAATTAGATAGAAAAGTTTTGATTTTGAGATCTTAGAATCCAAAATGTTCTTCACCTCGAATTCAGGCTCCCCATCTATCTGAATCGGTTCTGGTGGCTTTGTTAATCTGGTTCCTGGGTGCACTGGTTTCAAAAGTGACACATGAAAAACGGGGTGAATCCGTATGTTAGCTGGTAGATCGAGCTTGACTGCCACTGGGTTGATTATAGCTTTGATCGAGTAAGGGCCTAAATACCTTGGATTAAAGGTTCGAGGCCCCTTGAGTGATAGGTGTTTGGTAGCCAACCATACTTGATCCCCTATTTGGTATGGAGGCGCCTCTCTTCGATGCAGATCTGCATTCTTTTTGTATTTCCCTTTCGGATGTTGCAAATGTGCAGTTGCATCCTTGAAGGCTTGAGTAATCGTAGAATGCAAATGGTCCACTGCGGGCATTTCAAGGCTCAGAGGTGAGTCCAAGTCTGAAGTACGAGGGTGATATCCATAAAGGGTATAAAAGGGGCTCTGACCAGTTCCAGAGTGTATCGAGTTATTGTATGCATATTCAGCCACCCATAAAATGTCCTTCCAATTACCCTCCGATTGGTGCAACATACATCGTAGATATTGTTCAAGGGTCTGGTTCGTTCTCTCCGTCTGACCATCGGTCTGTGGGTGGTGGCTGGTCGAGAGTCTTACGTCGATTTGTGCCAGTTGACAACACTTTTTCCAAAAATGAGAAATAAACTGGCTTCCCCGATCGGAGACTAGTATCGACGGGAATCCATGCAAACGGATGATATTTTCGAGGAATTCCTTGGCAAGAACAAAGGCTGAAGGTAATCCTTTCAACGGAATAAAGTGGGCCATTTTGGAAAATAAATCCACCACAACCAGAATAGTATTGTAACCATTACAAGAGGGCAGGTCCGTGATAAAATCTAGTGACAGGGTGTGCCAAGGTGCTGGTGGAATGTCTAAGGGCTGAAGAAGACCGGCGGGTCTTGTCTTTTGACCTTTGTTTTGGGCACAAACTCCACAGGACATCACAAAAGATTTAATATCCTTTCGCCAGGAAGGCCACCAGAATTGTCGTTTAACCTTTTCCTCTGTTTTGGCAATGCCAGGATGTCCTTCCATCAGGGTATCATGATGACGGGAAATAACCAGTTCTTGCAATTCCTTTTCTGGCAAAAATAAGCGTCCTTGGAAGTAAGGTAAGTCAACCTTGACTGAAAAGTTAGACCCCCTTTTGATCCAATCCTGCAAGGCTGAAGAGTCCAGGAATTGTTTCACTCGTGCTTGAATGTCTTCAAGGGTTTGTAAAGTGGTTATCCCCAAAATTCTTTGTTCGGGAATTATCGGCACAGGTTCTGAGTTTGTGTCTATTTCTTCCATTCCAATTCGGGATAGAGCGTCCGCCTTACCATTCTTATAGCCGGGGCGGTAGGTGATTACAAAATCGAACTCAGCAAAGAACAAAGCCCATCGGAGCTGTTGGGACGATTGAGCCTTGGCAGTTTTTAAATATTGTAAATTTCGGTGATCAGTGATCACAGTGATGGTATGACGGGCGCCGAGGAGATAATGCCGCCAAGCCTTAAAGGCGGACTTAATGGCTAATAGTTCCTTATCGGTGATCGCATAATTTATCTCCGGCGGCGAGAACTTTCTGGACCAAAATGCTACGGGGTGCAGTTGGTTGGTTTCAGGGTCTCTCTGAGACAGGACAACTCCCATGGCTAAGCTGGACGCGTCGGTTTCGACTATATATGGGAGATCGGGACGCGGGTGCTTCAAAATAGGTGCGGACGTGAACTTAGCTTTCAACTCCTGAAAGGCCTGTTCGGCTTCCTCGGTCCATTCAAAACGTTTATTTTTTCGCAAGAGTGCAGTGATGGGTTGCACCACACGTGAAAACTCCGGGATAAACCTGCGATAAAAGTTGGCAAAACCAAGCATGCTTTGGACACCTTTCACCGAACTAGGTGATGGCCATTTGAGGATGGCATCCACTTTCCGTGAATCCATTCGGACCCCTTTAGGTGTCAGGATGAATCCGAGAAACTCAACCTCGGTGGTATGGAAAACACATTTTTCCAGCTTGGCAAACAGTTTGTGCTGGCGCAGTTTCTCTAGGACGGCCCTGACATGCTTTCTGTGATCAGATTCCGAAGACGAGTACATAAGAATGTCATCGATATACACAACACAGACATCGATGAGTTCCCGAAGGACATCGTTCATGAAGAACTGGAAGGCTGCAGGCGCGTTGCACAACCCGAAAGGCATCACCTGGTATTCGAATAGTCCATATTTTGTACGGAAGGCCGTTTTCCATTCGTCGCCTTCTTTTACTCGTACCTGATGATAAGCCCCCCGGAGATCTAACTTGGTGTATACGCAAGCGTCCTTCACCTGGTCAAGGAGTTCAGGGATCAGAGGCAGAGGGTAACGATTTTTAACAGTTATCTGGTTCAATGCGCGGTAATCGATACAAGTTCTAAGGTCGCCTTCTTTTTTAGGCACGAAGAACAAAGCTGAGGATGCCGGGGACTTTGACGGGCGAATGAAACCATTGGCGAGGTATTGATCTAAATATTGTCTCAAGTGCAGATTCTCTGGTTCAGTAAGGGCGTAAATCCTGCTACAAGGGCGTTGTGCACCGGGCACCAGATCGATTTGGCAATCGTACGATCTGTGGGGAGGTAACGTGTTGGCCTGTTCCTTTTGGAAGACGTCCTGAAAGTCTTGGTACTCTGGAGGTAGTTGCACGGGGACAGAGGTTACTGATGCTAGATTAATCTTTGGATTTTCTGAGTAGCAGGTTTGTGCACAATCCGGGAAGGTTCTTCTCTTCGCTCGCCAATCAATTTGAGGATTATGTGTCTCTAACCAAGGGATTCCGAGAATAAGCTGAAACTGTGGAGCCTTGATTACGTCAAACACAACTGCCTCCCGATGGCCATCCGGACCTACAAGTGTCACCTCAGCTGTGGAATGTGTTACCGGTCCAGAGGCAATTTCGGTTCCATCTACTGTGGTGATGACATCTTTGTTGGTTTTAGGATGCAGAGGGAGGTTTATCCTAGAGACCAATTCTCGATCCACATAGTTTCCTATAGCCCCGCTATCGATGTATGCCTTTATAGCATGCAACTGTTTAGGCTGTTCCGGATCTACGAGGACCATTGGCACAATGAAATGCGAGGTCTGAGAGTTAGTTTTCAAGCTCGGCAAGCGGACCCCTACGCTTGCCGGGCGTGGTCGTTTCCCGATACAGAGTTTCCATGGATTTTATCAGCGGCTCCTACCACCTTCTTGGGCGGCTTAACCGGGCAATCTCGTACAAAGTGTCCAGAGGACCCACAATAAAGGCATAATTGCATCTGTCGTCTTCTTTCCCGTTCTTTTTGAGTTAGGGGTCCTTTAACCCCTCCGATTTGCATAGGCTCCGAGCCATCAGCCCCCTTGGGGTTAGAGTGGGTCTTGGCCAACACCCGGGTTTCAAACTTGGACCGATCTGCTTTTCTGTTTTGCAGCCTGTGATCCAATTGGACCACTAAGTCTATATATTCAGTGCATTCTTGGGGCGGATTTACAACTTGTGCCAGGACATCTTTAAGTTCTCCGCGTAGACCTCGATAGAATAATGTGATTCTTTTATCCTCTGGCCAACCAGTTTCCACAATTAGTCTATTGAAGGTTGCAATGTAGGATAAAAGGTCTTGATTGCCCTGTCGCAGAGATAGAAGTTCGTCATCCAGAGCCTGTCCCTGGGAGTGTCGAGCAAATAACCTCTCCATGCTTGTTTGAAATCCTTGAAAATCACAAAGAATCGGGTCATCTTGAGTTACCAGTGGGACTGACCAATCGGCAGCACAGCCGCTGAGATATGACAACACAAAGGCTACCTTGGTCTGATCATTAGGGAAGGCCCCAGGTCTGCATAGAAAGTGCAAACGACACTGATTCATGAATACGGCGAATCGTTTGGGGTCCCCAGCAAAGCGTTCAGGTGGGGCCAGCGGCATGTTTCCAGGTAGATTAATCTGCACCGGGTTACTGGAAACCACAGGAGCGGGGTTCCCCCCGGAACCGGGTAAAGGAGTTTGTCCAGCTTGACCTTGCAAAAGCTGTCTAGCCAGGTCATCAGCTATATCCTTTATTACAATCACTTCGCTCCTGAGGGCACTAGTCTCTTGA
Organism: Ambystoma mexicanum; assembly: GCF_040938575.1. Classification (NCBI taxonomy): domain Eukaryota; kingdom Metazoa; phylum Chordata; class Amphibia; order Caudata; family Ambystomatidae; genus Ambystoma; species Ambystoma mexicanum. Next base: position 499,602,723 of record NC_090938.1, on the reverse strand, counting down.
CGAGCGGCGTGTACTTCGCCCGTAATTCCCCCAGTAATTGGGCCAACTGGTCAGTTTCGGAAGTTTCCATAGCGCCTGGGTGGGAATTTGTAGGAAGGCTTTGCGTTCTGTAACGCTCACCTGGTTCCCACGGGGGCGCTGGTCTAGTCTGGATTGCTGGGCCTCTTCTAGCGTGATGCGCAGGACCCGGAACAACGATTGGACAGGACCTCCAAATCGTGCTTGCCTGGCCCGTAGGAATATCCTTCTTATGGTTTGGAAGGATGAACTCTCCATCCTGCTTCTGGTGCAGGGGCGCGCGTTCGTCCAGTTACTTCACTGGTTTTCAGAATGGCGCTGGCAAAATCCACTTGACTTTCCTGAGCAATGCGCCATAAGTATGAAAGTTCAAAGTTCAAGTGAGGCCCCCTTTATGTTGTCTTTCTAACCTGTGATCTGTCCTTTATTTCAGGTGCAGAATGAAGGCGATGCGTCAAGGGGTTAAACTGCCGAGGTGAGTAGTGATGAGGGCGATCCCTCTAAATGTCCTTATCATTCCCCAGAAATGTCTCTTGTCCTTTCCCCATAGGGGCCGGGGTACGGTACCTGCCAACGGGGCGGCGCCGACCCAAAATGTGGAAGAAAAGCCGGTAAGTATTATGGCTGTTAATCAGGCTTTCCTTCTGTGTTCCTTCTGCTCACCTTTTGTTCCTTCCTCTCTCCCCTAGGTGCAGAGATGTGGCGTCCGATGCTGACAGCCGCGATGGAGCCGGGAGATGTCTCGAGGACAGGTGAGTGAAGCGTGGCACTGCAGCGAGCAACGCGATGCTTTTAAATGGAAGTCTTTCTTCAGGGATGCTGGCGAGAAGATTCCGGATGCAGGTAAGAAGTTTGAAATAGTCCTTGGTTTTCACCTTTCTCTTCTCTTCCTTCCTTGCAGGTCTTCCAGGTTCGAGGCGGGCGTGGCTGGAGTCCAGGAGCAGGAGCAGACACGGTGAGCGTTAAGCTGCAGGAAGCAGAACAACGCGAAGGATGAGCTGCTGTCTGGGCGTGGCTTAAATAGCCTCCAAAGAAGTCCCAGGTATGTATCCTTCCCCAACTAGTTATGTATCCTTCCCTGGCCACGCCTGAGTGAAATAATAGTCCCTATGAAAAAATAGTCCCTTTCAGGTCTCAGGGAGGCCTGAAGCGTGCAGCATGGTCTGCATCAGGTAAGTGCACAAAACACCTCCCTTTATGAGCCTGGCGCCTATGGCGCCAGGACTGATGTCCAACATGAGCCTGGTGCCAAAGGCGCCAGGACTGAAAGAGCCCCTATAAGGGGCCGCTGGGCTTTTACCCGAGGGCATGATGCCTGCTTCCGGGGGTGCTGGGCCTGGCCTGGTGCTCCGGGGGTAGGCATCATGACAGGCATTCATCCTCCTGTATTTCCTGGAGCCTAGAATGCGTCTCTGTCTCGGTCCCTGAATGTGCCACTGTCTGTCGTCATTTTGCCTTCCTTCCTGGTTCTGTCCATTATCTTGGTTGCCCAAAATCTTGGCCATGCAGTTATTTATGTCCCTCTCGGTTCTCAGCCTTTCCTTGCGTCCTTCCAGTTCAAATGTTAGAGAGAAAGGGTAGCCCCATCGTTAGCGGACACCTTGTTCCTTTAGTCACTCCGTGAGGGGCATGCACATCTGTCTCAGAGTCAGCGTCAGTGATGACAGGTCTTGTCATGATTCACCGTTTCCGCCCCTCTGGACTACATGGTTCATCAAACACTGCAACATCCTTTCGAGCATACTCCCAACATGGCCGACGCCATTACAAAGGTACTGGTCTAGTGTTTCAACTGACCTGCCACTTCCTAGAAAACAAACACGCCCCCACGGCTCTGCGAGTCTCAACGCTACCTTTCTGAAGTTCTGGCAAGTGTGTGGCTAACTTCCCTTTACTCCCATGCTATCCCCCTTGTTTAGCGGTTCCAATTCCTTCATGGTAATATTTGGTTCTGCCCGCGCTTGCCGCTTGTGGAATTCTTCCTTCCACCTTCTCTTTGGGGCCTTAGCCCGGATCCGCTCTGCATTCGTACTCTGCCTTTTGCATGGTACGCGTTCCCAGTTCCTTCCTGGTTTCCATACCCTTCCCGGACTCTGTCTATACTTACCTGATCCTCCCGGGAGTTCTGAACGCCAGCATCTCTACGAGACCGGTACCCTACCTGCTCACTGGCGACAGAGGACACTCGCCCGTGTCTGTACAAATCCCAGGCCATCAGAAAGAAGGAAAGATCTCCGAAGAACAAGACTTCAAAGGATAAACAGGTGAGATTCGAGGCAAAGTGTGACAGGTTTTGGAAAATTGTTACTCTCGCTGCATCAAGGTGACTGGGCCACTGTGTTTTGCTTTCTCCAAGATTCTGGCCTTGTCGCTGTAGCTGTGAAACCGGACCAGGACGGTCCTCGGTCCTCGGGCCTCCGGCAGCTCCCCCTGCTCTATGTATCCTTTCGATTTTTGGTTCATCATTGGAGTCATCTTCAAATAAGAGCTTCATAATTCCGTTGTGTGTCCCTTTCAGATCCTGTTCAGACTCTCCTTCTCTATCCGGGATGCCAAAAAGTCTTAGGTTGTTCCGCCTTTCACGATTTTCAAATCATCCATCTTTAGGCGGAATTCCACTTCCCGGGTCTCCATTTCGGTTATTGTCTGGTCCATCTGTGTTTCAAGAGTGATCAACGAGGTCGGATTGTTTTCAACTCCATCGAGTCTCTCCTCCATCTTGTCGATCCTCTGGGTGATTCTGTCGACCTTCCCGCCAATGTCTGCCCTCATGTTCTTAATTTCTTCCAGTAGGGCTGCCACGTCTCCCTTGGTTGCTGCAGAGTCGGACCCTGAGGTCGCCATGATGGGTTTATGGGGGGTCTCGAGCTTGGTGCAAAGTGGGGTATACTTGTATATCGCCAATTTCTGCCTTATTTCCATGCACTCAGATTCCAGTGCATGTGCGTCGCCCCCTGCTCTTTGCTCCTTGCAGCTCCTTCATCTCTTCGGATAGTTCAGACGCCCCTGGTGCGGCGGGTAACCCTGTAGTCTGGCTTCTTCTTGTTCTCAGGGTTCTTTCCAGTGTTCACGTGGCGGGCACACGCCCCTATGTCGGGGCCTATACCACACTAGGGTCACCAAGCAAGGGGGCAGACGGAGCTCCTCCCCTCCGAGCAATTTGTGTCCTCTCTAATCTCCAATCTCTAATCTCCTGATCTTCCGTCTCTTCCGTCTCTTCGCTTCTGCCCCTGTATTGGATAGTCGTTCTCATGTCGAGGATTCACCTCACAGGGGAGCAGTTCAGAGTGGGGTGTACTTGGGTATCCACCCTTTCTGGCTACTTTTCTTTTCTTTTTGCTCTGCCTATGGTAGTTAGCCTCTCCTTCTCGGGGCTTTCCCCTTCCAGGGGAAGTATTGTGAGTGAGACAGTCACTTCTCTCTTCCTGGGGTGCGCGCTTACTCCCTTCTATTTTCCCCTCCTGGTCAAGGTCTCAGAGGAGGGCACAAGTCCCAAGACTGGGGGCCCAACCCTCTCACTGACCTGGGTTCCGTGTTGTCCTGATGGCCAGTAGTGACGCTGTGCTTAGTTTATTGTAGAAGGTATCCTTGGCAGTCTCGACCTCACGGGCAAGCAGCTCCTGCCCCTCCCAGAGACTGGGGATTGACCGTGGGTGGGGGGCTGCCAACAACCCGCAGTTTCTCCACCCTCTGAGAGCACCCCTCCGTTGCAGCATATGTTCCAGAGCATCGATGGGGAGCCAATGTCGGATCCTTATGGTCCCGATGTGGATGCAGTCAGGGGGCCTCCTCTTCTTTGAGCTGCCCTACTCTCAATAGGAGGGGTAGAACTCTCACAGAACTGTCGGTCCACAGAGGTTAATAAAGGGCTTGTCTGGTCCACCCGCGGATTGCATCGCACTGCCTCTCCCCCGCGTGCCTCTGCTTGGGGAAGCGTGTATCATGGAGTAGCGTGTTAGTAGCAGCCCTGGCAGGCGTTCTCTCACCGGAATCAGGGTGCTCCTGCGGGTGGGGGGGTGTCATCTCCCTCAGCCCCCCACCAGGTACAGCTTACCTCAGGCTTGGGGTGGGGGAGCAGCGAGTCCTGATGTTGGCAATGACTGCACTGCTCCTTCTCCAAGTGCGAGATGCTGTGTACCGCTTCCGCGAGGCAGGCTCAGCTTGCTTCTGTGTCTGCGCTGATCTTTCTTCTTTCGAAATTAGGGTGGGGGAACGACCACCTTGTTCCTTTGTCAATTCAGGGCTGGGGACCACAACTTCATGCAAGCCCCTTTACCTCTTCTTCTGGGCGTGCAGCAGGCCCAGAGGCCGTCTGGTCCTCCTCCTTTGCCGTGCAAAAGCAGGCAAGATTTTACTTTCACTTTCCCAGTGATATTCGTTGGGCCCGTTCTCAGCTTGCACATGGCCGATTTTCCTCAGTCTTGGGACATTAGGTGCTGGGTGGATTCCCACACCCAGCTGTCCCGTTTTCTCAGCTGGGGGGGATGCAAGTGGGGGCTCAATCCACTTTTCTGGACCTCAGGCTTGGAGGTCTGCGCAGCGGCTTCCAGCTTCCCTCCGCCCCTTGGCGGCCACTCCTGGGCATCTAATTTAATCTTGTATTGCCTAGCCTCTCAACATTGCCAGTCTCTAAAACGTTCAAAATTGTCAGCCCTTCAGAGAGATTTCCTTCTCAGGGTATGATCTTCAAAACAGCCTCACTCATGGTTTCACTGGCTATAGTGGTGCTTCCACAATAATAGTGAGCATTGATATATTGCTCACCACAGGCACTTTATTCTTTTGATCTCTAATGGCAACACTATTTGGAAATCATGTCCCACTTATAATCTCATTCTGTCTGCATACTGACACCTTCCTGATAGCTTCTAATCTGCATCCACTATCCATGCCATGGTATGTGTAGCTTTCTCCTTCCTTCCAGTTGGTCTCTTCTATCCATGCTTGAGCCCGTTTGCATTCTGTGAGGCAGCTAATGTGAGTTATCTGTCTATTCTGGGTAACACTTACCTTTTACATACAGTCCTGCATTAATACTACAGGCTGCATATCTTCCTGGATTCTATTGATAAAAGGTCTCCTGTATCTATGCTAGAACAGAAGCAACCTCTTCCTAGACTGATAATGTTGGCCTTCAAATGGTACTTGTTTATCAGTCTGATTAGAGCAAGAATGAAGAGGGTAAAGGACTTAAAGGGAGTAAACATCCTTATTTTTAGTGCTGTGAGGCAGCATATCAACCTATGGATTGTGGTAGGGGGAGCAGGGCAGATATTCTTGATCACTTAATTCCTTTGGTTTGGTGGAGGGGGGCCCAAAAGATGTCCGTGCCCAGAGCCCCAAAAGTGCTTAAGATAGCCCTGCCCGCACCATGGCCCGTGCTATTCCATCAGCATGTGCCACTTTCTTGCCCCCCCCCCTTTCCACTTAAGTTATTCATGTAGCTGCCACTGTGCCTCCTTCCTCTGACAACGTCCAAACAACAAGGACTGGACTGTGCACCCACGACCCCACCCCGCCCCCTTTGTCTCAGTCCAAAACAAGCTCCAGCGGCTGTACAAGTACTAACATAAGCATCAGTTAATCATGGATGAATTTATTTATTTATTTATTTGTATCTGGCAATTTTTTTTGTAAATTCTGAATTAAATACACGATTTAAATCACATATAACCAGCACATTTCATTCTATAAATATTTTTTTAAACTACCTAAAAACGCATTAAAATACATGCTTACAAAACTGTAATAAAGCTAAAGTGAATGGTTTCTACTGGATCCAGGTGATGACATGAGGTTTTTGGATATCCACATAAGTGCTATGGGGCGCATATTAGATGCCTCTCGGAACTGCCATGTGCCATGACATCTACCCCTATTCACTGTTTTCATTGTTTGATTCATTTCGTCTTGTTATTTCTTTAACCAGCAGAATTCCCCAGGCTTCGTTTCAGTGCTGCAAATATAGTGTAATGTCCAAAGACACGCATGCGGCACCTGGATCCAGTAGAACCCGTGGCTTGGCGGTTCCTGTGGAATTTCCACCGGCGGTGGAGGGGCTGGAAATTTACTGCCGCTGCCCACCTCAGGCTCAGTTGCACGGTTCCTAGCACGCGCAGCCGCCATGCATAAACCATTTGATCTGTCTAACTGGTTTTAGGAAGAAGAGAACACCGGCTCGGGCCCCACCAAACAAGGGGAAGACGGTAGAGCGAGGGTTCGAGAAGGGTGGGGTGGCACTGTGGCGGGGTGTGGAATGCAACCTTTTAAATTGCTGCCTCTGTCTTTGAAGCGTGAAGGCACCGTAACCCAGGAGGCATTTTCGTGCATCAGCACGGCGCCATTTCTTCTATCCCCACACTAGCATTTGCCCTTTTTGGTTCGGCCATTACCCTGTTGCCCTATAGGCCAGTCTGTGCGTGCTGGTTTGATTGGCGAGAAACGCTTCGCTTGCTAATTTGCAGTCATGCTTTGGTTCTTGTGTGGCTTGACTCTTGATAAGCTTTCACTTTTGGTCAGCGTTACTTTTGCAGCTTCTTGGCTTCCTTTTTCTCTGGGATACGTGCTGGCCCTCACTGCTAGTTTCGCTTGGCCCTCAGCCTTTCCTCATGCTGCTCTTTCCCAGCGCTCTGTGAACTCTTCTCTTTATTATATGTGAACCGGTAGCAGCCTCCTTGACGGCCACAGTTTCCTCAATGGCACTACCAGTGACAGCAGGGATGTGTGGGGGCTGGCGATTGGAGAAGCTCTGCAGGGTCGGACTGCTATTCATTCTTTCTGTGATGCTGTTTGAATAGTAAAGAGGGGGGAGTTTTTTTAAAAAAAATTGTGATGCAGATTGTGCATTTTAAAGAATATTTATTCAGCAACACTGGTCAAAACTACACAGCCCATAGTAAAGTAGCTCATCAAACTGGCCCACATTGGCGAAGTTGTGGCCCACTTTGCCAAAAACTACTGGCCCACACCAGCATTTTGTGTTTTTGGTTCTACCATTGAGGACACTGCGCTGTGTGGAAAGGGTGTTGCATGCTTACTGTTACATGATTGGGTGAAAGAGCATCATCATTCAAGCCAGAAACTGTGCGAAACTTCCTTGTTCCCTTGCTAGTGCCTTCATATAAATCCACATAGCAGGATAAATACTTGACAGTTAAGTTGGAACATACACAGGTGGGAATAGCATGTAATTGTGTCACTACCTATGAACATACTTGCATACATAGAAGTAATAGCCTGTATTTGTTATGCACGTTGTTGTAGTGGAACGAGTTTCCATTCAATTTCATATGGGACAGCACAATGGCAGCCATGGGGTGGAATTTAAGCAGGGCTAGCAGCTTTCAGCAATACGTGGACAAGAAGAGTGACATGGGTGGGGTAGAACTGGGACAAGAGGCAGCATGAACATGTGTTGCAGTGGTAATGCAAGCACAGATGGTTAAGGCCGGTACATGTTGTGCATTTTCTTTTCAATCAATGAGCCAACCTGATGTTTGCTGTACTGGAAATCGGAGCTTGTGCCTTGGAGTGCATGGGGTCTTGAAAAGCGTTTTATTTACCTAATGAGCATGTGGATTTCAACAGAACAATCCCCTGGATACTGATCCACCCCCCCCTCTCTCTTTCTCTACCACCTGCCTCTATTTCTCCCTCTCGGTCTTTCTCTTTCCCCCGACTACCATCAATCTCTCTCTGTCTCTCTTTACGCCCCCCTCTCTACTACTCTCTCTTCCGCTCTCATTCTCTCCATTTTATTTATTTATTGTGCATTTGTAAGGCGATTATAGATCAAGTAAATTGTGTTTCAAAGCGCCCCAATTGCTTCTCTCTCTCTCTCTCTCTCTCTCTCTCTCTCTCACACACACACACATTTATGTTTACAACCCCTTGCTGTCTACTTGAAAGCTTATATTCAAATTACCTTTACCTGTTTACTGCAATCCCAGAGGTCCCTGCACTAAAGTGTTACTATCTGGAAATTCTTTAGCAATTTGCATCCTCCAAATGAAACAAGGAATACATCAGCACGTCACAAATCAACCTCTATTGTTTTTTTAGCTCAACTTTTATACAGCTTTTATGGTCCTGGATGCTCTACTCCTTTTTTGTGACAGACTATCCATGGTTTAGCTCCTAGCTATTGGGGGATGCGTCGGTGTTCATTATATCTTTGTTAGAGGCCCTGAACTGTAATGACTGTAATGATATGATATATACCGTGCTTATTGGGTTTTCATCATCTTTACTTTGTTTTTGCAGGCAGGTCGCTGTTCAAGTATCCACTCTAGCCAGGCTTTAGCAGAGCTACTAACAGCCAGCCAGGCGAGCCCATCACTGTGAATAAGTAACCACTAGTGATGGTATATCTTCAATACAGTGTAATGTAAGGTGGTCCGGTATTGCACACTTAAAACACTTTGGCAGCCTTTATTATGCACACCTTCTTTCTCCCCCCAGGAGCTCTGCCACTCTAGGCTCCAGTCCAGTCTATAGGCAGCAGTGACCAGGCAGAACTCCTATCCTATTCCTCCACACCCAAATTAGAGTTAGAGAATCAGTCGCTCTCCTCTTTCAATCTGGCCAAGTTTTGTTACTGTGGATTTTCATCCAGGCTTAATGTGTGCCAGGGCAAAAGAAAAACCTGGATTTCACTCTCTCAAAGGCCCAGAGCACACACTAGGGTGGAGGGTAGAATTATTACACAAATGTGTGCATTTGTGGGCATGCAGCAGGAATTAATTTGCTATATGATATGATATGATATGATATGGCATTTGTAACGCGCCTATACACAAGTGTTTCAAGGCGCGACGAGGCAGGGAGGGGGGAACAAGGGGAGACAGACAACGATCCTACTAGGTCAGGTGTCATTCAGACCGCGCAAATGCATGGGTGGGGGGGACGGGAAAAGTGCAAGGGGGAAGGGAGAGGGGAAAGCGCAATACAGGGTTAGTACTGAAAGAGGGCCAGCTAGTGGCAAGTGCAAGATAAGTGCAGAACAAGTGCTGGGGGGGGGGCTGTTGGGATACAGAGACAGTCCCGCAGTGCAGGGGTAGCAAGGAAGGCAGTGCAGGGGAGAGTGGCTGGGCCAAGGGCCAGGGTTAGTGAGTGGCCCAGTTGCTGATTCAGTACAGTATCAGTGGTTTAGCAGGGGAGAGGGGGAGAGAAAGCAGAAGCAAAGAGGAAGGTTTTGAGGTGCTTCCGGAACCGGCGATGGTTCTCCTCAAGTTTCAGGGAGGCAGGAAGGCTGTTCCAGAGGGAGGCCCCTGCTGCGGAGAGAGATCTCCCCCCAACTCGTTGCTTGGAGAAGCGGCTGACCCTGAGGGAGTTGGAGGTGGAAGAGCGAAGTGCTCGAGAAGGAAGATATTTAGGAAGGGAGAGTTGAAGGTATTTTGGCCCCAGGGCCCAGAAGGCATTGTGGACAATGCAGAGGGTTTTGAACTTAATCCTCGCAGCCACAGGGAGCCAGTGTAGCGCTTTCAGTCCTGGAGAGTACGGTCCCTGGGCTTGAGGCCAAGGACAAGTCTCGCAGTCCTGTTCTGGATAAGTTGCAGAGGGCGGAGAGTAGAGGCAGGCAGATTTAGATAGAGGCTGTTACAGTAGTCCAGCTTCTAGAGAACCAGGGCTCTGGAGACAGTGAGCTTCTGGGGGAAGGAGAGGAAAGGAAGGATACCTCTGAGGAGGTGCAGCTGGTAGTGTGACCTCTTAGAAACGTCAGAAATGTGAGGAGAGAAGGAGAGTGTGGAGTCGAAGATGACCCTGAGGTTTTTTGCCTTGCAGGTAGGAACATGAGGAGGGCCAAGAGAGGCCGGCCAGAGAGCTGCAGGGAAGGAGGGAGTGGGTGTGCCGATGAGTAGAATCTCAGTCTTACTGGCATTAAGGCAGAGGTTGTTGGCGGCACACCATTCCTGGATAGCAGAGAGACAGTCAGAGATGAGAGAAGGAGAAGAGGAGGCCGAGGGTAGCCTGAAAATGAGCTGGGTATCATCCGCATAGCACTGAAAGTTGGGGCAGAGAGCAGCGATGCGGTGGGCGAGAAGTGCCAGATACTGGTTAAACAGCCAGGGGGAGAGATTAGAACCCTGGGGGACACCACAGGTAGAGAAAAAGATATCAGACAGGAAAGACCCCAGTTGGACCTGGGAGGGTCGATTAGAGAGGAAAGAGGTCAGCCAAGCCAGAGCCAGACCAGTGATACCCAGGTTATCACGGAGACGATTGAGCAGGACGGTATGGTTGACAGTATCAAAGGCAGAAGAGAGGTCAAGTAAAATGAGAACACATGGAATATTAGAGTCAAGGTTTGAGAGCAGGTCCTCATGGATGTTCAGTAGAGCGGTTTCCGTGCCTCTGGAAGCTCTGAAGCCAGACTGATGTTCGTGAAGGCTACCAAAAGATTCAGCATGGAGATTAAGCTGGGAGATGGCACGTTTCTCCAGGAGCTTGCCCAGGAAAGGAGTGATAGAGATGGGGCGATAGTTAGCTGGGCATGACGGGTCGGAAGAGGGTTTCCTAAGAAGGGGATGCCCAAGGGAGTGCTTGAGAGGGGATGGGAAGACTCCAGAGGCGAAGGAGTGATTGCAGAAGTCAGCAAGGGCAGGAGCCAAGGAGTCGATGTGGTCCTTAATAGTTTTGGAGGAGCAGGGCTGGACCTGTGCTGACGAGACTTTCATAGATCGGACTTGTCTCAAAACCTCATCAGCGGAAAAAAGGGGAAAGGCAGAGAAGGAGCGAGGAGGGGTGGCTGCAGAAGGGCCAGAAGATGGGCAGGGAATTTAGGGGGGGAGGTGATGGGAGGAGAGTGAGGACAGGATGTCCTGAGTTTTAGAAATGAAGTGAGAGGCCAGTGCCATACAGAGGGCCTGGGAGGGGACAGGAGAGGTATAGACTGCAGCAGGGTTGGCCAGCTCCTTGCAGATTTCAAAGAGTTCAGCCGAATTGTTAGATGCCGCAGTGATGCGGGCCTGGATAAGGGCTCTCTTCTTGGTGAGAACGGAGAGCCGGTATTGCCTTTGGAGCAGGCGACAGGCCAGTTTGTCAGAGGATGAACATGAAGCGCGCCATTTCCTCTCTGCCACCCTGCACAAGCGTTTAAGGGTGACTAGATCCGAGTCATACCAGGAGTTACATTTGGCTTTGGGCTTCAGGCGGATTCTCATGGCAGGGGCAAGGATATCAAGAGTATCAGATATAGCAGAGTAGAGAGTGGAGAGGGCTGTGTCAGGGTGGGAGTCAGCCGAGGGGGGAAGAGGGGGCGAGAAGGTGGCAGCGAAAGCCTCAACTGACACACGCTTCATGGGTCGAATGACCGAGAAGGAAGATGGCAGTGATGAGGGTGGCTTTGCCTGTGGGGTAGGGAGGGTGAGGTGGGAGGAGAGGAGAAAGTGATCACTCCAGGAGAGAGGAGTGGAGAGAGGGACAGAGAGGGGAAGGTCAGAAGAGATCAGGGCATCGAGAGTGTGCCCAGCAGAATGGGATGGCCCAGACGGGAGAAAAGAGAGCGAGAGAGAGTCGCAGAGGTCGCGAAAGAGTCCACAGGGGGGACAGGATGCATCCAGGTGGATGTTGAAGTCTCCAAGAAAGAGGAGTTGAGTGGTTGAGGACAGGAGTGAGGAGGAGAGGTCCGCCCACTCGGAGAGGAAGGAGGAAAATTGACCAGGTGGCCGATAGATAGTAGCCACAGTAAGGGAATGGCTAGGAGAGAGGGAGAGTCGGCAGACAAGACATTCAAAAGAGGAGTATGTCTGCGTGGGAATAGCAGTGGCAGGAATCCACTCAGGGAAGATAAGGGCCACACCCCCCCAGCACGGTTGGGCCTGGGCACGGAGAGGATCTTGTAGCCGTCGGGTAGGAGTGTGTCAAAGCTGGTGACAGAGCTGGCCGTGAACCATGTCTCAGTGAGACCGAGTACGTCAAGGTCCAGTTCCTCAAGAAGGCGGCAGATATCAGAGGAATGTTTGACGGCAGAGCGAGAGTTAAGGGTGGCAATGTGGAGAAGGTTGCCATCTTTGAAGGACCTCCGGGGAGGGGGTACAGATCAGAGGTATGCCCTGCGGAGGAGAAGAAGGAGCACGGGAGGGAGGGTAGAGGCAAGGTAGCCGAGGACAGAGGAGGGGGGACAGAAGGAGAGGAAAGGAAGTTGATGAGGCGCCAGAAGCGTCTATGAAAGAGGAGAAGGTTGGCCTGAGGGCCTTGGACCAAGACGGTCCCATTAGCGTAGAAATTAATGATGGCCTTAGAGGAGTGGGAGGAGGCCAAGAGGACGTCCCAGTGGGTGCCACCATTAATGGGAGAAGAGGAGAAAGGAGAGAGAACAGAGACCATATGAAGGGTCCATAGGTCAGGTGAAGGCACGAAAAAGAGGATGTCAGTGAGAGTTTCCTTAGAGGAGGCACTGGTATAGGTGTCTGCGATAGGGAGGCCTGGGTTGGAGACCAGGATGTCCTTTTTAAACTTTTTCCTACCAGATTTAGTGAGGAGAGCAGGATAGTCAATGGAGAAGCAGTTGGAGAAGATGTGAGAGATAGAGAGCACCATAGAGTAGGTGAGAGAGGAGACAGGTGGAGGTACAGGAGGAGGACAGTAGCAGAGAATAGGCAAATAATGGAGCGGGTGGTAGGCAGATTGTGTAATAGGACACGATGAAGACACACAGGCTTAGAGTTAACACAAGGACAGTTATGTGTGAGAATCCTGGAAAGGGGAAAAAAAAGCCTAGGTTTCACAAGCAATTTTAAATACTGAGACAGTGCATATTATACAAGGCGGACACACCTAAGTTTGAGAATCCTGGAAAGGGGGAAAAAAGGCCTAGGTTTCACAAGCAATTTTAAATACTGAAGACAGTGCATATTATGAATTGAAATGATGCAATGAATAGACAGGAGGACAGTACCTAGAAGGGGGGGGGATCTGCAGGGGGAGCAAGAAGGCAGGGTGGCCTGGACCAATGGGCAGGGGGAAACAACAGGCAACAGGCGTCCCCTGCGGACACCTGCAGACACAACCAGGAGCCGCCTAAGGGAGCCGCCTTTTGCCTAGTGGGGCCTTAGCCGTGAGGGGGCTGCCGGGCAGGGGCTGCCCTGGGGAGGCCGGGGATAAGGCACAAAAGGCCAATCAGGAGGGGGGGATGGGCGTGCAGGGAGGCGGGCGGGAGGAGGGGAGAGAGAGAGAGGGAAAGCGGAGGGAAGGGGAACAGGGACCACGGCACACGGGCCGTTAGAACAAACAAAGAAAGAAAGTAGCCCAAGACAAGCAAAGATTTTGAAACAAGCCTCGGAGAGGCTCTCGCCTGGTGGAGGGCGGCACTGTGTCCACCAGCTCAGCCAAGGGTGGAATGGCGAGCAAGGACGGTGCCCAGCGAGGAAAGGCACCCGGAAGCCCAGCAGGGAGAAGGAACCAATCAGGAGGGGGGTGGGCGTGCAGGTAGGCGGGCGGGTGGAGGGGGGAGAAAGAGAGGGAAAGCGGAGGGAAGGGGAACAGGGACCACGGCACACGGGCCCTTAGAACAAAGAAAGAAAGAAAGTAGCCCAAGACAAGCAAAGATTTTGAAACAAGCCTCAGAGAGGCTCTCGCCTGGTGGAGGGCGGCGCTGTGTCCACCAGCTCAGCCAAGGGTGGAATGGCGAGCGAGGACGGTGCCCAGCGAGGAAAGGCACCCGGAAGCCCAGCAGGGAGAAGGAACCAATCAGGAGGGGGGTGGGCGTGCAGGGAGGTGGGCGGGAGGGGGGGAGAGAGAGAGGGAAAGCGGAGGGAAGGGGAACAGGGACCACGGCACATGGGCCGTTAGAACAAACAAAGAAAGAAAGCAGCCCAAGACAAGCAAAGATTTTGAAACAAGCCTCGGAGAGGCTCTCACCTGGTGGAGGGCGGCGCTGTGTCCACCAGCTCAGCCAAGGGTGGAATGGCGAGCGAGGACGGTGCCCAGCGAGGAAAGGCACCCGGAAGCCCAGCAGGGAGAAGGAACCAATCAGGAGGGGGTGGGCGTGCAGGGGGGCGGGCGGGAGAAGGGAAGAGAGAGAGAGGGAAATCGGAGGGAAGGGGAACAGGGACCACGGCACACGGGCCGTTAGAACAAACAAAGAAAGAAAGTAGCCCAAGACAAGCAAAGATTTTGAAACAAGCCTCGGAGAGGCTCTCACCTGGTGGAGGGCGGCGCTGTGTCCACCAGCTCAGCCAAGGGTGGAATGGCGAGCGAGGACGGTGCCCAGCGAGGAAAGGCACCCGGAAGCCTAGCAGGGAGAAGGAACCAATCAGGAGGGGGGTGGGCGTGCAGGTAGGCGGGCGGGTGGAGGGGGGAGAAAGAGAGGGAAAGCGGAGGGAAGGGGAACAGGGACCACGGCACACGGGCCCTTAGAACAAAGAAAGAAAGAAAGTAGCCCAAGACAAGCAAAGATTTTGAAACAAGCCTCGGAGAGGCTCTCACCTGGTGGAGGGCGGCGCTGTGTCCACCAGCTCAGCCAAGGGTGGAATGGCAATATATATATGTATGTGTTGCTGCATGTCCCTTTGTGTTTTTCATAAGTTAATTAAAATACAGCTTTCCTTTTTGGCTACTATTTTTTCTGAGATATTAGACCATAATATAATGTCCAGGCCACTGGCCAGAAGAAATAACATGCATGCATCCAGTTTATTTACCATGCCATGGGGCTGGATTACTGTTAGACTCAGTATTGTATAGACCCAGCTGAATTTTGTTCTCTGTTTTGTGGAGGGAGGTTATGGTGAGGCAGGGAAACAGTCAAATCTGAAAATGCTGACATTGATCTAAGTGAAAACACGTGTTTCTTCTGAATTAAATGCTAGTTTGGATATTGGCAGCCAGGTTACTTTCTACTGTGATAAAGGCAGGAATATGATGGAAAAGGGATGAGCAGAAAAACTTTCAGAAAAGAAGAAAAAGCGAATTGAAGAGGAATTCCGGCAAAACAAAACAATTGAAGATCTGTTTACAGTTCAGACCATCAAAATGTCACGTGGCATTGCTGGGAGAAAAGTGGAGGAGGGTGACCAGGCATCTTCTTCAGGTACAAGTGTTAAACTGGTTCTTCACTGGAGCCATCAACAAGAGCTCAAGATGTGAGAAGAGAGGAAGTGACAGAAGCCAGCGTCCCTGCAGTTATTGGGGACATCTCAACAGATATGCAGAAGCAACTACAATGTCAGCAATCATTGAAGGTGCCCCCCTAGAGGAAGTGTCGGAAACAAGTCTGTCAGATGCACCCACAGAGGAAATAACAGAAACAAGTCTGTCAGAAAGAATTGAGTATATCCCTCTCGAGGAAGTGGTAGCCGGTGGTGCCTTTCTCTTACAAACCGCCGAAGATACTCCCACAGAGGAAGCGGCAGAAACAAGGCTTTCAGAAAGAATTGAGGATATCCCTTTCGAGGAAGTGGCAGCCGGTGGTGGTACCAGTCTGTCACAAACAATTGAAGATTACCCCAAGGAGGAAGTGGCGGAAACCAGTGTGTCTCAAATAATTGGAGACATCATCACCCCCCCAGAGGAAGTGCCAGGTACTAGTAATTCGGAAGAAACTTTATCTGCTTTACTACATACTGAAGACTCAGGGAACTGGGGTGTGCAGCACAGACCACAGAAAGATGATGCACAGGTGGCAGACTATTTGTTTCAACGTCCAAAACCAGATCAACTTTCCCATTTCTCTCAGCACCATCCAATTCAACCTCCCCAATATAAACAAATTAAAGCACAGTTAGCAATTTGGAGGAAAGATGGGAGTAAATGGCATTGGTTAAGTTACTTTGAAATACAAAATGCCCTCTTTTGCACAGTTTGTTTGGCGTTTACTAAACGTGGAGAAAGGGGTCCTTTCATCAACGCGATGAAAAACTGCAAAACTAGCAGTAACCAACTGTACTTTGTCTACTGGAAAGGGTCTACTTGAGATGGTGAACAGTGGCCTTGACCTATGCAAGTGCATTGGAAATTCAACCGATGGTGCATCCAATATGCAGGGCCAGTACAATGGCCTCACATCTTGGTTCCGTAAGGAATCCCCTGGTCAAATACATGTCTGGTGCTATGCACATGCGTTACATCTTGTACTTGTAGAAGGGACACAAGCATCAAATTAATCCACGTCTTTGTTTGGCCTGTTAATCTCCTGTGCCGTTAGTTCCGGGAGTCCTACAAAAGAATGGATGTATCGCGTGAGCTGTCTGTGGAAGGCCGCACAGTCCAAATAATACGAGAAACAAGGTGGTGGGCAAAGGATGCAGCACTAGGGAAAGTTTTTGGCTCCTTTAATAACCCAAACAAAGCAATGTTCATTGATGTAGTTGTAGCACTCAATAATATTGGGTCAAATACAGATAAATTCAATTCAAACGTCCGTTACCAAGCTTTAAACTTTTCTGAGGCTCTGTGCAAATTCCAAACAGTGCTCACAGCCCAGTTATATATCCAAGTATTTAATTCGACAACCCCATTATCTAATTACCTCCAGAAAAGTGTAATGGACATCCCCCATGCACAAAGAACGGTCTTGGACACTACAAAAGCGCTTGCTGCAGAGTCAAGAAATGTGTATTCTGTGTACTGTGCAGCAGAACAATTTGCAGAATGGGTCGACGTGGGCTTGGAAGAAAGAGCCTATGATAAAGGAGTGGAAACTGCACTTCCAGAGGGAAGAGTGTCCCATAAAAAGAGGATGCCTGAAATGAGTGCAAGCATTAGCCAATCACCGTGGCTAAAGACCGGTTTAGAGTTAGTGTACATAATGCTATTATGGGCAACATTATTCAAAGCCTAACTAGTCGTTTTAAAACCCACTCATCTCTTGCCGCAGATATAGCATGCCTGGATCCCAAAAATGTAAATGAGATTCTACCCGATAATGCTCTTAGAAATATTTGCTCCTTGCTTGAAAGACTGGGTGACACCATAATGGTACAGAGGTTAAGGGAAGAACTCTTGGATCCAAGTGGACTAAACTGAGGAGGACACTACCAGAAGAGTATGCCTTGGAAGTCCTACGTAGTGAAGATCCAGCACTACAAGAAGAATTTGGAGAGCAACCTAAACATTTAGTACAGAAATGCAATACATGCCGTAACTGTGCAGTATGTTCCTACTCAATTCTTAAAAAGTATAAACCTTTTAGTAGTGCTTGTCAGCAATTGTATTCGGCATACAAGTTCATCTTGACCTTATCTTGTACACAAGTAGCATGTGAAAAAAGTTTTTCGAATTTGAAGAATATTAAAAGCCGCCTAAAAAACCACCTCATCCAGGACAACCTCAAAGCCTTCATGCTCATGTCTGTGGAGTAGAATGTGCTTGTCCAATTGCAACATCCTGACATAATCAACCTGGTTGCACAGAAAAGTGCATTGTTGAAGGACTATTGATTGAGTGATCTTTCAGGATTTCCAAGAAGATTGTAGAGCCAGCTTGTCAATGCATGCAGCAACGTTCTTAGATTGCTTTGCCAAACCACGTTTCATGAAGGCAAACAGCCTAATATTGTCTTTTAAAGTATAACAGTACATTTAAGTTTGGAGAAGTCACCGATAAGATCTTAAAAACTTACTGTATGGCACCTGCAAGATGTACATTTGACCATCATCACTTCAATCAATACGACCTTGACTTGGTTCAGCTGAAATGTGCAATACATGTACTCTGAAACCAAGATGCGTCCAGTCAAAGACCAAAGTGGGAAGGATGACACAGTACTTAGAATCATAAAATTTCTGTTTCTGAGAAGATGGTACCCTTCATCAAGACGGTGTTAACATCAGTGGGGACAATAAATGAAACATTCAGCTTTACATCTTTGTGTATCATCAGATTTTGAGTTCAGCTACATGACTTTCAACAGAAAAAAAGAGTTCCACAGATGTTCGGGCTGAGGACCAGGGAGAGGCGCCACCCAACAAGCAAGAAAGGCAAGAGAGCAATATATGGCATTAGTCATACCAAAGACATTGGGCCTCATCACACGGTAGGCGCTAAGGGATTACCGGCACCTGTAATGTCACCGGTGCCGGTAATCCCTTAGCGCTCTACTACGAGGGCCCTCAGCGGGTCCCATCCTTAGCGCCTGGTCTGACCAGGCATTAAAAATGGGACCCGCTGAGGGACTTCAGAGCTAATAACGGTACCGCACATTGCGGTACCGTTATTAACTCCTTCCCCATTCCCATTGAGCCCTATAGGGGCTCAAATGGGAAAAGGGAATGGTATTTGGAATCGGGAGTTACCGGGTCCTCCAGGGTCGGAATGACCCGGTAAGTCCCCATACCGCCTACCCAGACCTGGTACCAGGTAAGGGAGTAGCGATGCCGCTAATAGCGGCATGGTTACCTCCTACCGTGTAATGAGGCCCGTTGTAATAGTCCCAAAGACGCAGCAAAAACTAAAATGCATCCCCAAATGAACAATGCAGCCTTTTAGAAGACTTCTCTCTGACTATTTTGTAGGGAAACGGCCTACTAAACTATGTTTCCCAGCAGCACCTGGGCCCAGAACTACAGGAAGGCCATGTTGGGAGTGACACGTCATCGTGCATGCGCAGGAACAAAGGCACAGTGCTTGTGCTCAAGTCCTCTTGCTGAGAAGACATGTCTCAGAGCAGCTCCGGCTTCATATCCATTGTGAGGGGCCACGCCCCACCGGATAGACATCCTGGCCCCTCAACTGACACAGATAAGAGCTGCAGCACTCTGCATAACCACAGGGAGCAGTGGTGTCACCCAGGGGACCCAGCCCCACCAGGCAGAGACAACTGGCCCCTGCTTCCTACAAAGCTAACTGTACCAGTAAGACACTGCATGCAGCGTAACAGAGCACAACACTAATCAGCGCTGACCAGCTACGCGCAGCACCATAAATCATTGGATAGCAGCTCGATAGCCATGGACACAATTTGGAAACCACCTTCCTAAGGAGTTACAAACTGCTTACTCCTGCATGGCCTAACTAACAGGTTACCACTTACCAGAGTCACATGCGGCCCCTACTGTGCATGTTTAGTAGCCATGTGCGGCCTCTCTAAAACTCCTGCATGTGTACATGCACGTGAACAGCCAAATGTGACAGTGTTTGATATGTGCACTAATTGTAGCACTCTCTTGCAGCATTTGAACAGCCACTACGACACATCCTGGCACAACAAAATCGCAAGAGACAACAAGGGACACTCTGGTAACAACTAACCTAAGCTGAGTGCTGCACTACCTCATGTGTGTTTATTACGTTGCTGTGCCTTTGTATACTGCTATAGTGATATTGTATATGTGTGTAGAGTCAGAAGCAGGGATGTGTGTTTCTATGAGTGTAACAGCTTGCTGGAAGAGTGTGCATTGGTCAAAACCTTACCCTAACATCCCCAACCTATCCATAACCACTCCCTAAACCTCATTCCGGTTTCCCTACTTCCCCCCTTCCTATCCAACCATCGTCACCCTAACCCTCCTTCCCTGCTGGGGTTGCTGAGCCCTGTATAAGCATTGTCTTGCAGCAGGTCCCCTAACCGCAGTGAGGGTGGCTGGTTCATGCCACTCCTGCGCCTCAGAGCTGTGGACCCTGTCACAGAACTGTATGCAAAGTTATGTTATTTTATGAGATGTGTTCTAATATAATATTTGAGCGTAAGTCCAACTTATTTGAGCATAAATACAACTGGCAAGGTATTTTCCGGTGTCATCATTTGGCAGTACTGCTTATTAAATGCAACTCTATTTTCATTACTGGTGGCAACGAGTAGACATGCCTTGAGCCTGGTTCTGCAAAATAAGTATTTAGCTATGTGATGATGTTGTTTTTAAAAAAAAGAACAAAAGCAATGTTATCACTTTTTCAAGGATTTACACAAAACATAACATGCAACAGACACATGAACCCTCCATAAGTAGCATTTTCTGTAAAGTCTTGAATTGACGGGATTCACAGATCATGGTTTGAAGGCCACTCTTTTGAGGCGAGGGGTGGGCCACTTTTATTCGGATTTCTGGGCTTATTTCTTGTCCCAGTCCGGCCCTACTTATCTGTATCAGTTCAGTATTCTAAGTTATCATTAACGGCCAGCAGGTGATTACGGAGCGTTTCGGAGTTACACAATAGTAGTGAACTCACCGGTTGCTGCATACGAGTCCGCTCGCTCGGCTGCCTCTGTGCCTTCTTCTTCCTCCTCTTTGTTCTGCATGGCAAACTACTTAGGGCCTCATTACACGGTTGGCGGTAAGGGTTTACCGGTACCGGTATTTTACCGCCTTACTACGAGGTCCCTTTGCAGGTTGGGGAATTTAACGCCTGCTTTTTGCAGGCGTTAAAAACCAACCTGCAAAGGGACCCAGGGAGCTAATTACGGTACCGCAATTTGCGGTACCATAATTAGCGCCTTCCCCATTCCCATTATGCCCTATGGGGCAAAAATGGGGAAGGGCAATGGTGAAAGGGGGAATTACCGCCCCGCCAACCTTGGAATGGGGTGGTAATTCCCCTTTCCACCAAGGCGGTGCCGGTATTTTACCGGCATGAACCATGGCGCTAATAGCGCCATGGTTCTCCGCCTACCGTGTAATGAGGCCCTTAGTTTCAAGACTCAGCAGTCCTCCTCCAAATTTACTCCACCATCCAAGCATAGATGGCTGACAACAGGCTTTGCCTCAGTGGAGAAGAAACTGAGATCATCATCATGGGCCCCAAAGAAATACTGTCCAAACCCAGCCACAAATACAGCAATTTCACCATTGACAACACCATCATCCCCGTCTCCGCCTCAGTGAAGACCCTTGGGGTCTATCTTGACTCTACCCTGCCCATGACCCATCAGGTCAGTGCCATTACTTCCGCCTCTGCCCACACTACCAAATTAATAAATGCCATAAAACAATTTCCGTCCAGCCAAAACTGGCTATCCATCGCTCGAGCCACCATTGGAGCCAAATCAGACTACTGCAATGCTCTTCCCGCAGGTACCTCAGCCAAAAACCTAATCAGCTCCAAACAGTCCAAAATAACGCGCTCAGAGCAGCACTCAATATCCCCAAAAGAAACCATATCACACAGGCCAGACAGGATGCCCACTGGCTGCCGGTTAAGGAAAGAATAACATTTAAGAAACTCACACTAACACATAAATGCTTAAGCCTCTCAGCCCCTCCATACCTATCTGAAACAATCATCAGAGACACCTCCTTGCATCCCAAGAGAACTCACTATGCCAACCAACTACGCATCCCGCCCATCAATAGGACCAAAGCAGGGGGGATTGGCTTCCCTCACCTAGCACCCAAACTCTGGAACGCCTTGCCTGATGCTTTCCGAGACGAGATCTCCCTTGCAGCTTTCCGCAAAGGCCTCAAAACTACTCTATTCAACTAAACACTCCACCTCACGCTTGCCAGAACCCTGCATGTCTAATGTTATGCCTGCAATGATGCATGCATATCCAATCACACGCTCATTGAATGCCTATGTAATGCCTGCAACTAAGTACATCTCTCCTAAACACTCTGTCATGTAACTAAGTATGCTTTTTTCCTGTAACCAGTTATGATCATATGTCACAGCACCACGATGCCTCAGGGGTGCTGTGCGCTATATAAATGTTAGTAAATACATAAAATAAATAGTTTCAGTTCCCGCGACCGACACCGGTCAGGGGAGGAGTGTTTCTCGCTCCAGGGAAACTCTGGTGCTCGCCGGTGTCACCGGAGCACAAGTTACAATGGGGAAAGCTTTTCAAAATAACGTTTCCCGTCTCGCAACTTCTGCATGCAAGGCTGTCAAAATGGAGACTCTCTCGGGACCGTCATCCACTCTGGATATAGCAGCGGCTCTGGAGACTCCGCTTTTCTTGTTCCTCTGCTGCCACTGCAACGTGGAGTCTCTGCAGGCACTCCACCTTATACTTCTCCCAATGGCCTGCACCTGAGGGGGCCTTATATACTTAACAGTCCTACTCAGGTGTGGGTCATCAGAATCACTAGACTGCACCTTGCAGTTTAGTGCCTCTGCATCCCTCTTCCTCGTCCCAGTGCTTTGGGCATTGTGGAAGTTTCAATTTTATAGTAGGTCATTAAGATTGTAGGATCTCTGGGAAAGTTAGTGAAGGGGGTTTCCCATTCCTTCTGACCTGATCTCCCCCACCCCCCATGTGATCCTCCTGCAGAAGAACACCTCCAGAGTCAGGATCAGGAAGTGTCTGCCTTTCCCTGGCCACATGAGAAGGGCTTCAGGCCAGGTTTTATAGGGGAATCATCTCTGATTCATCACATGCCCCACACCTGAGCGGGACCTTTGAATATTTAAGGTCCCCTCAGGTGCAGGCCATTAGAACAAGAAGGTGCAGCAGCAGAATCAGAGAAACGAAGACATTGGAGACACAGCTGTCTTTGAAGAGGATTTTGGTCCTGAGAGGGTCTTTGGAGTTGAATACCTTAAGTGCAGAGTTTGCGCAGTGTGAAGCAGTATATTGGCAGGCTGTTCCATGGGAGAAAGAAGCTCTCCTTGTATCGTGCTTGATCCTGATGGCTGGTGAGCACTGGAGCGCTGGAGGAGCAAGCCAGGCTCCTTTCCGGCACAGCACGGACTGCGGTAACTTGACCGAAGCTGTCAGACGTTCAGGAATCAACAGAAGAAGCAGCGGCAGCAGTTTGAGCTGACGCGTGTAGAGAGACAGGTGAGTTGGCCTGTATTAGGTAACCCAGGAACGCTCCATAGTCGAACGCTGAAGGCTAACAAATATTTTGAATACCAAACTAATGAAAGAAAGCCTTATTGGTGGTATACTCACTTTGAAGGAAGGCCAGAAAGGAAAGGTTACAAAGCGGGGACAATACTGATGAAAAACTATAACCACCATTGCCAAATCACTCAGAAAGCATATCATCCTCATTGGCAAAGTAGCAAGAGAACAATATTGCAGAAAGATTGTAACCATTATTCCCAGAATGGGGAAGAGGCAATAGTTAAGCAATACACCAACATGCACTGCCTAAGCCAAAGAAAGGCAAATGTTATAAAGAGACATTGGGCCTCATTAAGAGTTAGCCAGTCTGGATTTAACGGTGCCGGTAAAACCTAACTGGCACCGTTTACCAGACCGGCTAACTCCGAGTTATGTGGTCGTGTGGTGTTACACCCGACAGGTCTGACCTGGTTGGCATAACGCCACTGGCCGCACACAGACGTGGAAACACCGGCACCATTACTACAACATACTACTTTGTTGGAGTTGTGTGTTGGTTCAGTAGTGAACCCGCGGGGGTTTAGTGCAGAAAGGGATTAATTTGCATTATTAGAGAGGTGCGCTGCCTCAGTAGTGTATTACAGGGTTAGTGCATTTTGGCATTGAGGTGTATTGCTAGAGCTGCCTGTTATATGTTACTATTCTGGCATCTCGCATCATGCTTTGCACTAGATAAAGGCATGCAGAAGTACTGACAGGAAGGAAAAAAGTGCACTGTCCCACCCAGGCCAACAAGGGCATGTTCTTGCAAAGTGCATGCATGCACTGACTGTGTAGAACCCTTAGTCACATACATCTCCTCTGCTGTGCACCACCTGCCATGCATTTACCCATTCAATGCAAACGTCAAAGTGCCCAATGCAGTGCACTATTGCACTTGTGTGAATGCCCGGTGCAGAATTGTGACTGCTATCTGACAAGCGCAGGGGAGTAAGTCAATGGGATAAGATAGGAGCTGGACAACACATCCACAGAGTGCTGTTGCCAGCTAATGTGATGCCAAAGAAGTAATGGGTATACTGTGCATACTATGCATGTGAGCTGTAAGGAACGCATGGTGGCAACAATAAAGACAGCCACAAGTGATCACAGTTCAAGGGTGTTAATTAAACTGTATATGCAGGTTGGAAAAAAAGCCTAATCTAAACCTAAATCTAAGATGAGAGCAAGGTACGACCATCAAATAATAATAAGGCAGTCCTATTGGCATCTTGTCATATAAAAGGTCCTATACAAAAAAAAAATATTGCCAAACCTTACAACTAAATACAAAAGAGTGTGGGATAGTGTTCACAATAAAGAAAGACGTGTTCACAAATGATAAGTCAGGATGTGGTAGCCGGGGGTTTCCCTTACCCACGTTTTGAGCACTGAACAAGGTGGGACTCCTGAGCACAGCACGCTTTTGATCTTTCCCAGCACAAGACAACAGTTCCGTTCTCAAGTATCAGAGCTTCGGTGGTTAAGTCTCTTGTCTACACAAAGGGCCTCATTACGAGTTTGGCGGTAGCCATAGCCCTATTAACTCCATGGCTGCTGCCAAACAGGGCTCCTTTACTGGGTTCCCAGAATGGGGAATTACCGGTCCATTCCGAGTTCGGGGGGCCCGGTAATTCCTCCCTCTGGGAACCTGGGACGGACCTTCCCCATTCCTATCTGAGCCCCCATAGGGCTCAATGGGAATGGGAGAGGGAGCTAACAACGGGCCGATTACGACCGGCCCGTTGTTAGCTCCCTCTTCCCCTCGCGGGTCCGCCTCCATTAGCGGAGCCCTTTAACCCGTTCCGCGAAGGTCGTAATGAGGCCCAAAGTCTTGCCTCCGAGGACCTGATGCTTTCAAAATAATAAACAAAAAGTTCCTTTCTGGATGTATGTTGGGTGATGACATTTCACCGCTGGATCCCCCTCTTCCGGGCTCAGATCCACAAAAAGTTCTTAGTGATATCAGGACCTTCGGAGGATAGCTCTCTTGCTTTTGATGGCCTGGTATGTCCAAAATTATAAACAAAACGCTCCTTTCTGATTGTACTTGGGTAATGATTCTTCACCCCTTGGTCCCCCTCTTCCGGGCTCAGACCCCTCTCGAATATCACGCTCTCTCCATCGGCTTCACTCTGGCTTGTATTGAAAAGATTTCTCTGTTGCATTCACTTGTAGATGGGGTGCTGGCTCTTCACCCCTGGACCCCGTCTTCCGGGCTCAGAACCTTCTTAAATGTTTGCCTCCCTCCGTCTGGTTCACTGTGTCTTTTTCTCAAAAATTTTTTACCTGTGGCATTCACAAGCCTTAATGTATTTTTAAACAGTTCCCTTTGGACATCCCTCTGTCGGGTACACTCCTGTCAACACACTGTTCATTGGGACTTCAGACTTTGGGTTCACTCTTGCCAACTCTTGCCAATCACACAGTTCTTTCTCTATCCTCACTTCCCTTAGCGTTTCAGTAATGTGCCGGTCAAAGACTTCCGACTGTACATGGGATTTTGCTAGACCCCTATATGACCACTTTGACCTCTTCATTGCGGCCCTCCTAAGGCCTTCTGGTATTGGTAGTTTCAACAGAATGGGGAATCAACCAGTGTCTCTTGATAAGCACCCATGTGGTGCCAGACCCTTCTGCAGCTGGTTTTCCCCTAAGACGTTAACAGTTCTTTGAACTTTGCTTAACTTGGCTTTTGCAACTTTCATTCAACACAGTTTAGGTTCTTATCGGTTCTCCCCTAGACTCACAGGCTGTGATGAAACGCTTGACTTTTCTCTGCTTTGCAGTCAAGGATGGCACCACGGTAGCAAGTGTCTCTCCCTGTCAGGCTTATCAGTGTAAGAGGGCTTCGTGTACCGTTGACATCTGCTGCATCACACACAGGCTATTGTTCACGGTCTTACGATTTCTTTCATGGAGGTTTTGTGGTCTGGGTTGGAAAGGGCAAGGTCGCTTCTCTCCTCGTTGCCCCTTCAGTTCTCACCACCTTTCTCTCCTCTTGAATTGCCGTACCAGGATAGCTATCTCGGATGCGGTCTGCCTTCCTCTTCATGTGCTCTCGTGCTCCACCTTTTATTCCTGTGGGGAAAGGAAAGGGCCGTCAGGTGTGTGTGGTTCTGCTCATTTGCCTGACTTTGCCTGACCCTTGTGTTGGGACATAGCTCTGTTTTTAGTCTGTTGTTTTTCCATGGTATGGGAAAGTGTTTGTGTTAGAAAAGGGGGGAGGGTAGAGTTGGTAAGTATCCTATGGCGTAGGAGGGGGAAGAGGTGTTATATGGAATTATAACCCTCGTACTAGGGGGTTTGGTAAACTCAGAAGGACGAGATTGGTAGGGTTTGTGAAACAAACGGGAATGACCGGGATTGTTATCGTGAAATGAACAGGGGGGATTGTGGGAACTGTACTTTTTTGGCAAAGTAAACTGGGTGTTCAGGAATTAATTATCAGAGGGACATGGAGAAGAATGATTGGGAGTATTCCGGTAGGAAACAGGAAAACAGGGATTCTGGGAGAGATAGTCTCTGAATGCAACAGGGTTTGGGATCCAAGGGGATTTGTTATATACGGAGGGGTCATTGGAATTGGGCAAGAGAGATTCAATGGTAGGAAGGGAGGCCGATGTGGTACAGCCTACGATAGCCTCAGGGACGCCGTCCTCCTCACCTTCTTCTCCGGTATAATACCGGGTCTCAATGTGCAGTGTTGGTTATGAGACAGTCTGTCATTGCCTTCTACTCTACAAGGCTACCCTGTGGTTAAGACAGAGGTACTTGAGACCTATCTTGTTGGAGTCCGGAATCTATACACTTGGCCCCACTAAACTATTTCTAAGCCAATGTTATAATCCTTCTGTAATGTGTGCTGTTGCCTGTTATTTGCATAGAGCATGGCTGCAGCGGAGAAAGATGCCAAATAATCTGTTGAAGCTATATGCTACTTTTGTACTACTATCCTGAAAACAATAAGTGTCCTAGGCTGCGAGCATAGCTCTCCTAGCATTTGTTTTTATCTAACTTTTTAAGTTTCTCTAACACTACTTTTTATGTAAGGTATCTCATTTTATTTTTTTAAATAAAGCTCTTTTATTGTATTATAATGTATTTTATGATGTTCTGAACCTAATGACCCCTTTGTCGAATAAAGGTTGTTCAAACCGTGAAGTACAGCAAAGTACTGTTTACTGTGGTGTGGTGCTTTGCAGGCACTGACTTTCTGGCTTTTGTGTTCATGTGGACTAGATATTGTGCTGGGCAGCGTGGTCGACTGCATCCTTGGAGGATTCATTTCGCAGTGACACTAAAGGGTACCTGGACCTTTAACTGCAAGGTCTCCATTCAACTGGTGGCTCCGCCCCTTGAAGGCAGTCACTCCCTTCCTCCTCGGCCTCCACCCATTTATACCCAGAAGTCAGCGCACCCGCGTGCGCATCGTGAAGTACAGCAAAGTACTGTTTACTGTGGTGTGGTGCTTTGCGGGCGCTGACTTTCTGGCTTTTGTGTTCCCGTGGACTGGATATTGTGCTGGGCAGCGCGGTCGACTGCATCCCTGGAGGATTCATTTTGCAGTGACACCAAAGGGTACCTGGTCCTTTAACAGCAAGGTGAAATCACTGAGACTTTTTGGACGTAAATGCTCGAGTCTTTGTTTGCTTAACGCTCAAGTCTTTTCTAACGCTCGAGGTTGTGCTTTTAATTTTGCATTGCAGTCTCTAAGTCCTATCTTTGTTTTCTTTGTTTTTGCCCCAAGGTCTCCATTCAACTGGTGGCTCCGACCCTTGAAGGCAGTCACTCCCTTCCTCCTCGGCCTCCACCCATTTATACCCAGAAGTCAGCGCACCCGCACGCGCACCGTGAAGTACAGCAAAGTACTTTTTACTGTTTGTGGTGCACGGTGGCCTGAGGTTCTGTTCTGGATTTTGTTTTGTCTCTGTTGTGGTGGCCGGTGTTCTTTGATAACTGCCTGGTAATTCATTAAAAAATGATGCCGTCCACACTTAAAACTGGCATGCCGCCGAGACTTGATCCCTTCTTGTCAGGTTTGAGCCCTATGCGGCACTCTCTGTCCTCTAAACATGAATATTCTACCCCTGTTGGAGGCAAAATTAATGGCCCTGCTCTGGTTAATGCTGATATTCGTTTTTTTTGCAAGGGCTCTCTATCGGCCCATAGAGCCAGAAACATAGCAGTAGAGAACACTGCACCTACTCTTTCATTGAGTCGGACTATTAAGCAGATTATACCTTTTCCTGCCTTTGAATTACCTAAATGTCTGGTGCCGGTGAAAACTACTGTCCTATTTCGGCGCAATCTAGACAACCTCATGTAAATGACATGTCCTTAACCGACACTGCAATTCTTAAGTCTTTAGACTTGGCTTCTAAGACACCTGATGTTGCCCCTGGTGTTGTAGATTCCAATAGTGATTTGGTTCACTTAGGGAGAGCTCCTGGAGCCTTGACTTCTATGCTCGACTCCTCCCTTCCTTCCGAGGATGTTGCCAGTATCGATCTTGATCCAGAGGATTCCGTATTCTCGGACAAGTGTTTGTCCGAAAACCTCTCAGGTTCACCTATGATGTTTTCTGAAGTCTCACGCATCTCTGTTAAATCTGTCAGTATGTCAATACATTCCCAGCCCAATATTGCCTGCACGCTCACACAGAGTACTAATACATCTGTACAGCGGGGCAATACTGATATTCAGACTGAGGTTACATTATCAGCGATGAATTCAGCGTTGTTCGCTTTAGGTAATTTATATAATGTTCTTGATCGAAGGCTTGTGGCACAAGAGGAAATATTTTAAAAAATCCTATCCTTGCAAGTAGAGGGGGCGGACATAAATAAACAATTGCTTATGACATGTGCCCATTATATTCCTTCCAAAATATTTGTTTCATCCATTGCCTGCCAAACAAATGAGGTATGTGCTACCAAACCTCTTTTTTGTTCGGCTGGTGTTCTACCTTGCTTTGAAGCAATTATTTATGACGGCAGGAGGGATCCTTCATCTCTGTATGACTCTTCGCTCCCGGCTCCCTCCACCCAGGTTCCACTAGTGGCTAATTTAAATAATCAGCCCAAAAAAGCTCTTTTCGATTTTTACCCAATCGAAGGGAGGAACCAAGGCGCCTGATATACCTTTAGCATCCAAAAAATCTTGTGGTGATTCGAGCAATGGCCCCATTGCTGCTTCTAAATTATCTAAAAATCAACCTCCATCTAAAAACACTGGGAAGACTGGAGCAAAACAATTCTTTAAGGCAATCACAATGCTGTGTAAGAACAAAATGTCTGCATCCAAAACTATCAAGAGGAAATATATGTTAATGCATCAGGCCAAATCGAAAATCAATCTCTTTGGATTTAAACCAGCGCAGGCCTCTGCATATCAACCTCTTGATGATTTGGTAAGGGAAATTTCTCTCCCGACTTCCGTGGACTCCATTCCATCGACTAGTGCTCAGACCACTAATAAAAAGAAACGAAAAGGTACGACTATGGATAAGGGTTTGAAGGGAATTGTGATGAGTGAAGTGGCGAGGCATAGAGCTGAAATTCGGAGAGCTGTAGATGCATAAGTGGCTGGTCATACTCCTCCACATTTAGACAGACTTGTGAAACTTGTCCCCTGTATGCCAGCACAGACATCAGCCAACCAGACTCAGGACACAAGGCTAACTGTCACTAAACAAGTAGGGGTATCATTTGTCTCCCCCCGGGGATCTGTTACAAACCCTTTGCCTTCTGTGGACTCATGCTCTAATTTGAGTAGTGCCCCTGTGTCCCTAACTTCCCCTTTGCTCCCTTTGGAGCTCTCTAGTGCTATCTTGACTCTTATTGAAAAAGCCTTGCCCAAGTTCACTTCTGTTGAGTCTCATAACGAAATGGCCGCCAATGTGGTTAATTAGAGAAAAAAAATAATAATAACGAGGACAATTGGGATACTTTGAAGGCTTGGAAGAGGCCCGCTCCATACTCTTTAATTTTGAAGTGTAGACCTAGCCCGTGTACCCAATTTGATTTGAATCGCAGAGCCGCGATTTTTTCTGATATTCAATCATTGAAAGACATTGGGCCTCATTCCAAGTATGGCGGTAAGGGATACCGGTCACCGTTAACGAGACCGGTGCCGGTAATCCCTTACTGCCACATTCCGAGTTCCCTTTGCGCCCTCGTCCTTAACGCCTGCTTTTAGCCAAAAGCCGAACCAAAAATGTGAAATGCTTGTGTGGGCCTGATTTTTGGGTCAAAGTGAGGCACTTTTGTGGCCAAAGTGGGCCAGTTTGATGAGTGACTTTACTATGCGGCTAATAGTTTTGACCACTGTTGCTGAATAAATATTCTTTTAGATGTACAATTTGCATCACATTTTATCAAAAATCTCCCCCTTGGGTACTATTCAGTGTTCCCAAAGGAATAAATTACCATTTGCAACTGTGGGCTACTTTTATGTTGGTGCCCGAGACAATTTTATGCCCCAGTCCGACCCTTCTGTAGACCGTGTGAACACTGAGCCTATCAGTGCTTTCTGCTAGTAAATAAACTGCACCTCCACTGTCCTCTGTGTAGTTTGGCACATTGGCACTAGAGTTGTTGTTCTGCTTGATCTTCACCTACCTGCCTTCTGCATATGGCACTGGACTCAAGCAGGCAGGACAGATTCTACATTCAATTTGAAGTATCCAGAGCAATGGGGATGAAATATTTCTTGGGTCTATTCTCAATTTGTGACACCACCCATGAAAGCTTTCCTCCCTCTGAACTCGCATCACAAGGGTCCTAATGCACACAGACCTGGGGAAAACGGTAATGATGGGGCTGTAGTGAGGTGGTGGTTTAGGCCATATTTGTGGCGATATGTATTTTAACTTTGACATTTTAAAAGTTATTTTTTTTTGGCCACTATCTTTAAGAAGGTAAATGAACATGTATTGCAAGAATCAAGAAAGAAATCAACAGCGCCCACTGAACGCTGTCCCTTTAGGATTACATGGTCAGTAGTGACTCTGACATCAGACCTTCATAACATACTAGGCAGATGGTAAACAAGCTATAGTGATTAGATCACTATGCAACCTTTCGGTGTGTCTGTGTTGGCTATGACATTTTGACAAACGAAACACAATGACATGGGGCCTCATTATACGGATGGCGGTAAGGATTTACCGGTACCGGTAAAATACCGGTAACGGTAAATCCTTACCGCCTTACTACGAGGTCCCTTTGCGGGTTGGGGGATTTAACGCCTGCTTTTTGCAGGCGTTAAAAACCAACCCGCAAAGGGACCCAGGGAGCTAATTACGGTACCGCAATTTGCGGTACCGTAATTGGGGCGTAAATGGGGCGGTAATTCCCCTTTCCGCCAAGGCGGTGCAGGTATTTTACCGGCATGAACCATGGCACTAATAGCGCCATGGTTCTCTGCCATCCGTGTAATGAGGCCCATGGGCTTTCAGACCGCACATGAGTGACTTTTCTCCCTTTAATGGGATAAAGAGATGTCAAAACAAACTTTTTGTCGGAGCGAAGGGTCATGATGCCCATGCCATGTGGTTCCAAAAAAATGCAAGTTGAGGCCAATTTTCAAAGCGATGACCTGTGACTGAGCAGCAAGCTCATTGCTCAAAATGTGCATTATAGCACTTCCTCTGGTCACTCTTTCATTCAAGGCGATCAACGATTGAGCGCCATGAAAGATCAATTCTGCAGCCGCCTTAGATTCTTGGAGGACCAGCTAAATATGTGCAGAGACAAGTTTTAAGATGCTACCTTGCTACAGCGGGGAAATCCTGCCTGCATATATGTAAATTAACTAAAAATCATTGACTTAGTGGTAAGTTAAAGAACTGCAAATGCAAAAAGGCAATGTAAAAAAAAAAAAAGATTTTTTTTGGTACAATCAGTTTTGGTTGGAGCAGTTTTTAAAGCCATTCCGTAAACCACATGACACAAAATCAATGTTAGTAATAGGAAGAATAAATACAGTGGCAAGAAGGAAAAGGATTTACTTTGGGTAGACGGCTTGGGGTTTATATATTTATAATGGATCATGTCTTCTAAACATATGACAATGGGGGATTTCGCTGGTTCTCTCATTGAATTTACATATAATAAGTCACACCGCGAAATTCACTCAACTCTGCGGGTATTCCCTGCTGCCATACCAAAGGGTAACATGTCCGCGATTACTGAACACCTTTTGGCCCGCAAGTAAACTAAAGGCTGTAACGTAAACAGAGAGTGCGTGTGCGTGTGTGTGTGTATGTGTATGTGCACAAGCGCATACTACCATCAGCCTCCATTGATCTGTGGCATGCAGATTATCAAGATGGCAACATGTTCATCTTCACCAGTCGCCAGTGGGGGAGCTAAAAGCCTAAATGACCACTTAAAAAAAGCTATTAAGTTTGCTTTGCCAGTCGCAGCAGGGCTCCCCCCAAACCGACTCCTCTCCACACGTGTTTGTGGTGTTTGGTGGAAGCAAGAGGTGGCATTTCAGTGGCAAGTATGTTGAAAAGCCCAATTCTAGACCTGGGTGCCTCGTTTTGTTTGTGATGATAAATCTGTCAATGTGTGACCTTTTTAAGAAAATATGTGTTAAGATTAGTTGACTCCACCCGCTATACTGCGATAACCATGATATACCGTAATTGGGCAAGAAGCTTATCGTACCGCCATAAAACTAATACTGTTACACCCTTAGAGTAGACGTTTGGACTGTTAAAGGCACATTTCAGATGCCTACACCGGTCATGGGGTGCACTTATGTACAAGCCAGAGAAGGTGGGGAAGATAGTCCTGGCCTGTGCAATGTTGCATAATATCTGCTTTAGACGAAACATACCTCTGCCTCCAGACTTGGACATGCCACCACCAGAGGGCGGAGATGATGA
This sequence comes from Ambystoma mexicanum, assembly GCF_040938575.1. Classification (NCBI taxonomy): domain Eukaryota; kingdom Metazoa; phylum Chordata; class Amphibia; order Caudata; family Ambystomatidae; genus Ambystoma; species Ambystoma mexicanum. Next base: position 499,570,102 of record NC_090938.1, on the reverse strand, counting down.
TGGTGATGATGGCGAGGCAGCACCAGCCAGGCACAGGCATGTGCACATGGATGCCAGGGACAGGCGTATTGTCTGACAAGAAAAACTGTATTCCATGTGCTCACTCAATAAAATTCATACACATGAATAATGACTGTCCACTCATTGTTGCAAGTGACTAAATATATGTATTGAATTGTTCTACAGATCAAACCCCGTGCCCACCACCCCCTCCCCACACACCCTAACAAAGTGCCACATGTTCAGGTCCACAGTCTCACTCCATGTGCCTTTTCATGGAAGGACTCTCGCCATGGGCAGGGGTGCCTGTAAGTGTTTGTTAGCGGCTCCTAGAGCTGCTCTGCACCAAGCTCGCAGGGGTGGCTGTACTGGAGGTGGGGTCTGAGCCCTGAGCGCCCATGTGCTCCTGGTTTGCCTGCACAGAGAGTGGCGTAGGCTCAGCAAGAGCTGACACCGCCTTGGTGCCCTCACGGCACCCTCTGAGCCAGGAAAATGAGGGCAGATGTAGTACGGGCCAGGGCACGGGCCCAGCACCAGCCAGTTGCCTGTATAGACTTCCATATTATCTGGGCCTCTGTCAGGCGCTGGCATTGGATTTCAGCCATCTCATTATGGCGGGCCTCCATCTGACGGATGCGTTCGTCCATCTCTCGTAAGGACAGCATTGGTGGTTGTGGTGGGCTGTGGAGGGTTGAGGGACTGAAGGTGGGGGAGGGAGAAATGGAGCGCTCTGGTGTGGTATTAGTGTCTTGCCCTCCATCTGCTGCCTCAGCCTCATCGGAGGTGTGGTGCTGTGGTATGTGGGGGCCTGATGGGTGATGGGCACTTTATATGGGTGCCAAGGGTGTGCCACTGCCTGGGCCTGTGGAGCAGGCTGCTGGACTGGCCTGTGAAGCAGGCATAGCCAGGGATGTGGTTTGTGTGAGCCGTTGGGCAGCCCGACTGGGTCTTGCGTTGCCTGCAAATGGACCAGTGCTGTTGCCCTTCTCATAGTACTTTTGTTTCAGGAATTGCAGCTGCCGGACCACCCTGGCCATCTCCAAAGATTTCAGCTCTTCTTGACCCTGACCTCTGTGTTCCAAGAAAACAATATCCCTCCTCAGATTATTCTCCAGCATGTTTCTTTCCCTCTTCTTGGAAGCACCCTCCTTAATCAGTAGGCCACGCCAGGTAGCTTTGGCAGCCTCCCAAACCATGCAATAGTCCACCTCCCCTGTATTGTTTATACTAAAGTATTCTTTGATTCCTCCCTCCATTTCTTCCTGAAACCCCTCATCCTTCCACAGTGAATTGTTGCACCTTCAAATCTAATCCCGACCCTGCACCCCCTCCAAAGAAACCCCCATATGAAACATATCATGATCCATCCAGCTGACTGGCACATGAGCACAATCCACCACATGGCCCAGTAATTCCCTTCCCACACAGATATAGTTGATACGCGTGTAGGTACCATGAGGTGGAGAATAGGAGGTATATCCCGGAAACCTCCGGGTGGACCCATCTCCAAACATCCTATAGTCCATACATCTCCAAACAGGCCACTAGGCCCACTTGACCCCACTCCATCACCCACCCCTCTTCCCCCGCCAGGTTATTCCTGTCCAACTTGGGGACTGGCCACATATTAAAGTCTCCCCCAGCCTCTCTCACCAATTGGGCCAAGGTCTCCCCCAAAAAAGCCTTCTGTTCCTGGTTTAGGCAGTATAGCATTCCGAATGACATCCACTCCCCATCCCTTCGGCCTGCAACCAACAGGGCTCTCCCCTTCCCCTCCCTCCAGACCCTAACCTCAGTTAACTTCAACCTCGTATGCAGCAAAATCCCCACTCCACCTTTCTTCACCCCCGATGCCTTGAACCCTCCACCAATCAACCCGGACGGAATGCGTCTCTCCTCATCCGCAACCAACCTTGTCTCCTGCAACATCAACACATCCAACCCCGCTCTTCGGAACTCTCTAGCCACCAGTGAACGTTTGGTTGGGGAGTTCAAACCTTTCACATTCAGGGTCCCAACTGCCAGGTGGTCTGCCCTTTCTCCTTACTACTTCCTACCGTTACAATTGCTTATTCCATTGCATATCAAATTGACTGTAGCACCACCTATCGCCATACTCCCTTGCTTCTAAACCTTCCCCTGTGCTGCCTGAACCTTCCCCACCACCCTCACCCTTCCCCCTATTTCCCTAGCACTCCCCCACGCTCCCGAGATGCCCATCAAACGCTGGGCCACCCCAGACAGAACAGCACCAACCCTGTAACCCATCCCCATAACCACACTTCAACCAAAGAAAGGCAGAACCAATAATCACAACGACAGAGATACTAACACTCCTTTAAGAAACCCGGCATCCATAGCTACTCCCCATTTCACTTCACCAGTGGTGGAGTGTTAGGCTTTAGGAACTTTCTGCCCCTCGTGGCCCATTTTCGCAGACTCAGACCCCTAAGTGCCTCCTGGGTCCCTGCCAACCCCTCCACCCCACTTAAAGATCCCTTCCAGCCATTTTCAGTCTCAGAGAGATGTCGGACGACCTGTTCAGCCTCTGTGCCTTTGGCAATTCTGTAATCCACTTCTTTGATCTTAAAGACCAGTGCAAATGGAAATGTCCACCTGTACCGGATGCCCCTTCTGACACCCAGGCTGTTGGAGGCCAACAGTCTATGTGCCTGGCCAGCGTGAAGCTTGAAAGATCTTAATAAATGTGCATGGTGTACCCCTCATATTGAATCTCAGGCCTCTGCCCCTGGCCATCCCACTGTGGTGCGCTCGCTCATTCTCCATTTCTTTCCTCCTTCCCCTGCAAACAGGACATTCAGCAGCACCTTGACTGGCCGCACTATGTCTGTGGCCGACTCCCCCTTCTTTTCCTGGACACCAAACATGCAAAGATTGTTCCAGCTTTCTCTATTCTCAAGGTCATAGAGCTTTAGTTGGTAATCCTCATCCTGTGTTTCAAAGTCCAACAACGTCCACTCAAACCTCATTTCCACAAGGTCAGCGTTCAAGGGGCTATTTTCCATTCCTTCAAGTTTGTTCTCCAGAACCTCAACTCTGCCTCTCAGGTCTGAGACAGAGGCCTTCAGTTCTCCTTCGCATGGCCGTGATCTCCTGCAGGATGTCCCTTATGTCCTCCTTTGTGGATGGGACCATGATGTCATTCCCCGCCTCGGACAGCACCTGGGCTCCGGCATCCCCACCCTCCATTGCCACCTGTCATGGGCACTAGACTAGGAGACATTATCAAGTCACCCTCATATCCAGTTCATGGTAGGCAGAAGGGAAGATAGGCAGGAGCTTTGTGGGTGAAAGCATGGAGAGCAGAAACAGGGTTAGTATCCATGTCAGCCAATGAAAACCCCTACGGCCACAGAATAACATGAGACTTCCTGTTCCACTAGCATGGACCCCTTTTTGGCCAATCCAGAACGAATGCAACGCTCTAGTCTTTGGGCGAGGCTCTCTATAAAAGCCACGCCCAAAGAACAAGACTTGCTTCGTGTATTCCTCTGTTGCATCGAGCACGCGCTTACCTGATCCCAATCCCCGGAGTCTTCTACTGCTTACCTGCAGTTCCGGCGCCCAGCTGGGCCTCCATCTTCGCTAATACAAGCTCTGCATCTGAAAGAGAAAAGAACAGAAGCATTAGTGCAGCGCCAGTCTCTACTCACCTTTCTGCGGCTTTCCGACGGCGTCGGCAGCTTCATTCTTCACTCGCGGTCCTTCTGATCTTCACCGCCCGTCCGAGTTACGGGTCTTCTGATCTTCACCGCCCGTTGAAGCTTCCTTTGGCAATCTGCAAGGAAAAGAAAACACAAGAGAAAGACAGGTTAGTCTCTCTAGACACTCGGTGACCAAGATCCACAAAGGCAATACAAACCTGCACTTCTTCCTTTCGAACCCAGTGAAGCAACTGGGAAATCAGAGGACATTGGACATTATACGCACTAAGAGTCAGTGAAGTAACTGGCTCTGGAACTTTATTCGGGACTTTTGAACGTTTTCCAACCACCAATAAGGGGAACGGCTGTGTCATTCTTCTCAGCAGCATCACCAAAACAAGCAAGGAGAACACCTTCTAGCCAGCACGGCAACCAACCCGGCCCGCACCATAGCACCCCTGCAGAGCCAGGACACAGAGCCCACTTTCCTAAAACAAGAGGTAAGCCCCCCCCTTTAGACACAGCGCTTGAACCAACGGGGAGTCTCAAGGGAGGGTCTCTGGGTCTGGGCACTATTCTAAACCCATTCTTTGTCTCACAGATAGAACCCCAGGTGAAGGGAGAAAGAGCTGGTTTCCGGGTGAGGGGAGAGCAGAGCAGAGGTCGAAGGAATCCATCGCTCCTGCGGAGATTCACGTGAGCGTGACAGAACACGAAGCCTACCTTAAACACCTCCGCCTGAGCGATGGAGACCTCGGAGGTAGATCAACTGTCACAGTTATTGGGGGAGCTTAGGGCCGAGGTGCATGCAGCTCGTTCGGAGACAAACGCCTTAAGGTGAGAATTGGCAGTGAACAGGGATAAAACGGATGAGATAGCTCGCCAATTACTACAGACCCAAGCGGGTATGGCTCCATTTCCGGTGGAGCCACGGCTCCGCCGTCTACACCACCCCAACCCATGGCAGCCCCAGTACAAGTAGTCTTTCCTGGGAACATACCCCTGGCGCCCCCGGAGAGGTTCTCAGGAGAGCCCAGAAAATTCAGCACTTTTATGAATCAGTGTCATCTACACTTTCTGTGTAAACCAGGGCTGGTTCCCACTGATCAGTCTAAAGTGGCCTTTGTGGTGTCATACTTGGGGGGACATGCAGCAGATTGGTCTGTACCATTAGTCAATAGGGACGATCCATTACTTCGAAGTTTTGCTGGCTTCCAGCGTGAGTTGGAAAAGCTTTTTGCCCCACAGTGCACAAGGACAGGCCTTGGATGAAGAGTTATTATCCCTACGACAAGGGAATCAGGACCTTTTGGCTTACGTAGCAACTTTCAATCGCCTGGTAGCCGAAACAGGTTGGCCAGAAGAAAAGCGTACAGCTCTCTTTTACCGAGGCCTAAGGGGGGAGCTGAAAGACGTCCTGGCACAAGTAGTTAACCCACCCGAGGGGTGTGCTGAATACATAGACCCAGCGCTCCAGTTAGATCACTGTTTGCAAAATCGGAGAGCGGACCACTCACGCTCTGAGAGCAGAACATTCTATATGCGGCCCAAGGAGACGTCAGCTCGCCAGTCCATGGAAGCACATCCTGAACCTATGCAATTAGGGGGAGTTCGAGGCCCCCTCACTAAAGCGGAACGTGATAGAAGGCGGCAAGAGCAATTATGTCTGTACTGTGGGCAATCCGGCCACTTTCTTCGTAACTGTCCGGCTAAACCGCCCCGGAAGACGGTTGGGGCTATGGATGGAGCAAAGGAAGCAACTGAGGCAGAAAACTCCAACACCTGGCAAACTTAGAGGTCGGTTTTCCAAGCGCAACTAAGTCTCCCTCGACCTCCCATTTTACCATTCCGATGACCATAGTGGACCAGCGCCAGCCTTCCAGGTTACACGTACTAGAAGCTTTTGTGGATAGTGGAGCCATTGGGAATTATCTGGATATAGAGACAGCCGACAGAATTGGGTTACCAAGTTGTACAAAGGAAATTATAGACAACGTAACTGCAGTCGATGGAACTCAGCTGCTGTCAGGACCGGTTACCCGTTGCACCACCAAGATCTTAATGCTCTGTCAAGACGGGCATAAGGAGGAAATCTCATTTGATCAGATTTCAGTGCTACAATTCCAAATGATCCTTGGCATACGTTGGCTTGCGAAACACAACCCGCTTATAGACTGGCGTAGGAGATCATTAACCTTTCCCAGGGGCTGCAGACACTTTTACGAGTCAGGTCGGTCGCCAGAGCAGCCTATATCAGCATCTCAGAAAACACTCCCCGTGTTGAGGATGTTGGGAGTTTTACCCCCCGAATACCAGGAATACCGGGATGTATTTGCCAAAGAACAGGCCAATGTTCTTCCCCCGCATCGTTCTTATGACTGCCAGATAGACCTAGTACCAGGGGCAAAGGTTCCGTGTAGCCGCATATATGCCCTGATGGAAGGGGAAAACGCCCATCTCAAGGCCTACTTGGACCAATACCTCGCAAATGGTTTCATCCGCCCTTCCAAATCCCCCGCGGCCTCTCCTCTCTTCTTCGTCCCGAAGAAGGAGGGGGATCTTAGAACGTGCATCAATTGCCACGTGTTAAACCAGGTCACGGTGAAGAACCGGTACCCATTACCTCTGATACCTGTACTGCTCAACCAAGTACGACAAGCGCAAGTGTTCACAAAATTGGATCTTAGGGGCCTATCACCTGGTGCGTGTTAAGGAGGGTGATGAATGGAAGACCGCGATCCGCACCAGGTACGGCCTCTATGAGTATCAGGTAATGCCGTTCGGGCTGTGCAACGCACCGGCGGCGTTCCAGCACTTCATGAATTATGTCCTACGAGAACTGCTAGACGTATGTGCCGTTGTGTACATAGACGACATTCTCATTTATTCAGTTACTGTACAAGAGCATGTATCACATGTACGGGCGGTTCTCCACAAGCTGCGCGAAAACCATCTTTATGCCAAGCTTGAGAAGTGCTCTTTCCACATGGGCGTAATTATTGGGGCGGACGGGGGTTTTGTCCCCCCCCCCCAACTTTTGTGGCATGCCATTTTGTCCCCCCCCATCTTTTGGCAGAAGGGCTGGGGGCTGCATTGTGAAGGTGTGTTTCCCCATTGGTCATGTACCTTCTGCCTTGCCTAAATTGTGGACGTGCAGGTGCCCGAAGGAACGAGGATTCGAATTACACAGTCAGCCTCCCGGATTCAATCACACAGCAGGTAAGAGAAGATTGTGACGCACCTCCGGCTGCGGCCTTCACCCACTAAATTCTTTATGCGACCATGGCAGCGAGCAATAATGACACTCCCCTCTGCTCTGAAAGGCAAGCTTACTTTCCATCTCAATGAGATGTCTGTTATACGGATATTCCCATTTTCTTGGCCCAGTGCATGTCCAGTTAATAAAAAGCATCCCAGATAACAAGAGGTGTGAAGCGTGTTAACATTATTGCATGTTTTTAATATGCGACTTGCATTTCAGTGGCTCATAAATCAAGGATTTCTGTCTTTATGATGATTAGTGCTTTATGGGTTTTATTTGTGATGGCTAAAGCACATTCCATACTTGTGGAAGGCAACAGCACCCGAGAGAGGAATGCATCCTTGTATTCCGGGTCAATTACTTTTACTGTTTCTGATCCTGTTTTATTGCAGCGTGTTCTCCACAACGTTGAAGCAAAATTGTGGCATGGAGGGCCTTACATGTATATTACCATGTTCTCTACTCCACTTTTCGGCACGCACACCTCCCCGCACTGACCACCGCGGGATGTGCGCACACGCCACCTTTTCAATACACAATGTCTTGCTGCCATTCTTCGTCTTGTGGCCCTCTCTGCTGACCCGTACCTCTCCCCACATACATCCTGCCTCGCAGCCCTCCCTTGCTGCATACCATACAGCCGGCTTTGTTGCCCCCCACTATGTCCTCTGCCTTGTTGTCCACCTCAATGCCCCCCTCCTTGTTGCCCTAGGAGCGGCTGCTCCTTGGGCGGTTTCTGCTAAATTAAATATCCTGAACCCTTAGACCCTTTTACTGTACTCTACACAAGCCGTTCAGTGCCACGTACTCTCCCCATGTTATGAGACTAGCATTGTCTTCCTCCTGTGGTTCGTCTGCTGGTGAATCATCGTGCTGCAGAATCTGCATGCCCCAGGTAATTAACTGTGTGTCAACTCGACCCAAACACTGAACGGTGTGATGTACAACTGTAGTTTTAGCACATAATAAACCAGGTCTGACTTCAGCCACTCGATTTATAAGCACTATGCATCAACTTCATTGAAGTTAAAGTTGTGTAAAACCACGCATTGGCAAAGCCAACAGGTCCAGCTTGTAAATAAGTATTATCCATTTGCCAGGGACTGCTATTATAGGCCCAGATGCTCCCACGATTTTTCTGCGGCTACCATTGATGGCCTGTTATTATCATTATGGCAGTGATTGGTAAATGCCTGCCCTTTTTCCATGCCTACATAAAAGCAAAAACTGCTGGCATTGCCAGTGCTTGTTTTTATTTGGGGGTTGTACAGCACAATGCAGCACGGGTGAGATGTGTTTGCCTAAACAGAGCCCAGATAGTTGGGATTTCACGCTTTCATTAAAAAGAGTAAATTCCATATGTGCAAACTGCTTTTTTTAACGAAATGCTTTACTTACTGCAAACAAGCAGTGAAGTTCACGGCTCGAGTCCAAATGAGCATTGCTGCACACATTATTTAATTTCTTTTCGTCCTTCTCTGCCTAGAAGAGGTAGCTCTTTCTACTAACTTGAGGGGTGGGCACACTTCCCAGGGATCTACAGGATAGGCTTCTTGCAGGTGTCTAGTTGTAGGACCATATTGCAGCATATGGACTGGTTGTGTGGCTTGCTGATATGACCAACCTTCTGAGAGGTAGGCATAGGAGACCATCAGCCCTCTGTAGGCATTGGATCCAGGCTTTCAACATACCAGAATGGCTTTCTCAGGGATGGCTCTTGTATGTATCTGTGCAGCATTGTTTCGCCTCTCTTCATGGGATTAGGGAATGGAGCAGTCAGCGGGGGCAGGAGTGGGTAGCCTGCTTCCTCTGTATCCATCCGGTGACCCAAGGATAAACATTTCAAGTTATTATCCAGGCATAGTCACTGACCACCCAATTCTCAACATGCACAGCACACCATTTCTGCCTCGCCAATACTCCGATATGACTTGTCAATAACAACTGGTGAGTCACATTTTGAGGCCAGGAGTGACCTCTCACTTTTAGCATGCTAATAGCTCATGCTATGTTACAATGTACAGTTTGTAAATATTTTGATTTGCACCTCTTGTTATTGCAGGGTGCATGATGTAGCAGACCCTTTACCCATCACCCTTAAAATTGCTGGCAATCCCTGTGCTTAACATTACCCAGTGGATCACCACTTTTGTCCCACTAATTGCTCCTTGTTTGCTTACTTAGGAGCCATGCCATTTGTCCCCTGTGCAATGTAACCTGGTAGGGCCCTGTTGCACAGGACTGTAGTTGTGTGTCAATCTTTCGTAGTGTGCACAATCGTGTGTCATGGTCCTGCCCACCTGCTGGCTATTTGCACATTCAGCATGTTCAGCGGTTTCCTTTTATGGTACAACTGTAATGGGTGTCACCAAAGGCACATGGCTACTGTTTAATTCCCTTTTAGTTTTCAAAACGAGTTTCTCTATAAATATAGGATTTCAAAAAGACTTCCCTTTTATTTATAAACTTTCCTTTTGCATGAAAATGCTGCGTGGGAACTCAAACTCCAAGAGGGCACTCCCGCTATGCTGAGCCCTTGTGAGATGAAGGACTTCCAGAATACTCTGCATCATAACAGCAATTTACTTCACTGTTTGCCCACACGACTTCTCCATGTGAAAATGCTTCTTATTAACGGTGGCAGCAAAAATACGAGCTGCAGCATTCCAATTTTTATTTTTGTGGGGGGGGTGATAAAATAGGATGCAAATTGTGCATTTGAAAGAATATTTATTCAGCAACACTGATCAAAACTATTAAATGCACAGTGAAGTAGCTCATCAAACTGGCCCACTTTGACCAAAGAAACTGGCCCACACCAGCCTTTTGCATTTTTGTTTCAGCCATGGGCCTATTGTACTATAGGTCAGCCCGAGCCCACTTGATCGCAGACAGCCCAGCCCCTACAGCATAGTGATATCAGGGCAGCAGCCCCTGGGATCAGCCATCACAGATTAAAGAGTGGATTTAGACGTGCTGCTGGCATGTAAGGAGGTAAGGTTTGTAAATAGCCTGCTGCATCCCATATTGCCTGTATCAATTGCACTAGGACTGCCTAAAGCAAGGACTTTGGTGCTTAAAGCCAGCAAATTGACTTACCATATAATAAGGGTATACTCTGCAAGATTGCATGTTGTCTTTCTTTTTCTTTTTTGAACAAAAAAATGTAACAAAACAAGGGCGGTCTGAGCTATTAAAGCCTGACACTGGCCCCTTTCTTTCACAAAGTGCCCCTTTACACAATGCTCGCCCTACCAGTCTCTATCTTTGTCACATAGTGTCTACTTTACAAACACAATAATCCATTCTCTCACAATACTCTCCACCCTGCTTGCAGGCCCTCCTTAGGTACAGGGGGCTCAGGCTTTTTTACAGTTGTCAATGCACTGAACTCTGAAGACCAACTGTTGTGTTATATGTTTCAGAAGACTTGCTTGTCTTTAGAATTGAATTTTAAAGATATCCACCAGTCTTATGAAAGTTATAACAGAGCGCGTCGGCAATGGACTCGTCGTCGTGTAGTAGTTTAGTCTTATTCCGCGTTTGCCCTCTCCAGCCCGCCCCTTTTTTTCAGTTGTCATGATGTCCCCCCCAACATTTTCAGGAAAGTTACTCCACTGTCTTTCCATGTCACCGAAGTTGAGTTTTTAGGGTTTGTCTTGTCTCCACAAGGGATTCGAAAGGACAACAGGAAAGTGGAGGCAATTCTCACTTAGCCATCACCTTCGCCTCTAAAGGGAGTGCAGAGCTTCATAGGCTTTGCGAACTTCTACCGACGCTTCATACCAGGATTTTCACATCTGGTGCATCCTATCACCACCCTCTTACGCAATCATCGGAAATTTGAATGAACCCCCGCAGCTGAATAAGCCTTTAGGGCTCTAAAGAGCAGGTTCACATCAGCCCCTGTATTACAACATCTGCAACCAGACCTCCCTTACATCGTAGAGACCGATGCTTCAAGTGTAGCCATGGGAGCGGTCTTGTCCCAACGGAACCCTGATATCGATCATCTACACCCCGTAGCTTTCTGGTCAAAAAAGTTCTCACCAGCAGAATTAAATTATGCGGTTACGGATAAAGAATTGCTTGCAATAAAGGAGGCCCTCAAGGAATGGAGGCATTATCTACTCAGAGCCAAACATACTATTACCATAATCATGGACCATCGGAATCTTCAGTACCTACGGTCGGCTAAAACACAATCCTCTAGACAGCTTCGTTGGGCTCTATTCCTATCAGAATATGATTTTGTGATCACTTACCGGCCTGGAGTAAAGAACGGAAAGGCAGATGGCTTATCGCGCATTGGCAAGGGGGATCAAGCCTACAGAACTCCCGATCCGGTGGACATCATCCCGGGGAACAAGATCCTAGGTCTGTGTGGGGACGATTCTTCGTGGGAGGCATTCAAGAAGAAGATAAAGGAAAGTCTACCCATAGAAGAATTACAGACATGGAAAAGAAAGGGGGTGAACTTTACCATCAAAGATGGTTTACCATGTTATCGAGACCGCCTCCACCTTCCAACACGTACCCTGCGAGAAGAAGTGCTGGTTAATTACCATGATTCACCAATGGAAGGTCATCCCGGGGTGGGAAAGACCATTGAAAAGATTGAAAGATCTTACTGGTGGCCCAATTGGCGACAAGATACTCACGATTTTGTCAACTCATGCGGAATGTGTGCTCAACATAAGGCCTCACGACAAAAACCCGCTGGCTTACTGCAACCACTGGCCATACCACCCCTACCTTGGCACACAGTATCAATGGACTTTATCACAGACTTGCCTCCCAGTTCTGGATTTAACACCATCCTTGTGGTAGTAGACCTATTCACCAAGCTGGCCCACTTTATCGCCCTAAAGGGGATTCCGTCAGCACAGGTCTTGGCTCAAGTTTTCCTCCATAACATTGTGAAGCTCCATGGATTTCCATCCATATTAATCTCCGATAGAGGGAGCCAATTTGTGTCACGAGTTTGGAAGCGTTGTTCGCTGGCCGGAATGGAAATCCGGTTGTCCACCAGTCACCACCCACAAACAGACGGTCAAACAGAGCGTACCAACCAAACTCTGGAGCAATACCTCCATTGTCTACTACACCAGACAGAACGCTCTTGGGAAGAAATCCTTTGGATGGCTGAATACGCATACAATAATTCAATACACACCTCCACAGGCATGACGCCGTTTTATACCCTTTATGGCCGCAACCCGAGAACTTCAACATACGACCCACCTGAAACAATTGAGATGCCTGCCATCAAGACCTTACATGAAAGAATCTCACAAGTAAACAAAGATGCAGTAAGGCACCTTGAGGCAGCCAAGGACACACAAAAAAGGTATGCTGACCGCCATCGACAAAAGGCCCCTAACTATCATGCAGGAGACTCAGTATGGTTATCAACAAAGTATATAGCGTTGAAAGGGGCCAGGAAATTTCAACCTAAATATTTAGGCCCATTCACCATAGAAAGTGTAGTTACTCCTGTCGCCATGAGATTGACTCTACCTCCACAAATGCGCATACATCCAGTTTTTCATTTTTCTTCTCCGCCAGCCCCCATAGTAATAAAAGTAGAGGAACCAGAATATGAGGTCAAACAGATATTAGATTCTAAAATGGTGCAAAAAACCTTGTATTATCTGGTGGACTGCAAGGGATATGGCCCACAAGATAGGTCATGGGAGCCAAGTGAGAACATTCATGCCTCTCGGTTATTACTCAGATTCCACAAGAACAATCCCACCAAGCCTGGCCCGGGAAACACACACTTAGGAGGGGTCTTGAGGGTAAGGACTGTCATGGGCACTAGACTAGGAGACATTATCAAGTCGCCCTCATATCTAGTTCATGGTAGGCAGAAGGGAACACAGGCAGGTGCATTGTGGGTGAAAGCATGGAGAGCAAAAACAGTGTTAATATCCATGTCAGCCAATGAAAACCCCTGCGGCCATAGAATAACATGATACTTCCTGTTCCACTAGCATGGACCCCTTTTTGGCCAATCCAGAACTAGTGCAACGCTCTAGTCTTTAGGCGAGTCTCTCTATAAAAGCCACGCCCAAAGAACAAGACTTGCTTCGTGTATTCCTCTGTTGGATCGAGCATGCGCTTACCTGATCCCAATCCCCGGAGTCTTCTATGGCTTACCTGCAGTTCCGGTGCCCGGCTAGGCCTCCATCTTCGCTACTACGAGCTCTGCATCTGAAAGAGAAAAGAACAGAAGCATTAGTGCAGCGCCAGTCTCTACTCACCTGTCCGTGGCTTTCCGACGGCGTCGGCAGCTTCATTCTACACTCGCGGTCCTTCTGATCTTCACCGCCCGTCCGAGTTACGGGTCTTCTGATCTTCACTGCCCGTTGAAGCTTCCTTTGGCAATCTGCAAGGAAAAGAAAACACAAGAGAAAGACAGGTTAGTCTCTATAGACACTTGGTGAGCAAGATCCACGAAGGCAATACAAACCTGCACTTCTTCCTTTTGAACCCAGTGAAGCAACTGGGAAATCCAAGGAGATTGGACATTATACGCACTAAGGGTCAGTGAAGTAACTGGCCCTGGAACTTTATTCGGGACTTTTGAACGTTTTCCAACCACCAATAAGGGGAACGGCTGTGCCATTCTTCTCAGCAGAATTCCCAAAACAAGCAAGGAGAACACCTTCTAGCCAGCACGGCAACCATCTGGCCCGAACCATAGCGCCCCTGCAGAGCCAGGATGGAGAGCCCACCTTCCTAAACCTTCCTAAAACAAGAGGTGAGCCCCCCCCTTTAGACACAGCGCTTGAACCAACGGGGAGTCTCAAGGGAGGGTCTCTGGGTCTGGGCACTATTCTAAACCCATTCTTTGTCTCACAGATAGAACCCCAGGTGAAGGGAGAAAGAGCTGGTTTGCGGGTGAGGGGAGAGCAGAGCAGAGGTCGAAAGAATCCATCGCTCCTGCGGAGATTCAGGTGAGCGTGAAACCACCTGTCTCCAGAACTGTTGCAGACCACTGATACTTCCCTTATATTTTCCAGCCAGCTTGAGTCCCTGCCATAAGCACCCACCACCGTAGGTGCCTATATCTCCTTGCTGCCACACTCTTCCTGACGGGCCTCACTTGATACACCAGTTCTCCAGGACCTTTTTCCGACCACCAGGAGCCACCTGTCATCTCCTCAGGGATGCCCTGAGTGGCAGTCCCTTTCTCAGCAATGCGCTCTTCCTCAGAGCCGGGGACCCCCTGTCGCCTCCTACGCCTCACTTCCCACAAAGTTCCAGGGGGCTCCCCCCGAGGCCGTGTACTTGCGTCCACTCAAGTGGTGCTCTTTTGCTGTCCCCCCTCCAGATACCTGCCTCACTTCAGCCGCAAGCATGCTCCATACCTGCCTCTGGTTTCCTTCTTCCTGGCTTCGGGCCCGAGCATGACCCAGCCACCAGCAACTCCACCATACAGGCCTCAGGAGCCACCACTCAGCCTTGTGTCTGTCCTCTGCTGCTGTAATCTCCCAGCCCCAGGACCCAAGCCCGATCTCTTCGCTCCAGGTCACTCACTGCTGGGGGGGCTGAGTTTACAGACCCCCATCCCAATTCCAGTAGGCCTATGGGGCAGCTTCCTCACCTCTGCCCATCAGAGCCTGCCAGGCCCTAAAAAGCACCAAGCCCCCTGCAGACCATAGCCCTCCATCCCAACTGCCTTCAGGCAAAGTCCTCAACAGAGGAGGCCTCGCTTGGTGCGTCTCAACCACAGGCTGCCTCCTGCCCCTCCAATTCATTTGGGGCTGATCCCACCACTTCAGGGCCACCCGTCTCCACTCTGCTCCACTGATCACCACAGGCCCTGCTCCCGGGCCTGTCCTCAGAGCCAGGAATACGCCGGGTCCTCCGATGTGCCACAGACACACTTTCCCCAGCTCTGTTTGGCCGTTACCCGGCCCTCCTCCTTACACACTACACCACGGGGAATGGGGTCTGCCACTCCCGACTGCGGTCTGGTCCTCCTGTCGTGCCCCTACCAGGTCCTGACCCTTCTTGGAGTCACGGGTCTCAGAGGGGGCCTCCGCTGTGCCACTTGCACCAGCATGGGTCAGAGCTCCTGCACTCCGCAATGCCCCACACTCGGGCCCATCGCTGCAAACTAACTATACGCTTTCCACTCTCTGATCATCTGTGGATGTGCAGCACTAAGAATCTCTTGGAAAAATGCCCTTATCCCCTCTCAGGCCACCATGGGGGATGATAGTGTGCATAGCTCCCTCAAGGCACGGCCGTGCTGGTCCGTGCCCCCTGGTGGTCTGGGCTACAATATTTCATTTAAAATCACAAAGAGGTTGGGTTAGGGCCTACCTTGCTCTACGCTATGGTGGGATTTCCCTACCTATTGTGAAAAACCAGAGGGTGTTTCACAACCTAGTCCCCGGGGATCCCCTACTCAGGTGGCCAGGGAAAGGCCATCACTTTTGATCCCGACTCTGGGGGTGGACAAGCAAGGGAGAATCACCTGGTTAGGGGCTCCTCGGGGAGTCGGGGAGAAGCACCTTATGGTGAGACATGGCATCCCCCTCTTTCCACAACCCATCTAACCACCATTCCTGCTTATTTTATGGGATACTACAACTTCTATAATTCCTCCCCACTTTACATTGACAACACTAATGAGCCAAGGAAGATGAGGAATGAGGCCAGGAAGATTGCCTCTACCGACTTGCAATGTCTCTGTCCCTTTAATGAGACCAGGCAGAGTCAGGCACGTAATTCTAACTATACACACCTGCCACTTATTAACACTCCCTGTCAGGATAAAAGGTGACGTGCACAGGCACAATATGAGCAAGGCTGTGTACGAGAAGGAGCAGCTCTTTCGGGGAAGTTGGAAGGCCAAGGGACTGATCAGCATTTGCAAAGAACGAGAGAGAGCCAGGTGAGAATTCCACACTTTTGGGAAGCCGTAAGCGTTCCAAGACTGAAATCGAGTGAGCGGAAAGGAGAAACCTTCAACCAGCTTCAAAGCGGCCCGGGTGAACAACAGAGTTGGGGAGGAGCAGAGGAGGCACTGGTAAAGGTCTTGACTGCTACATGAAAGGCGTTGAAGGAAGAAGCCCAATTAACACGACCGGTGAGTTATCGAAGGCAACAAAAGCCTGGTTTGTGTTAAAAGGCAAAAGTAACTGTAACCAAAAGTTGAAGGTTGCGCATATACCGATAAAACACGTAATGGAAAGGACAATTGCTGAATTGTGAGCAAAGTGTACCAAGTAACAGAGTGGTCCTGGGAGGTGGAATCACATATTCGAAAGACTCTGTGAAATGTTCTGAGTTGAAGTGTATTAAAATGGCAACCAAAGGCAAGAAAGTAACCGTGACCCGAACGAAAGTTGAATAAGTGAAAAGCCAAATACGTGAACTCTGAATATGCTGAGAAGACAAAGTATATAAACTTTGAAAGAGGCCAAGAAGGCAAAGTAAAGAGAGTATAAAACTACAAGTACCAAGAAACATTGGTCTTGTGAGGCAATGAGGATTGTTGGATTGTTTAAAGAGAGGTTGAAGTGGTCTTGCAGTAGTCTATGTAAAATCCTTGCTGTTTCGAAAGTCTTTCAGAGTAAAAAGATATAAAGACAAAACATGGGGAAGGGAACCCCCACAAAGAGAAAGACATGGTCGAGCCGTACCGTTGACATCTGCTGCAACACACGCTGGCTATTGTTCGCGGTTTTACGATTCCTTCTGCTGAGGTCTCACGGGACTTGGTCGGAAAGGGCAAGGTCGCTTCTCTCCTTGTCACCCTCTCAGTATGCGCCATCTTTCTCCTCCTCTTGAACTGCCATGTTGTTACTCACCAGACGGTGAATGACCGAGGCAGGAGTACATGTCTGGGCTATTCAGGTTTTGATTGAAGAGCTCTGGTTGGAGCCTCCACCCAAGCCTCCTATCTGTGAGGGGTATAGATCTTTTCAATTATAGGACTCTCTGATGCATGAACAGTAAGAGCAACAGATCACTTGAAAGAGCAGGGAGAATGCACCGCCACAGGACCAGTTGTAAAGAAAGAACAAAAAGGGAGACACAGTGGGAAACCGGGCTACCAACAACTCTCAGCACTCTATATGATTCTACCTGGTATTCTCTGGCTGCTTATTCATGAGGAATACAGATATACTTCTTCCTACCTACAATACAGGGTATGATTAGGAAACCTATCAGGGAAATAGAAAGTATCAATGTAAGCTGAGGTTTTAATCTTCCCACTTGATGGACTGCAAGTATTTCAAGGAAAAAACAATGATGGTATAAAATAATAAACAGGAAGGTTAGTGAGGGTACTTATCCCGATCGGCATGAGGAGTGTGCTAGGTACGGGTTGGTGCACACTCTGCACAGCGCCCCCCTGTGCACTTGTGGAATCAAGGATATGCAGTCCCAGTGATAGGCAAAAGTGAGGTAGATGTAAGCAACTCCTAGATAACAATGTTCGATGAGGCGGGTGTAGTTCAACTGAGTGGTAGCTCCCGAAGCTCATAGCAAGCAGTATGGTAGCTTCCCCAAGCACACAGTAAAGCAGTGGTCAAACTCACCGTGATTGGAGTCCGGCTCAGATTAATGCTGCCTTATGTTAAACCACCAGAGCCCAGAGAAGAAGAGGAACTGCCAGCGGTTGTTTGGAAATGTCTCCAACAGACGGATGGATGTAATGCAGCCGGCGATGTCAGAGGACAAAATGAATATCCGAGCAGGCAAGAATATCCGCTATACTGACTGGCAGTTCTCGGGCAAAGAACAAAAGTTCAACTGAACCGGTAACATGGAAGAAACCGGTATGGGCTGTCAGCTTCTAGCACAAGACGTTAGGCAGATGGAGTCTGTGTCATCAGGCAGGGAGGGATACGGTACACGGGCTGGCAGATTCAAGGACAAAACGAATGGCAGGCGGAATGCCGGATGAACAGGCTAGAGTCTCAGTACACAGAAAAGGCAATAATAATGAAGTCGTAACTTAGTGGAAATGGTTTGTAACTTCAAACACAAGCGAGTAAACGCCCCGCTGCATTTATTAAGGAATAGCGGAAGCAAACGTAGCCCGGAAGGGGAATAGAGCAACGTGATTGGAGCAGTGAGCTACGTCCCGAACACAGAGCAGCATGGGAAATGTAGTCCCTAGTATCTCTTTCTGTACCGCAGCTTCCACCGGGTATAGAACGGTGCAGTAAAGCACTATACGCCATGATGCAGGGCAACAGGTCTGTTTTTGGTCCACCAAGGAGGATTCTGCCTGTTCCATTGTATGGAAGCACCCCGTGACAGAGGAGGAGTAGAACAGCTGTCACACCTCGGCGCCGTTCCACACTACGACCCTGTGCTTCATACTTACCTCAGGGCCGACAGTGGAAAAGGACATCTGGCAAAACTATTGCGCTTCGCCGTTCTGTTCGGCATTCTGCAGCGCCATTCTTGATGAAGTGGAGAATGCCCTGGAGGCTAGCGACTACTGCACCAGCCAGACGGTTTCAAACTACGATTCCCATGAAACCTAAGGAAATTCGTAGTCCATAACATCACGCGTGCCTCCCCTCACTTGGCTCCACCTCCTCATTGATTTAAGCTGCTGCAGCCCGGAGGACGCTGCTTCTGTTTGAAAGTTACAGCCGGCGCTTAAGTTCCGTCTTCATCGCCTTGTTTCTGAAGCTCCTTTTTACAGTTTCCAGTCTGCTGAACGGAATTCTGTTTCCTTCTCCTTCATTCCGTCTTCGCGTGTACCGAACCCTCGTTTGAACAAAGGACTGCCTGCCTGCCGTTTATAGCCTTTCGTGCTCGCCCGTGTACCGACTTGAGGATTGATGTAAGGACTGCCTGCCTGCTGACTCTGTTACCTTCTTGCTCGCCCGTGTACCGACTTGAGGATTGATGTAAGGACTGCCTGCCTGCTGATTCTATTACCTTCTTGCTCGCCTGTGTACCGAATTGGAAATATGCCCAACGGACTGCCTTAGACTTTTTCTCAGAGATCTAAGTATTTGTTTTTTGTGTGCTTTCTCCACGCGCCCTACTCCCATCTGCACTCCTCCTCTCGTTTGTTTTGGAATCTTTAAATTTGGCTCCACTGTTAAAGGACGCTTGCTGTTACAGATTCTACCTGGCTCCGCCCTATAAATGCACTTTGGGACGCCTTGCAGTTGTGCACCCACCCGGATCTAGTGCGTCCCCCGTTCCGCCCGGGACTAGCTACCCAACTAACATTCCCTGTTTATTATTTTGCACTGTCGTTGTGTTTTGCATCCTGGAGTACAAGGGAACTCTGACTTCCTAGGGTAAGACTTTCAGTGTCTTTTCTCTTTGTTACTTACACTACTCAGGATAGTTTCTAATTCCTTGTCTATAATTTCAAGGGATACCAGGGCATTGTGGTTTCAGAATCCGGGGACTGGGTTGTTCAGGTACTATTCTGTCTTGTTCCCACCTACTGGTAGTTGCAGTTATTCCAAGTGATTAACCGTGTGTTGTTTCTTGCAGCTGGGTCCGTGGCAGTGTGTTTCTCCCCGCTCTTTCGGGTGATCGGTCCCTCTGCCTGGCACACCTATCAGCAGTGGGTCATATCATCAGAAAGGTCATTTTCCCTCATAGAGAGGAGGCTCGGGTGGAGGCTCCAACCCGAGCTCTTCAATCAAAGCACAGTCTCGCTGGTCAGGCCTCCTGTCTTGTCTACTCCCGTTCGGTGAGTAACAACAGCGAAGCGTAACACATGTTGAGTTAGCTTCTTGGACGTGTGGTCTGCCTTTCTCGTCTTGTGCTTTCGTGCTGCACCTTTCATCCCTGTGGGGAAAGGAAAGGGCTGCCAGGTGTGTATGATTTTGGTCAATTGCCTGACTTTGCCTGACCCCTGTATTGGGACATGTCAGGTAAACAGCACTGTGTTTAGTCCGTCAGTGGTTATGGTATGGAAAAGTGTTTGTGTTGAAAGGGGTGGTGGTAGAGTTTCCAAGTATCCTACGGGGTAGGATGGGGATGAGGTGTTATATGGAATTATAGTTCTTGAACTAGGGTATTTGGTAAAAAAACAGGAATGACTGGGATTATTATCGTGCAATGAACAGGGGGGATTGTGGGAATAATAGTTTGTTGTCAATGCAGTGTACTGGGGTTTCGCGAAAGAATAATCAAAGGCACGTGAAGAAGAATGACTGGGAGTATTCAGTTAGGAAACAGGGAAACAGGGATTCTGGGGAATGTGGTTTCTAAGTGCAACAGGGTGCCCAATGAATTTGCCAGCTGCAGAGGGGATGGTGGATTCTGGAAAAGGAGGTTCATTGGGAAGAACGGAGGTCTAGTTGATATAGCCCAGAAAAGCCTTGTGGACCTCTGTCACGCTCCCGGGTAGCTGGTGCCTTTGGAAACAGTGGAGGCACTGTCTCCATTGATTGTGCCACTAGGTTCTTTCACGCCGGTCTCCATGGTGTAGTTTACCCCCCCCAGCAGATCCTTCTCTCCCGCTGTCTCCCGCTGTCTCTCTCTCTCTCTCTCCCTCTCTTGCTCTGTCTTCTCCTGGTTTCGCGTGGCTTCCCTCCTTCGGCCTGCTTAGCCGATCTTACCTTCTCTCTGTTTCTCCCGTGTGCAGGTCTTTCCCAGCTTTTTTCCTGTTCCCACTCTCACTCTCCCTGGCTCCTGGCTCTCTTTGTTGCTCCAGTCTCCTCTGCCTTACCGTAACCTCATTCTCTCTCAGCCCGCTTCAGGCTCACCCAGCCCGCTTTGCTTCATTGGCGATCTTGTCACTGGGTGCTCCTTTTTTGTTGTGTACATAATCTGACTCTCTGCAGTATATTTTCCCTTTTGATACCAGACCTGGACTCTCCCTCACTTACTGCAATCACTTACCTGGACACAGATATTCAATCTGCATCTGTGACAAGTGCTCAGGGTTTTTTTTCTATGCCTAGAGGCTTTTTCCCCTACTTTTCTGGTTACTCTGGAAGCAAGGTCACTGGCCTGCTGAATCCTCGCAGTCACAGTGGCTTCCTTCCGTGGTACACTGTACCTGCTTAAAAAAAGGATTATCGCCAAAGAGGAAAGAAGAAGATTCCCTCTCCAGAGTCCATATCTTGAGGTGAGGAGGAAGAAGGGGACTTTGTGACAGATTCTGACGAACCTGAGGGTGATAACGTTGACAGTTTTCAATGCCCAATTGTTGCTATGGCTACAGCTGAACAAGTACAAGAACTGGTAGCTGCAGTGCAAGTATTAACCCACGAAGTACAGAATCTAGAAATGGAAAACACTGTTCTACGCCAGTTGGTAACAGCTAGAGAACAACACCCTGCAGACCTACCCCCTATGGCTTTGGCTTCCGAAAAATGTGACGGATCACCAAAAAAGGTGAAGGAATTCATCAAAGCATGTGATATACACTTTACCTTTCAAGCCAGCACATTTGCCTCAGACTGTACCAGGGTCGGGTTTATGATATCCCATATGGTTGGGAACACTCTGGCCTGGGATACCCCTCTTGTCACTCAAGCCAACCCGATACTACATGATCATGCCGGATTCATTGCATTGCTCAAACAGACTTTTCAGTGACCTGGAACCACTTTTGTAGCCTGTGAGGAGCTTCTGGACGTCCGACAAGGCAGTGCCGACCTGCTCACCTATATTACTATATTTAAACAACTAGCAGCGGAAGCCGGTTGGCCTGAGCCAAGGTAATATGCAATCTTTCGTAGAGGATTGAGGGAAGAGCTACAGGACGAATTAGCTGGCCCTCCCCGACCTTCTTCTTTTTCAGAGTTATTATCAGCTGTGTTACAGATTGAGTTCCGGTTATCCGAACGTTGGGCTGAAAGAAAGAAGAGTCGAAGCTTTCCTTTCTCGTCTAATCCAAGCAAGAGAAAAGGGCTTGTCTATGTACTGTGGCCCTGAGGCCCATTTATTGAAGGATTGCCCAGAGGTGCCCCCTAGACGTCCGGGAAATGGGCGTCCTCGGAACTAAGTGGGACAAGTTACAGAGGAAGTCAGAAACGTGCCTTTGTTACATTGGCAGTATCATCTCCTAATTCTTCTGAAGACTCATGTCTCATGGTGATAGCCATCCAATTTAAGGTGGAGGACCGGAACTTCAATGCTTTAGCCCTCTTGGATTGCGGGCCGCAGGGAACTTTATAGACACTCTTTGGGCTGAGAAGATTGGACTCAGATGCCTGGAAAAGAAGGATGACCAGAAGGTAGAGGGTGTTGACGGCGAGCAACTTAGCTCAGATCCCATAACGCACACCACAAAGGAGTTACAAGTCACCATCCCACAACATCATCCGGGCTGCACATTTTCCCGTCATACTGGGCATTGGCTGGCTCCGCAAACACAACCCGTCCATTAATTGGACTGACAACCAGCTTGGTTTTCATTCCAAGTTTTGTAAACAAAATTGCCTTCTTGGTCCGGAATTTGAGACTATTAAGGCATTCTTCATCTCTAATGCAGTCAGTATCCACTTCCTTCCTGCTGATCTTCTGGAATTCCAGAATGTCTTCCTCGAGAAGAAACTGCAAGAATTACCCCCCACAGACCCGAGGACTATGCCATTGATCTTATTCCAGGGGCCTTAGTCCCCTTCGGGCGGATGATTTCTCTGTCCCTTACCGAGAAACAAGTGCTTTGTTTATATCTGTAACCCCTAGAGTAAATACTCCGTTAGGAAATGCCAGCCAGAAGCCTAGGAAATCTCAAATTGAATTCCGTAGTGGAGAAACACTAACCTGTTCGGGTGTCAATGGATCTGGAGCTGCAACGGTCGTCAGAAGGATCCCCCTGAAACTCCTGCTCCCCCCTGTACCAAATAATAAGCATTGGTTGGGGAGAATACGAATCCCAGGGAAACCCTCTGGGGAAAAAAACCCTGGATGACAGGAATCCTTCGTCTTGCTGAGGATGATCACTTGCTTTGGAAATGGTGGGGTCCCTCGTTCCTTAGGTAGCAGCGTGAACAGGAGATCTATATTATGAGAGGCACAGGTGAGTGGGAGAAAGGAGACTGAGGAGATAGTACATGAAATGCAGGTATCAAGTCTGATACTAACGTCGGGTCTGGAAACGTGACAACCTTGGGAATGTAACTTCTCCGGCCGTTTACGGGGGGAGAGTCCAACACAGAGGAATGTGACTGAAAAGGGAAGAATGGTAAGTCCGAATAGAAGGAAGAAGGGAGAACCTGTTCTAACCTAGGAATGCACTTACTTCCGCTAGGCGGACGGGTTGCCCTATACAGAGAGCAGAGCGATCGGCTCGGCTAGTCGGGACGAGGGAGTTCTCGAGGCTGCTGGAAGAAAGGGAAGGGAAAGGAGCGAAACAAGGGAACGTTAATACAGGACAGAAATTAGAGAAAGCAGTTGGACTTGGGTAGTTTTCTATTCGCGAGCGAACTTACGGAGCACCACTAATAGTAGTAGCGACGCATCGGAACAGAGTTCCGGATTCCTTAAAAGGGGTCAGATGATCAGTCACGTGATCTTGATGACAACGTGCAACGACTAGACCGTTGACACTGGTTCTTCTTGTTTTCCCCGTTTCTCCTGGAAACAGAACCCCACACAGGGACCAATGACGCCGTAGTTGCCAACGGCGAAACGGTGTGACAGTATGCCCCCTCCTCAAGGGGGGAGAACCCGGTTTACCCGGGTGAAGTCGAAAGAATCGACGTACCAACAGAGGAGCATGTACTCCAGATGCGGGTTCCCAAGTCCGTTCAGAAGGGGAATACCCCTTCCAATCCACCAGAAACTGGAGACGACCTCGGCGATATCTAGAGTCACAAATATCTGCAACTTCATACTCAGGACCTAATGCAGTCAGGATAGGAGGAGGCAGATGACTGCTGGACCGCGAGAAACGGTCTGGTACATCTAGCCTGATCTGAGAGACATGAAAAACAGGATGGATACGAGACCAAGAAGGGGGCAAGGATAACCGTACTGCTAAAGATCCTACCTGTTCCAAGACTTCAAAGGGACCAAAAAATGTCGCAGACAGTTTGGAAGGAATCAGGTGTCTAGGCAAAAAGCGAGAGGCCAACCAAACCTTAGTCCCGGGATTAAGAATCGGTGCAATTCTCCGGTGTCTATCTGCATTCTTCTTGGCACGCTCCTGCGCTGCTTGCAAAGCCACGCGAGCCGACCGATGGCCTTCTTGGATATCGGCTATCAAGCTGTCCACCCCTGGGAATTGAGAAGAGGTTGCAGAAGGAGACTGAAGAAATGAAGGGTGATAACCATATGAGCAGTAGAAGGGGATGGTCTTCAGAGCTGCATGCTTGGCATTATTATAGGCGAACTCTGCAAAGGGTAAGAGTTCAACCCAGTTGTCTTGAGCTGCCGACCCAAAACAGCGGAGATAGCACTCTAAAGTCTGGTTCAAACGTTCCGTCTGCCCGTTGGTATGGGGGTGATATCCTGAACTCAGAGCTCTTTCAATGTTTAAAGCTTGACATATCCCTTTCCAGAAACCCGATATGTATTGGGGGCCTCTATCGGAAATGATCTTGTCTGGAAGACCATGTCTTGCAAATATTTCAGAGATGAAGATCTTAGCCATCTGAGCGGTTCCTGGAAGTTTAGGTAAAGGGGTGAAATGCGCCATCTTGGTGAAATAATCCACGGTGACCATAATAGTGGTACTTTGCGACGAAGGAGGAAGGTCTACAATGAAATCAGTAGAGATGAATTGCCATGGTTTTTCTGGTATGGGCATGCATGCCATTAAACCGAAAGGAGGGGGCCGTACAGTCTTGGATTGGATGCAGATGCTGCAAGCATTAACATAATCTGTGACGTCCGATAACAACGTAGGCCACCAGAAGTGTCTTTGAATCAACTCGAGGGTAGTTTGAATACCTCGATGACCAGCTGCCCGGGTGTCATGACACATCCGAAGCACTTCTACTTGTAAGGGATACATGGGAATGAGTACTTGACCATCATGAAAATATAAACCTTGGTTCCAGGTTAGGTGGTAGGATCTAGCCAGTTCTTCGCACAATTGTCGTTGATTTGTAGTTTCGGTTTTTAGGGCTTGGAGAAAATCCACAACACTGGATATGAATCGAGCATGTGGAAACATCTTTTCCGAACAGAATCTTGTAGAATGGGGATTCTTACGGGATAGAGCATCCGCTCGAAGATTCTGACTCCCTGGTATAAAGGTGAATTCAATCCTGTAGGGGAGAAAAAAGTGTGCCCATCTTGCTTGCCTACTGTTGGTGGTTTGGCCCTGTTGAAGCACCTTTAGGTTTTGATGGTCTGTACGAACCACAATGGGAAAAGGAGATCCCAATAACAGATGTCGCCATTCCTCAAAGGCCTTCTTGATGGCCAGAAGCTCTTTTTCGAGCACCAAATAATTATCTTCGGAGCTGGTGAAAGTCTTCGAGAGATAGGCCACACGTCTTTCTTCGCCAGATCTTGAAGTTTGCAACAATACAGCCCCTAGGTCATGATGAGAAGCATCTGTCTCAACAATAAAGGGGCGATTCTGATCAGGAGTAACTAAAATAGATGCTGAAGTAAAAAGCTCTTTCAGGTTAAGGAAAGCATGTTGTGCTGGTTCATCCCGCTTGAAACGTACGTCTTTCTTGAGTAATCTAGTGATAGGTAGAACAGCCTCGGAGTAACGAGGAATAAACTTACGATAGAAGTTGGCAAAACCTAGAAAGCGTTGGACTTCTTTTACAGAATTGGGAGAGGGCCAGTCTAGAACAGCAGAAACTTTTCGATGATCCATGGAAATACCGTTGGCTGATAACACAAATCCCAGGTAAGTAATCTGAGTTTGATGAAATTCACATTTCTCGACCTTGCAATATAGGTGATTAGCTTGAAGACATTCCAGGACGATATTGACGTGACGAATATGGTCTTTCTTGTTGGTAGAAAACACCAGAATGTCGTCCAAATAAATGATTACGAAGTGAAGAAGGATGTCCGAGAACAAATGATCCATAAATTTTTGGAACACTGCTGGTGCGTTTATTAGTCCAAAGGGCATCACTTGGTACTGATAGTGACCAAAGGGGGTGCGAAACGCTGTCTTCCATTCGTACCCGGGGGCGATGCGAATAAGATTGTAAGCCCCCCGAAGATCCAGTTTGGTGTATATCTCTGCCTCTCGAACTGCTTCCAAGATGTCTTTAATCAGTGGCATCGGGTATTTATCGGGAATAGTAATTCTGTTTAGTCCTCGATAATCGATGCAAGGGCGCAATTCTTCTGAATCCTCCTTCGGGATAAAAAAAAGCGAAGCCCCCGCAGGGGATTTAGATTCAGTTATGAGTCCGTTCCGAAGATTTGCCTGGAGATATTCACTAAGAGCCTTCTTTTCCTTTTGGGAAAGGACATACATTTGGCCGAATGGGAGAGGTTGTTCCGGGAGGAGAGTGATGTGACAATCATCACGACGGTGCGGTGGTAAGGAGGGAAATAAGGGTTTCGAAAAGACTTTGTGGAAAGGCTGATGACACTCAGGCACAGTATTCAATTGATTAATCGAAGAAGTTATGGGGATCTGAGAGGTTTCTGGAGGGATCTGTATACCAACTGCTTCTTGGGAAATGCAATGGGCTAAGCAATATTCTGAACCTAAGAAAATCGTTCCAGCCGTCCAATTGATATATGGATTGTGGGTACGAAGCCAAGGGAGTCCTAAAATAACCGGGAAGTGTGCCGCCTTAATCAGATCGAAAGTTAGACTCTCCTTATGTGAAGCAATTAGACACAACACAGGATGGGTATGTTCTCTAATCGGTCCGGAAACCAAGGGACTACCATCCACACTCTGGATTGGGGTGGAACAAGTCTTAAGTGTCCTTGCGATGCCATGAGTGGCCGCCCACTGATCATCCAAAAAGTTACCCGCTGCCCCGCAGTTGAGCAGAGCAGGAATGTTTTGTATTATCTTCCCTGGGAGACTGAAGGTAATAGCTAATACAATCATTGAATGGTTGCATATAGGTGAATCCGGAGACAGCCCAAAAATATGTGGGGAACTCTGATCTGATACCCCTACCGTGGTTCCCTGTACGGCAGGGTTTTGTCATTTCCCGCCACCTGTGGCTTGGGTCTGCGTGGTGGAACTGTAGGACAATCACGCAATATATGCGAGGAGGAGCCACAATACATACATAGGCCCAATGTCTTCCGTCGTTCTCTTTCTGTGTTAGTTAACGGGCCCTTGATGGACCCAGTCTGCATGGGTTCTTCTCCAGAAGGGGTCTTAACAAAACTGGGCAGTAGATCAGAATGAGTTCGACTTCCTTTAGACTTTTTTCTTTCATGTGCTCTTTCAAGAAGTCGGTACTCAATTTGCATGGACAAAGTAATCATGTCAGCCAGGTTGGCGGGACGTGGAACTTTGGAAACCTCATCCTTCAGTTCCTCAGAAAGACCTCGGCGGAACAATGTAAGAAGACCATCATCCGGCCATCCTAGTTCTGAGGACAACTGTTTAAACTGAGTGATGTACCAGAGAAGGTCCTTATTACCTTGTCGGAGATCAAGAAGTTTCTCTTGTATTGACACTGATATCTCCTGACGACTAAACATTGATCTCAGGCTATTCACGAAAGCGGGGTAGGATTCCAATACTGCATTCCCCGAGGTAACCAAAGGAGTCGCCCAGGCTAAGGCCGGACCCGAGAGATGAGAAATGAGAAATCCCACCTTGTCTTTTTCAGTTGGAAAGAATCGAGGTTTAAACGTAAATTGTACTGTGCAACTATCTGGAAATTCCTTAAGTTTATGAGGATCCCCATCGAACTTGCCCATGTTTAATGAAACTGGGGGGTCTCAGAAAAGGCACGTGTCACTTGTTGTCTTAATTGGGCATTGTCTTGCTTAATAGCTTGCAATTCTAACGACATAGACTGCATAGCCGTCATTAACTGTTGCATTTGTTGCTCCATAGTACCGACACCCGACCAGATTAGCTTTACCAGGCGTCGCTATCTGTAACCCCTAGAGTAAATACTCCGTTAGGAAATGCCAGCCAGAAGCCTAGGAAATCTCAAATTGAATTCCGTAGTGGAAAAACACTAACCTGTTCTGGTGTCAATGGATCTGGAGCTGCAACGGTCGTCGGAAGGATCCCCCCGAAACTCCTGCTCCCCCCTGTACCAAATAATAAGAATTGGTTGGGGAGAACACGAATCCCAGGGAAACCCTCTGGGGAAAAAAACCCTGGATGACAGGAATCCTTCATCTTGCTGAGGATGATCACTTGCTTCGGAAATGGTGGAACTTGGGGTCCCTCGTTCCTTAGGTAGCAGCGTGAACAGGAGATCTATATTATGAGAGGCACAGGTGAGTGGGAGAAAGGAGACTGAGGAGATAGTACATGAAATGCA
The DNA here is from genome assembly GCF_040938575.1 of Ambystoma mexicanum. Classification (NCBI taxonomy): domain Eukaryota; kingdom Metazoa; phylum Chordata; class Amphibia; order Caudata; family Ambystomatidae; genus Ambystoma; species Ambystoma mexicanum. The sequence goes on along the minus strand of NC_090938.1, from coordinate 499,541,810 downwards.
GGTATCAAGTCTGATACTAACATCGGGTCTGGAAACGTGACAACCTTGGGAATGTAACTTCTCCGGCCGTTTACGGGGGGAGAGTCCAACACAGAGGAATGTGACTGAAAAGGGAAGAATGGTAAGTCCGAATAGAAGGAAGATGGGAGAACCTGTTCTAACCTAGGAATGCACTTACTTCCGCTAGGCGGACGGGTTGCCCTATACAGAGAGCAGAGCGATCGGCTCGGCTAGTCGGGACGAGGGAGTTCTCGAGGCCGCTGGAAGAAAGGGAAGGGAAAGGAGCGAAACAAGGGAACGTTAATACAGGACAGAAATTAGAGAAAGCAGTTGGACTTGGGTAGTTTTCTATTCGCGAGCGAACTTACGGAGCACCACTAATAGTAGTAGCGACGCATCGGAACAGAGTTCCGGATTCCTTAAAAGGGGTCAGATGATCAGTCACGTGATCTTGATGACAACGTGCAACGACTAGACCGTTGACACTGGTTCTTCTTGTTTTCCCCGTTTCTCCTGGAAACAGAACCCCACACAGGGACCAATGACGCCGTAGTTGCCAACGGCGAAACGGTGTGACAATATCTGTATACCAACCTCATCAACGGTCTCATAAGACCCTCAGGTTCTCCGGCTGGTGCATCCCTATTCTTTATTCCCAAAAGGGATACTAGTGAGTTGAGACCCTGCATAGATTTTCGTGGCCTGAACAAAGTTACCAGGGTAAAGAAGGGCGATGAATTGTACCAGATACTGTCTCCTTACAAAGAAAGTCTCCCTCAACGCGGGGCTCAGACTTATACAGTTTAAAATACTTAATAAGCTTCACTACACCCCAGTCAAAATGGCAAAATGTAATGAGTCCATAAACACAAACTGTCCCAAAAGTAATAACCCACAAGCAGACTCATACCACATGTATTGGGCCTGCCTCATGATAACCGGATTCTGGAGGGAAGTAGCGAACATCTTGGAAGATATCACACAAATCCCTGCACAACTCAAGCCCGAAAAATATCTGTTCGGCGACATAGGAAAACTCCCAGAGAAAACCAGGAGACTGTTCAATATAGCATGTATAGTGGCTAAGAAATGTCTCTTGCAGAAATGGAAAAGCAACCAAGCTCTGCATGCAGAACAATTCCTTACAGCCTTGACATACGTAAACGAATGTGAAGAAACATACATAGGGCTAGTTCCCTCGCTATGTAGACCCAAAGACATTTCGTCACCATTCAGATCTTACCTTGAAAACACCTCACCAAGCTCTGGAGAAACAGACACTGATTGAACCACTCGTGAAAACTTTCGTAACGAACACCTAATGTGTTGTAATAAGCCCTATCATTAAAGAATGCAATGTTATTTTATAAATTGAAATAGGAAGGAGGAAACTATTGTCTTTGTTATGTATATCCTGTCCTGCACCATTGGGTAGTTAAAGCGTGTGTAATGTGAATTGCAAACCAAAAATAAAGTTAAAAAAAAAAAAAAGGGCGATGAATGGAAGACAGCATTCAGCACCCCTTACGGCCATATTGAATATCATGTAATGCCGTTTGGTTTAGTGAATGCCTCCGCGATCTTCCAACGCTTCATGGACAGGTTATTCTCAGATGTCTTGTTCCATTCCACCATAATTTACCTTGACAACATCCTGGTGTTTTCCAGAACCAAACAGTCACATCAAGTGCACTTACGGGATGTCCTTACCAGACTGCAAACCCATCAGCTCTTAGTCAAACCTGAGAAATGTGTATTCTCAGTCTCTTCCATTCCCTATCTTGGATTCATTCTTTCTGACCAGGGATAACCATGGATCCCAAGAAGGTCTCCGCAATCCTATACTGGTCTGCTCCATCAACTGTAAAGGAAGTACAACGGTTCATTGGTCTTGCCAATTTCTATAGGAAATTCATACCAGAGTTCTGTGAGGTGGTATTACCAATAACCAATCTGCTCAAGAAATCATCTGCTCCATTCAAATGGACAGACGCGGCTGAATCCAGTTTGGAGCAATTTAAGAAGTGTTTCTGTTTCGGCTCCCATCCTACGGCAACCAGATCAGATCAAACCTTTCATCTTGGAGACCGACGCTCCATCTGCTGCCTTCGGTGCGGCTCTTTTACAAGACCATGAGGGCATCGAACATCTTATCGTTTACTTCTCTAAAACATTATCTCCCAGGCAAATTAACTATTCAGATATAGAAAAGGAGCTGCTGGCAATGAAGCTAGCATGTGAGGAGTGGCGGCATCTTCTACAAGGCGGCAAACATCCATTTCTGTTACGTACGGATCATAAAAATCTCATAGTCCTACAACAAATGGAATGCGGAAACACGTGCCAGGCCAGATGGGCCAATTCTTTCACCCAGTTTGATTTTCACATCACGTACTTACCTGGTATGCTCAACATCCTAGCTGATGCCCTGTCTCGCCACTATACTTGGGAGATCCATTCCGAGCATCTCAGGGGACTCATGTTTCCCCAAAACAGGATTGTTTCATCAGTATCTACTTTTCTGCAGTTTGCCAAGGAAACCACCATCTACAGTCAGGACTTAGAAACGAAGGACCTTACCAACCGGGTCATGAAGAAGGACGGTTTGTTGTTTGTAAACCAACATTTGTTCCTACCCAGAAAGGACCTTTGAAATTCCGCTCTGACATGGTGCCATGATGCCTACTCAGTGGGACATCACGGGAAGAAAGACACTCTAGATCTTTTAAAACGCTCTTTCTACTGGCCATGGATAGCAACTGACACAGAGGAGTACACAAGGGCATGCCCAATTTGCTCTCATAGCAAATACAGCACCCAAAAGCCCACTGGGCTGTTGGAGCAAGATCCGGGTCCTGCGGGTCCGTGGAGCCACATCTCCACAGATTTTATTGTTGAACTCCCCCTTTCTCAGGGCTGCTCCTGCATCATGGTGACGGTTGATTCCTTTTCTAAACTGGCACATTTTTCTCCTTTACCTGGTTTGCCTTCTGCTTTTGGTATGGCAGAAGTATTCATCAGAGACATTTTCAGACTCCATGAACTACCCACAAAAATCGTCTTGGATAGGGGAAGCCAGTATACTTCCAAATTCTCAAAGGCTTTTTGTGACAGATTGGACATAGATCTGGCGCTCTCATCTGGTTTTCACCCTCAAACTAATGGTCAAACTGAGCATCTGAATAGAACTCTGGAGCAGTATTTACGTTGTAACAGTAACCAACAACAAGACAATTGGGTCTCCTTCTTACCCACAGCGGAATTTGCTTACAACAACATGATCCACTCCGCGCTGGGTATGAGTCGGTTTTTTGCACCTTGGGTCAACATCCTTTGCCTTTCCTCCCTGTGAATTCTTCTCCTTCCAATATCCCCTCCATTGAAGACTCACTGGCCAGGATCACAGAGGCCAATAACACGGAAGGAGGTAGAAGGGAAGAAAAGCCGTAATCGACCACCCTCAAAAAAGGTCAACAACCTTTAGTACTTTACATTAGGGTCAAACAGGCATCTTGTTTATGTTCCACATCGGTAACCTTGGATCAACAAAGTGATTGAAAAAGAGATCTGCCCTTGTTTCATTAAATCAACAGGCAGTTTCTAGAAAAATATATACATTTTATTGATAAGCACAAAGGTCAATCATAAAAATATATACAAGGAAAATGCACAAACTGAAGAACAGAGCAGTACATATGTAAGGAGTGTACTGACATTAAGTAATTCAAGAAAGAGGGACAATGTAATTTACTTATATTCAAAATGACCTCCCTTGTTCTTCAGTTTTTACAACAATATAAGGAGAAAGAGACATCAGTGCAACCACATAGAAAAAACAGTCAGTCTAGGGTGTGGAGGGCGGGGCAAAGTGACTGTCCTCCAAGTTTGAGGTATTTTGCACATAAAGTGTCTTCGTGCAAGTGCAAATACGCAATGATTTTAGCAAAATTAACAGGGTTTTCTCAAACAATATAACAGTCTCTCATTCAAAATATTTCATACACACCCTTCTCAACATACAATCATCCAACATGTTTCTTTCCGTCAACAACACACAAAAAGAGGGGTATAAACAAAAATGAAGGGAAATTCGTCAGGGAACTGTCGCGTCTATGTCTGTAATTTGTGCACTGTGTAGCGCCCAAGGCGCTGTAGTGGATAAAAAACAAGAACCAACACGTCAATTGGGTCTCTCACAATTCAGTCCTATCTACATAGAAATACAAATAATGGCGTGCAATCAATGTGCCACTACAATTTTTCTATAGAGTATACATCCACAGCAAACAAAAACTTTGTTGAATCCACTTGTTACCATCAATAGGATGGTCCGGGAGGTCCAGCAAACAAATCACCAACGGGGATGGCTCAAAGGGCGGTAAATGCACTGAGCATAGAAGTCCTCACTATGGGATATAAACCCACCGTAAAGCACATTTCGTGGTACAACTAGTTTATTCTTCCAAGGGAGGATTCTAGTTCGTAGTGGGAGGGAGTTCCCAACATTCGAGATTTAACGGAGAACGGGAAGCCCTGGTGCATGTGGATGTTCCTACACCATGCTTGCTACTGCAGGGTCTGTCGTGCGCAGACAACTTAAGGCAGTCAATCTTCTTTTTGTGCGGCGCCGTCTTCCGGGCAGGGACGTGGGCGTGGCTGGATCACAGAGGCCCACAAGACCACTTTATTGAGCTTGCAAGAGACCAGAAAGTGCTATAAGACCCAAGCTGACTGACACTGGTGGGAAGTTCTGGATTGGGTGGTAGGATCCTAGGTCTGGTTATCCACAAAATTCCTTCCACGTTGGGTTCACCCAACTAAGCTATCCCCATGCTATATCGGTCCCTACAACATTGTATCTAAGGTCAATCCTGAGGCATTCTGACTTCGTCTCCCACACAATCTCAGACGCATACATCCGGTCTTTCATTCCTCACTTTTACGCTCAGTAGAGCCTGATTCAGTTGTTTGCTCTCTACCCCACAACCACATAACAACTACCACTGTTCCTGAGGAATATGAGGTTGCTCAAATTTGCGACTCTCGTTACCGCAAAGGAAGTTTGGAATACTTGGTAAGATGGAAGGTCTATCCCGACTTCGAGAATTCCTGGGAACCAGAATCATTTGTTCATACCCCCATTCTTGTCCGTAAATTCTATTGTGTACATCCTGGAAAACCTGGGGGGGCTCAAGCATGGGAGAGGGCATACTGTCACACTCCTGGTTAGCTGGCGCCTTTGGAACCAGTGGAGACACAGTCTCCATTGATTGTGCCCCTACGTTCTTTCACACGGTTCTCCGCGGTCTAGTTATCAGTTCCATCATGGCTGCCGCCGGGACATTGTTATTCCCCCTCCTCCCGGCGGTCAGCGCATTATAACCCATTGCGTTCTTCTATCTCTGGGTTGGATTCACTTTGGTTTTCCCTTACCGGTGCTCCGCTCCTCTTTCCTGTGCTTGCGCTCGTCTCTTGAGCTCTAGTTATTGCTGTTCGCTGCCTTTCCCCCCGTGGTGGATCCCTCTCTTCTGCGGTCTCTCTCTCTCTCTCCCTCTCTTGCTCCGGTTCCTCCCGGCTTCGCGTGGCTTCCCTCTTTTGGGCCCACTTAGCCGATCTTACCTTGTCTCTGTTTCTCCTGTGTGCACGTCTCGCCCTGCTTTTTTCCTGTTCCCGCTCTTGCTCTCCCTGGCCCCCGGCTCTCTTTGTTGCTTCGGTCTCCTCTGCCTTACCGTAGCCTCAGTCTCTCTCAGCCCGCTTCAGGCTCACCCAGCCCACTTTGCTTCAATGGCGATCTTGTCACTGGGTGCTCCTTTTTTGTTGTGTACATAATCTGACTCTCTGCAGTATACTTTCCATTTGATACCAGACCTGGATTCTCCCTCACTTACCGGAATCACTTACCTGGACACAGATATTCAATCTGCATCTGTGACAAGTGCTCAGGGTTTTTTTTTTTAATGCCTGGAGGCTTTTTCCCCTATTTTTCTGGTTACTCCAGAAGCAAGGTCACTGGCCTGCTGAATCCTCGCGGTCCCAGTGGCTTCCTTCCGTGGTAGACTGCACCTGCTAAAAAAAAAAAAAGGATTATCGCCAAAGAGGAAAGAAGAAGATTCCCTCTCCAGAGTCCATATCTTCAGGTGAGGAGGAAGAAGGGGACTTTGTGACAGATTCTGATGGATCTGAGGGTGATAACATTGACAACCTCATCTTCCTTGTCCCTTTCTCCGCTATAGTACTGCATTTCAACTGGGGCATTCCCCTGAGTATAACCCTGGGCTTCCCTACCCAGGTGATCCTCCATCGCTCGTCCAACCCCAGGGTTGGGATCTGAGAGGGCCCACCCTTTACTGGCCACCTGAATAAGGGATTCCCAAGGTCTACTTGGGAGAATTTCCCCTTAGGTTTTTCATAGAAGGGACAAAGTCTTAATCTCTTTGCAAGTAAGAGTAAGAAATCCCTTAGGTTGGTCCTTTTTATATTTTACCCTGCAAGGAAGGTAAAGTGAAAATGCTACCTCTTTTCTCCTGCGAAGACAAATTAACCTTCGTTTTTCTGTACTTTTGCACAAACCCCGAAATAACCTATAGGGGAGACAGAGTAGGGACCCTAGTATGTGAAACCCCTTGGAAAACACAGAGTGAGAAACTTGGGAGAAATATCATCCAATAAAACATCAGGAGGAGGGCTAGAAACCCCTTCTACAGAGAATAAAATCCCAGAACCCCATCCTTACTATTCTAAAGGAAACATAGAGGGTGAGAAAATGAGAGAGTAGGTAAGAAACACAAATGGGAGGATACAAGGGGAACCCTATATAAGGAGGAACAAAATCTGACATGCACCCGCCCGCAGCGTTGTAGTGTGCCGGTCCTGAAATACCAGAGCCAGTAAGCTTACCGACACTGTTGTTTCCGGACTAGCTACTTATAATGAGGCCCATTGAGACTTTTGAATATTACAAATAAGGAGATTGTGATTGAAAGGCTGTGGTGAACTCGACTAAGGGACGTTAAGAGAAAAGTTGTGAAGAAGTTAAGTGAACTACATTGTGACGACAAGTATGAACCCAACTGAGGGATGTCCACAGTGAGTGGTTGGTCTGAGCTCGATTGAGGGAGGCTAACAAGTGAGAGAAGGATAGGAGCCCGTCTTAGGGGGATACAAGGGTGAAAGGTAATCAACCGATGTGAAGGTTAACAGAAGAAACCTTTGTTTTGGCATATCAGGCCCTCTGAAGCAAGAGACTTTGCATGAGAAGATAATTGGGCACAGAAGGCCCTGATATAGAGAAAGGAAACTGTGAGCTTGTGCCAGAGAATCCCAAGAGTGTGCTGTGCTTAAGAGTCCCGCCTTGTCCTGTGCTAAAAACGTGGGGAAGGGAGACCCCGGCCATAACATCCTGACCTATCATTTTGTGAACACTTCTTTCTTTTCGTGTGAAACATTATCCCATGCTATTTTGTAGCATAGCGGTAAGGATTGGTAATCATTTTATTTAGTATAGGCCCTTTTTATTTGACTATACTCTACTAGGACGGTATTATTATTATGATTTTATGGTCATAGTTTGCTCCCATCTTAGATTTAGGTTTAGATTAGGTGTTTATCTCACCCATTTTTAAAGTTTAATAAACACCCTTGAACGGTGATCACTTGTGTCTGTTTTACTTTGATACCATGGGGGTCATTACGACCCTGGCGTTAAGGGTTTAACGGCGCCATAAAAGGTGTTGGTGCCGTTAAACCCTTAACGCCTGATTACGTGGTCCCTTTGCAGGACCCGACCTTAACGGCTGGTTTTACCAGCCGTTAAAGTAGGGTGCCGCAAAGGGTCCTCGGTGCTAATTACGGTACCGCAATTTGCGGTACCGTACTTAGCGCCTTCCCCAGTCCCATTGAGCCCTATGGGGCGAAAATGGGAATGGGGAAGGGCCATGGTGAAATGGGGAAATACCGCCCCGCCAACCTTGGAATGGGGCGGTATTTCCCCATTCCACCATGGCGGACTTGTTACAACACCGGCACCAACCATGGTGCTAATAGCGCCATGGTTTAGCGCCAGGGTTGTAATGAGGGCCCATGCCTTCCTTACATATAGTGTCAGAGGTGGGATATGATTCAATTGATACTAGTTGGAGAGCCCAATTATGTGATGAGAGACCGAATAGGGGTTTTCATGCTCCACCCATAGTATTAGAACAAGAGCGAATGAACCACACCCTCCACAGGGACTCAGCCAACTTTGAGTCAAGAGGCAAACCCAATCAAGGCCCTTTTTCCATCAATTGGGTGAGGTCTATGGAAAACATGACGCAACCCTTCAAGCCCAAGGAACAGAGAATGGGAATACAATTTTCTTCCCTAACCCCTCAAGTCATTTCACCTGTCCGAAAGGATGTTGAAGGCAATACTTATCTTTTTTGCCCTCAGGATAATTTTCTACAGGGAAGGGACAAAGTCTCAAAATCATCTTAAGGGTTTTATTAAATCTCTCTTCCAATCCGTCCGTTTGAGGGTGGTAAACTAAGGTTCTTAAGGTGGAGATATGTAGTAATTCCTTGACTTCACTCATCAATTTGCTCATAAAATTGGATCCCTGATCTGTTAGAATTTCCTTGAGGAAACCAACCCTAGAAAAGAATGGTAAAAGATATTTTAAGATCTGTTGGGTTGTATTGTTCGGCATGGGGAACACTGCTTGGTATTGGGTAACATAATCAACAATTACAAGGACATATTTATTACCCAGTCTAGAGGTTTCCAATGGCCCAATGATGTCCATCCCAATTCGGGAGAAAGGGACTTTGATGATTGGTAAGGGGTTTAGAGGGGCAGGTAAGGGAATATGTGCACTGGTTTTCTAGTATATTTCACATGTCTGAATGAAGTTCTTCATGTCTGTATGGATACCAGGCCAGTAGAACGTCACACTGATGTGAGCTTGAGTCTTAGATTGCTCTAAATGTCCACCTGTCAAATGGGAATGTGCAATTTCTAACATGATCCTAGGATGGGTTTTGGGGATTACTATTTGGACTTTACTTAGGCCTTCTCTAGAGGTTTCTTTCCTATATAGTAATCCCAGTTTCAGGAAGAAAAAGGGGCTTCCCCTTTCTTGTCCTTCTCCCTCAGGAATAACCTGTACGAAAGCCTCTGCGAGTGCTGGATCATTTTGCTGGGTGAAGGCTAAATTGGGAAGGATGGTAGGTTCTTCTTCCTACTTTGCCTCAATGGCGGGTGGTTCATCAGCTTCTCCAAAGCCTAAGCTACCTCTCTGTTTCTTCTGGTTTACTTTCTTCCTTAAAATGGGGAAATAAAGCCTTCTCATGAATTCCCTGTTCAATTTTGTCCCCACAACGTATTTCAAATGGAGTTTCGCCATGATTCTGTAAGGGAACCTTTAAGGCTCACTGGAATTCGGGATCTATGACGCCTGCTTGGACATCCAGACCAAACTTCCAGGCTTAGCCAGATTTGGAGGATAGTCTTATATAACAACCCTAAAGGGGTATTAAGATTTAGTCTGTGGGAACCGTCCCTCTTTTCTCTGGAGGGATAGTAGCCTCTATGATACTGAAATGCCAAAGCTTATGGATTCTTTTGTGGTGGTGGAGGGAACTGAGGCTCAGTGACGTTTCTGGAATTTAGGATCTCCCAATTTGTCTCAATTGGGTCATATCCCACTCCTGACACCTCATGTTAGGAAAGCATGGCATCAAACATTGAAGACAGACACAAGTGATCACAGTTCAAGAGGGTTTATTGAACTTCATATGGGTTGGTTGAACGCCTATCTAAAGCTAAAACTAAGAATGGGAGCAAACTACAACCATCAAATAATAATAACGCAGTCCTAGTGGAGTCTGTCAAATAAAAGGGCCTATACTAATAAACCTATTGCCAATTTTTACTTCTAAATAGAAAAGGGTGTGGGACAATGGTATGTGCAAAAAGTAAAGTGTTCAAGAAATAATATGTCAGGACGGTTGAACAGTTGGCTTCCCACCCCTACGCACAAGGCAGCACGTTCGAGCTTCGCACACAATCTGGCTTCTCGCCCACAAGGATACAGTTCAAATCTCAGACATCAGGGCTTTCTGCCAAAGCCGCTTTTCCAATAACAGTCTCTTATTGCAGAGGGTATGTCCTAACAAACAAAGTCTCAAAGTTCCATTCCTATCAGGATTTTCAAATGCCCATGTTCTCGCTTTTCAATGTTCATCATGGGTTTCCCTCTTCAGGCTGGGACCCCCTTTTTATCACAATGTTCAAAACCGATCTCCCTCGTGCGGGCTCGGACCATGGATCTCCCTCATTTGGGCTTGGATGCTCTTTAATGGATCCCCCTAGTTTGGGCTCGGATCCCCTTGATATGGATCTCCCTTGTTCGGGCTCGGATCCACTTTATATCTAAATCGAAGACTTTCAAATTTGTGATGGATTTTGCTGAATCCGTTGCAGGACCACTTCAATTCACTTCACACAATTGTTCTCATCAATCTTCTACTTTCATTTCTCTTGGCAGGATAACTCACAGAGACCTTTGACTGAGCACATTCACGGTGCCGGACCACTCTGTCAACGGTATTGTATCTTTCCTTCTCAAGTTCAAACATTCATCAGCAGTTTAGCTTTACTCACGTCTTTCATTAAACACGTTTAGCAATGTTTGTTCCACCACTCGTTATACAATGTTTCCGCTTGCAACCTTGACTTCAACAGACTGATCTTGTCTCCCCAACTCACTGGCTGTGTTGATCTTTCTGGTGCTTCTTTGTTCTTGGTGCCAAGGTGATCCTGCGACAGCTGCTGCTGCTCCCCCCCCCCACCTTGATCAGTTACGCAGGAGGGCTTTCAGTATCTCTGACACACAATGCAGGATTCATCAGTCTGGTTTCCTGGCCTTACGCTTTCTGCCTCGAAGGTTTCTTGAAAGTAACAGCGTCTTGCCAAAAAGGTCATGGGTAATTCCCTTCTTACGAACCCTTCTTGGTTTGCTGTCTTTCTCCCCTCGCTCAGCTGCTGACTCGAAACGTCTGTACCTTTGTGTGCTTTGCCTCGCTCAGAGTGTTTTGTTTATTTATTTATTTTTAAACATTTTTAAAGCGCTCACACAGCCCACAGGCATCGAGGCGCTGTTACAGGAATTGTTTGTTTTGTAGTTGCGTAACTGTTTTTCTCTTAGTTGCGTATTTATAATGCGCTTAAACACCCAGATGTTTCTAAGCGCGGACCCGGGGATCGAACCTGTGTTGCTTCGTGTCGTCTTGCTTCCAAGGCGCGCACGTTGCCGGTGTGCTATCCTCCCAGAGTGTGCTTTCGTGCTCTGCCTTTTATACATGTTGGGATGTTTAATGGAAGTCAGGTGTGAGTAATTGGCAGTAATTGCCTGACCTTGACTGACCACAGTAGCGAGACATGTCAGATACACTGCTCGGGAGTGAGTCTGTTTTCTCCCAGTGCGGGCTGTCCGTGTAAAAGTGCGGGAAAAGCAAAAGGGGAATGGGGGTAAGGTTCCCATGTATCCTACCTGGTAGGATGGCGTAAAGGTGTTGTAGGGGAGGGATACCGTGTCTCGCCATCTAGTGTCCCACTAAGAACTCCCCCATTCAGTCCAACGTCAAGGCCTCATGGCCTCAAAGACGCAAATCGACTCACGGTCCTGGCAGGATTGACTTTCCTCATAACCACAGTGCAATGGCTGCACGTACCCTGTGAGGGGCAGTGCTTCTATTTTATTGACTGAGCCCCCTTGCCATGTAGGGAACAGAGCCGTATTGGCACCTACATTCCCTCGCCTACGTGCAGGGCTCGCCTATATGCAGGCAGGGAATTGTACTGACATGGACCATCAAATGTTTCCCTTTAAAGCATAGCAGCCAGTGGTGGTAGTATGAGGAATTCGACCATCCGCACAGTGGGTGTGTGCTTGCCTGGGCTTTTTTGAACTTTTAAATGAAAAGGAATGATGGTAGATCAACCTCTGGAAAATGTGCGGGGCTAATCTGCACACATTTTCCTATGCTCAATGAACGACATAGACATAGACCTGTGTACTCTGGGTGGACACAGCCTACAGGCGTAGTCCCCCCTGTCATATTTAGTTGAGATATGACAGCCAGGAGTACACAATTTCATCTCAGAAGGCGGAGAGCAAACCTTCCCCCTGCCAGGGCCAGGCTAATTAACTAACAAAGGCTCCATGGATCCGCCCTGTCTTTTTGTTGAGCCCTGTAGCTGGTGGCTGCATTCACATACTAATCAAAGTTTAATTCAAACAGGTCCACCTGTGGCCTGGCTACAGGGGCTAAACAAAGGAGACAGGAAACCCCAAAACCCTTTCATATGCACTGTGTCAACCTGATGCCAGATCCCGCCCTCAGTATCAATTGGCAGTGAAATGTCATGTCTGGGTCTGCGTGTTTACAGTAGTCATCCCCACAGGGAGACCCCATTCAGAAGGTACAAGTATGTGGAGTGAGGGCACCAGAACGTCTGGTCTCGCCAAAGCTTCAAGTGAGATCTGCCACTTTAATCAGGAACCAAAGAGAGCTCCATTAACCAGAGAAACCCTTTGATTTACAACAGACAGGAAGATGGGTGGGACTTAGTAGTCAATGTTTTCACCTTTGTACGTTTTCTGTTGCAAAGCACTGTGGTTATGACTTCATGCATACAGGAGATTGTTGGTGGGGACCCAGTATTGGCTCATGAAGGTAGACTTCACCTACACCAATACCTGCAGTCCATTTGGCTTAAAAAGAGGGCCAAGACCCTCTTTTGGCAGATCATCTGAAGGTTTCATCAGATGCAGAAGGAAGAACTCATCATTGGATCCTGGCTGAAGGTACAGTCTGCTTTACATCTTCTGCCAGTGAAGGAAGGCTAGAACCATAAAGAGGGAAGCAAGATTCCTCTGCTAAACATCTCCCAGGGAACAGAGGGAGATACCAAATCCAGACGCCCTTCGAGGAGCTCCAGAACTGGTACCCAGCCAGCACACAGCGTGCTCGGGTAGGCTCTGCAGCAAGCTTCCTAGGTGGGAAGTGCCAGAGAGTCTCTGAAGCAAATCAAGGACAAGGCAGCTGCTGCAACACTCTCCAGAGCTTTGGGCTGTCAGCCTCCTGACATTGAAGAAGCTAGGAGGAGTGAATCGCCAAGCATCTACCAACATCCACCTTAAATGACATTTTCGAGCCAGTCGAGTCCCTCAAGCTACAACAAACTGCACCGCTGACTGGTATGCTGCAGTCGCTAAAGCCGTCCGAGAAGTCTCGACCAGTGTTTCAGAACCGCCAACCAGCACTGAGACGATTCCTGACCCTGATCCTCCGTGTAGAACTAGCCTGCAGCCATCTGTCCAGCTTTGCTCTCCAAACTGCCTGCCGACTGATATCTGCAGCTGTCTCCATCTTCAACTGTCGCAGAAGCTGAAAAGCGCCCTGAAACTGCCTCGGCCCTGTCAAGCACCAGGAACAACTACAGCAAAATGTACATTGTGGTTCTGATCCCTGGTTCTTCTCCAAAGGCCCCTAATGACATTTTCCGACCCATTGCTCCCTTTGTGCTAAAGCCAAGTAACCTTGAACTGTTGCAATTATTTGCTATACCGACTACCCTCCTGTCAGTAACCAGAGTGCATCCATTTTCCTTCTTTGAAACTGTTCTCTGAGTTCCTTTACAGGGAGGGTTGTATTTTGTAGTGTGCTAGAACTGTCTGTTGTGATAATAATAAAGTATATATTTTTTTATACAACCTTGACTGGGCAGTCCTTTTTATCATTGGCTAATATTGTATTTTTGCGGTGTTGCAACTAGCCAACGATTCATGACCTTTCTGAGATAAGCCTGCCGTTCTGTCCACGTTACCAAAATTGGACAAGGAGGTTTATAATTTGCTTGTGTTTCCAATCTGTTCAGATCCCTTCTGGTGTACTAGAGGTGTGGGGCTGATTGATGGTTTGGAAACAGATATTCATCCCTGGACCACTGGTGCCACGGAAGTTGATTCCTCACATTGGTGGCAGGCGGTCGAATCGAGTTGGAGCCTTGCACAAGCTTAGTCACCCAACGATAAATGTACGATTGCAGGCAATGTTTAGACATTGCTAGGTATTATTAAATAATCATGGATCATGACATAGAGACTGTGAAAGGCATGAGCAAGGATGTCCTGCACGTTCTGTTTCAAGGGAGGGGACTTCTCCACAGCACTAAGGTTAATAAACCTGAGTTGCTGACCAGCCTCCATGCTTGGGTAGAAGCGAGGGCAGTTGAGGAGAAGACCCCAGGAGATGGGTTAGACCCTGTGCATCCAAATGAAGAAGACCTTCTGGGAGGGGTACTGGAAGATGACGAGGAAGACAGTATGAGCAGAGTTTCTTGCCAACCATTCCACCAGGGGGCAAGCATGGTTTCTCAACACTCAATATTGTCATGGAGGTCAGCAACTAGTGCGGCATCCCGCAGGTCCCAGGCCTTGGCACAGTCTATAAGTGACCCAGTAATTGTCACAGCTGTTAATGATAGGGCTGCTACAAACATTCTGTTGGAGGAGAGGCGCTAGTGCTGGAGGAACACAAACAGCGGGACAAAATTGCAATGGATCAGGACAGGGCTGCCATCGAGCTGCACAGACTGGTACCCGATGAGAAGAATGAGGCTGAAAGATCCACCTCTAGCAAAAGCAGTTGTACTGGCTCAAACCAGAGTGCCAGGGAGAAACCCTGGCGCCACATCCCCAAAGACTTAGTGCAGGCTTACAAGGTGGGGAAATATATTTTTGAATGGTTTGAAGCGCTCAAACTTGCTTTTCAGCTACAGGAGTTTGACGAGGTATTGTGGGGTGCAGCCTGATGAGTCGCTTAGTGACACCAGGGACTGCTGCAATTCTTCAGTTAACTCCTGAGGAAAGGCCCGTTTATGAGAGCATGAAGGTGGCCCCCCTCAGGAAGTTCTGTAAAACGCCTGCATAGTATCTGAAAAAAAGTGGGCAGCCATTTGAAGTGTTCACACACTTATCGTTGAAATATCTGAGCGGGTGGGTAGCTGGTAACAAAGTTGACATATTTAAAGGGATGTACAATTTGATTGTGTGTTAGCATGTATTGAAGAATTGTGAGGTTGACCTACACTAGTATCTTGTAGACAAGACTATCACAGACCCAAGGTGTTATGACCACAAGTGCTATATTACAGAAAACACAATGGACACTTACCTCTTTTGTACCGCAGTCTGAGAGTGGGGTATTTGGGAATCCTTCCACACTCACCACCAGACCCTGAAAGGTGGAAACAGAGCCTGGGGAAGTCTGGGAAACCCTCCAGGGGAATAAAACCCAATAGGTAATCAGGATGCTGTTCTTTTGGAAGATGTTTGTTGTGGTAGGTGCTGAGAAGCTGCCATGTGGATTCCAGGAATGCCAGCAACACTTGCATACCACTATGTATGAAACAAGAACAATTAGTATTGCAGGAGGTAAGAATCCACCACTAGAGAACCTGGGAAGGCTCGAAGGTGTTAAAGGATTTAGGGCTTTACGTGCAAATAACAAATGAGAGACTAAATGCAGTTCATATTAGTATATGCAGGACTGTCACACAACAACAACATAGTGTATCTCGCTATACACAATGCAAGCTGAGGTGTCCTAATCCAAGCACATTGTCCATGCACTGCGAAAGAAAAGCTAGCTTGCGGGAGCCGCGAGGGGTAGCACGGCAACTGGAGGCACGGATTGTAAATAACAGGCAGCCATGCGGGAGCTCTGGGGGAGAGCAAGTTACCTGCTCACGGGAGCCACGCGGTTCACAATATTTATGAAGATAAGGATAGATGAAAGCAGGGAGTCGCGTTGGAGTTCTAATGGAGCATGAGGCTTCCGGTAAAGATAGTGTTTAGAGACACAATCATGCAAAATTCCACAATGAAATGGGGAACGTGTTGCAAAGAGCTGGGCGAGGCAAACTTGTTCTTGGTGCACGGGTTGCGCTGAAGGCTGCGAGGCAGGAGATGATCCAAAAGCCCCTCTGTGGCACACGATGAATGGAGGTTAAAGAGAACAAGGCAAAGGGAAGAAAGCAAATAGCGAGGCGGAAAGGGAGAAAGGATATAAACAGAGAAATATCAGGACAGACAGTAGAATACTTACAGTAGCACTAGGGTCAAGATAGAAGCAAAGCACCCGGCTGACTATGTTGATCCTTTAAATAGACATACAAATTGATTGTGAGCCACAGCAGATTTGCTAGTGGCCATTTTGAGAACAACTAGACAGTTGTATGAGATCAACTACTGAGGAGCGATGGGGGGCCATGTTAGATGTGTAATAAAGGGATCTTACTCTTATCCATTTCACTTGCGCCATAAGGGCAATGAAGAATAATGATTCAAGACACTAGGACGCTTACAAAGGCTGCCTACAGATTTGCGAGTACTCAAATCCAAAAAAAGGCTCAGGCGAGCACACCGAAACCGGAAGAGAACTCTTCAGACAAAAAAGTTAACAAGGATGGGAAGGACAAAGGTCCAACCCAATCCTCTTCGAAGTCAGGTCCTCAAAAGGATCAAGGGAAATCCCAAAACCTTAGTTCAGCCATACACCCCGAAAAGAAGAGTACAGGGACACCTGCGTTCTCACCACCCAAAGTTTGTTTCGTGTGTAAGGAGCTGGGCCATAGGAAAGGGGATGCTGCTTGCAAGAGCTTACCCAAGAAGCAACCATCATCCCCCTGAGACAACAGCCCCTGCTTTGATCTGATTGGCCTCATCCTTAAATCCAATCCCTACTCGCCGGCAGGCGAGCTCCGGCCCTCGCAAGAAGGCTGAGGAAAAAGGCTGCTGACTGAGCTGATAGAGCGTCCCGTGCTGCGTGCTGCTCTAGGTCCTTGTGCTCTGCCTTCTTATACTTTGCTCTCTTTCAAAATCGTAGCATGGATCACCTGACAATTGACTCTACCAACCTCTACACAGTGAGACGTAAATGGACCACAATGATTATGTACCCCTGTAAAACACCCTTGGCATTTCTCCCATTATGCTGCCTTGCCATTTAATACACGCCCATATTACATCCTGCCCTTATTAATCAGTAACTCGTCAAAGCTCCTATTGATTGTGATGGTCGGAGGGCCCGTGGTGTCGGGAGGGCCCCTCCGGTGTATGCGGCTGCCGCGCAGAGACGCCGCGCAAGAACAGACACGGAGGCGTCTGCTCGTTCCGGCGCTCCGGCTCCAACTGCCGAGCGCCGCCTTTATTATTAACTGCGCATGCGCCGGCTTGCAAGCCGCGCATGCGCCTTTTGTGTAACACGTACACAACATCCCTCCTTTTCCCCCTCAAACGACAAAACATCAAACATGGGGCCAACGTGGCCTAAACATTATATACTTAACGGACTTTTGTTGCTCAGGTCTCCGAGTCCATGATAAAGTCTTGGAATCTTTGTGGAGGGCGGCGCCCCTCTCTGCGGGGGTACCTGGGCGGTCTACCAGCTTGACGCTGTATTCGATGAGCGATAGCATCCACCTTTCGATCCGGGGAGGCGGCTTTGAAGAGGTGCCTGACAGAATTGGAATCAGGGGCTTGTGGTCGGTGACCACAACGACGGGTTTGCCGAGGATGTATATCCTGAAGTGTTTGCATCCCCACAGGATGGCAAGGGCTTCTCTCTCGATTTGCGAGTAGCGCCGTTCCGTGTCAGTGAGGGCCTTGCTAGCGTAGGCAATGGGTCTCATTGCCCCCAGTTCGTCGGCCTGCATGAGGACTGCCCCTAGACCAACGGGGCTGGCGTCAACGACGATCTCTGATTCTCGGCTGGGGTGGAAGTAGGCCATCGTCTCCTGCTCTGACAGGGCCTCTTTGATGGCGTTGAATGATCTTTGTTCTGCCGCTGTCCATTGCCACGGTACATCATTCCTGGTGAGTGCCCTCAATGGTTCTGACAGGGAGGCCAAGTCTTTGATGAATCTGCCGCAGTAGTTGACCATCCCCAGGAAGCTCCGAATTTCCGCAGGGGAAGTGGGAGGAGGCGCATCTCTAATGTCTTTTACTTTGCCGGGATCAGGTGAAATGCCGTTCGCATGGAAGGTGAAACCGAAGAATTCCAGCCGATCTTTCAGGAATTCGCACTTCTCTTGGTGAAGTGTAAGACCCACTGCCTGGAGTCTCTCAAACGTGCGTTCTAGTCTTTTAAGGTGTTCGCTCTCAGATCTGGCGACGACCAGAATGTCGTCGGACATGTTAATGACACCCCTCAGGCCAGACAGCGCTCCTCTTATTGCGTTCTGGAAGACCTCAGCTGCGGATGAGATCCCGAAGTTGAGTCTCTTGTATTGGTACAGCCCTTCGTGCGTCGTGAACGTGGTGATGTACCTCGACTCGGGGTGCAGTTCCAGTTGATGGTAGCCTGATCTGAGGTCTAGTTTGGAGAAGACTTTGGCGCCTTGGAGTTCGCCGACGATGTCGTCCAGGGTGGGCGTGAGGTGGCGTTCTCTTTTGATGGCCGCATTGGGTAGCCTCATGTCCACGCAGATGCGCACAGCCCCTGGTTGTTTCGGCTTCGGGGCCACTACGATGGGTGAAACCCACGGGGTGGGCCCTTCTACCCGTTCGATGATGTCTCGGTCCATTAGCTGCTGCAATTCCGCCTCTACTTGTGCTCTCAGGTGAAATGGAATTCGGCGGTGTTTGAGGGCTGTCGGCCTTACGGATTTGTCGATGTGCAATCGAATGGGGTCAGCGTTCAGTTTGCCAATGCCCTTGAAGAGGCTCGCGAACTTGTGTAACATGCCTTTTAGATCTGCATGGTATACCCCGAAAGTGAAATGCACGATGTCAAGCGCTTCTGACGCAGCGCAACTCAGTAGTGAGTGGGGGCTGACGTCGGTGACGAAGAATCTTGCCTTGATGGAGTTTTGTCCGTGCGATACTGGGGCGATGAATGCACCTTGGATGGGTAAGGGGGTGTCACCACCGAATGCATATATCCTCGCTGTTGACGTCGCCAGCTCTGGTGGGCCTGGCAGGGCTACGTAGTGTTTGGTGGCTAGCACGCAGACTGAGGCCCCGGTGTCAATGAGGATGGGGGTGGGAATGCCCTTGATGTCGACGGTGCACTTGGGCTGGCGTTTCGTGCTGGGACATCTCGCGATGCTGGAGATGAAGAAGACTTCTTCCTCTTCCTCCTCTTCTTCTTCCGCGAGATCCAGGTCTTGCAGGCCTTGATCAATGGAGGAGATGCCTCTCACTCTGCGGGAACTGCTTCGCCCCGCTCTCTCTGGTCCTCTCGATGTTGTGACAGGGGCAGCCGCACGGCACGTCCTGGCAAAGTGGCCTGGTACGCCGCATCGGGCGCATGGTCTTGACCTGGCCGGGCAGTCACCGCTGTGGGGGAGGTCATACCCACAGTTCGAGCACGATAGCGCGGTGCTTGGGGTGGACGCGGTGTCAGACTTTCTCGGCGTCCATCTTGGCCTGTTCGCAGACGACCGCCCTACTGCAAATGCATCTTCATTGTGTCCTGGACGCGAGGCAGCGTCCATTTTCGCGCCTCTAGCCTCAGCTAGTTCGTGTGCTCTGCCCAGGTCTAGAATTTGCTGGAGGGTTAGGCCAGGCTCCCTCAACACCTGCCTCCGAAGTTTACCCGAGCTGCACCCTTGTAGCAGTTGGTTGCGGACCATCTCCTCTTCGTCGGCCCATCTGCAAGAGGACGCCAGGTGTCTCAGGCGGGCGCAGAATTTGTCTAGGGGTTCATCGTCTAACTGCTTCTCAGCGCCCATGACGAACCTATCAAAGTCCACATTGGCCATGGGTAAGAAGTGGTCTTTGAGTGCCTGCTTGACGGCGTCGTAATTGACCACGGGGATGGTCAGGGAGTCATAGATCTTGTGGACTTCTGCGCCTGCTGAATAGATCATGGTCGCAATCTTTTCATCATCGTCGTCAACCCCTGCTGCCCTGAAGAACATGTCCAGTCTTTTGACCCACAGCAGCCACTTCGGTCCTAGCTTGGAAGGGGGCCCAGTGGCATCGAACTCCGGCATGGGGGCTAGGGAGCTGCGGGCTCTGCGGGGAACTGGGGCTACGGCGCCCTCCTCGTCTGCGCCGTCACCCATTTCTTCCTGCTAGGTACTCACAGGTGGTAGATATGGCCTTGTGGTAGTGGTGGGAGCGAAATCCCTTTCTTTCCACCTGACTGCTACAGCTTGGCACCCGCAGGACTGTGGGGGTTCCAAATCTTCTTCTTTCTTCTTTAATACCACAGCCTTGCACCAGCAAGACTGTGGGGGTTCCAAAAATTGTTCGTGATCGTTTTTGTTTTTTTTTTTTTTCCTGGCGCCGTCGGCGAGTGGCGCACGAGCACCCTGTTGGGCCGCAACCACGGTCGCCGCGCGTGACGGCGAGCGGATCAAAGGAAAACAAAATGGCCGCCGGTGCGTCGTCAGTATAAGACGCGGGCGGACTTAACTGACGTTTCGTGGCCGGGCACGGGAGTGGGCCGTGGCTCGTCCTCGTCGCCAGTGTGATGGTCGGAGGGCCCGTGGTGTCGGGAGGGCCCCTCCGGTGTATGCGGCTGCCGCGCAGAGACGCCGCGCAAGAACAGACACGGAGGCGTCTGCTCGTTCTGGCGCTCCGGCTCCAACTGCCGAGCGCCGCCTTTATTATTAACTGCGCATGCGCCGGCTTGCAAGCCGCGCATGCGCCTTTTGTGTAACACGTACACAACATTGATCATGGCACAAGTCCATAACAGCCTAACAGCACTAGCGTGGATAGGCTACCTTAACTGTATTTGCATACTGATTTGCTGAGCATACTCTGATATATTGACCCACTCTGCTCTGTACGTGCATACGGCCCTCGCCTGTACTCCGTGCCACCTAATTGTAACAGCATTTTTGCCATTCACTGTAACTGCATTCTAGCCACTCTCAGTCGGAATTGTACCTGAGCGCTAGTTCGCAGCGTCTGCTCTCCATGCCAACTTGTGTATTTGCATTCCAGCCTCTCCCGGTCGGATGTAAATCAGAACGTGATTTAGCAGCAACTGCTTTCTATGCTACGTTATTGAAACTTTATTGAAACGTTAATGAAACGCATCTAGCCTATCTCTGTTGGAACTGTTCATAACACTATTTAGCTGAAACTGCATTCTGTGCCTCTCAGTCGTTACTTCACTTTGTGCCACGTTGTTGAAACTGCATTTAGCCTATCCCTGATGTTACTGCATCATAACACTATCTAGCTGAAACTGCACTTTATGCCATTTTAGCCGAAACTTCATCTTGTACTAACTATTGAACCTAGCCTACTGCACTCTGTGCTACTTCAGTGTAACAATTAATAGCTATTGCTTGTTGGAACTGCATTAAAATACTACCTTTAGCCGATACCGCATCCCACGCCATCTTAGTTGATACTGCACTCTGCGCTAACTCGCAAAACTGCTTTTTTAGCCCTTCCCTGCTGGAACCATATTAGAACGTATCATAGCTGCAACTGTTTTCTATGCTACTTCAGTGAAATTGCACTCTAGCCCTTTCCTTCATTATTGGCACTACTCCATAACGCGACATAACCCACTTGCGGTCTCATTTTTGCGCTCAGCCATTAAGCACTGGCATAACTTGTCCTCAGCAGTCAATCACTCCTATCTACCATCACTCCTCAAATTATTTGCATTAGTGGTGGGATTCACTCTCTACCTCACCCTCCACACCACATCTGCTCATAACCGCAGCACTGCCTCATCGACCTACTCTCCTTATTACACTATACACTATTACAATCATGACCACTACCTCTCCTCACACAAATCCATACCTCAATAACCCCACCCTATGGCTTCAACATTTCATCACTAGAGGTACTCTGAACCAAACATGCACAATCTCATTGAGGAACTCCAGACTCAGAGCCAGACTCACCCATGCCTCGCACCACCATATAACTCCCACTCGACACAAAAACCACCTACAGCCAATTCCTAGGAATGACATAACTACACCTACACCCACCTTAGCCAAGAACCTCGATATGAACACCACGTCGGCTCCCAAACTCCCAATCAAAGGGGCATTAATTAATGCAAGATCCCTTACAGCTCATGCTCTAGATGTGGCTGATCTTATCCTAACTCATGACCTCGACTTCTTCGCCATCACTGAAACTTGGCTCCACGCTGCCTCAGGGCCTCTACTCTCTCTAGCTATCCCCACAGGTTATAACATCATTAGACATGACCGCAATACAAACCAATCCAATGGAGGTGTCATTGCCATCATCCATAAAAATTCCATAAACTTCCGTATCTCCTCTGCCCATCAAATCTCATCGACAGAAGTGCTAACAGCTAAACTTGCTCTTACCCCCAACCACACCATCACACTACACCTAATATACAGGCCCCTATGGCCCCTATCCACCTTCTCTGAAGATTTATCCAACATTCTGACAGACAACACTAAAATCAATTCTCAAATTATTGCACTAGGTGATTTCAACTTGGGACTCTCGGACACCAATGATACAGCTGTCCTTGTTATTAACAATATGCTCACTAACCCAGGCTTCACTCAGCATATTACTAAACCTAAACATTCCATGGGCAGAATCCTTGATTGGATAGCGGACCTTAACTGTGAAATCAATGTGGAATCTAACCAACCGTGTGCTTGGACTGACCACAATCTTATCACCTTTAACATCCTAGCTAATACTATTAGTACAACTTCAGACGTCGCACCTGCAATTTCCACTAGAAATAAGCGTGACATAATATGTGAAAAACTCCTCCCTCTTATCCTACCGGTTCTCAATGAACAAGCACTTTCATGCACCGACCCAACTGTACTGGTCGACACCTTTAAACAGACTATGCTAAAAGCCCTTGACCACATTGCCCCCTCTACACTGAGAAAACCTAAACCTCGAGCTCACCTTAACTCCTGGTTTACTCCCCAGCTTTGAATTTTACATAAAGAAAAACAAAACTCTGAAGCGCACTGGAAAAGTAACCCCACAGAAACCAATAAAGCTAGCATTATTCTTGCAACTCTAAATTATAAGGAAGCCATACTCCAGGCACAAAAAAGACACTTATAAAAACGTATTGAACAAGCCAAATCTAATACCAAAGAGCTGTTCAGAATACTGAAAGAACTGGAATCCCCTGTCACGGCACCTGACACTTGCACCACAGATAGCACCTGGTGCACTAATATTCAAAACGCACTCCTTGGAAAGATGACCTCCCTCCAAGCCAAAATCAATGACAAAAAAAATGTTTACAATTCAACCCGCAACCTAACATTCACTCGACCAAAATTAACCCTAGCCTTGACTTGTTGAAATCATTCAGCTTTTCACCCCTTTCCGTTATTGAAGTGGAAAACATTATCAGCAGTCTTAAACCCTCTAACTGCCAGGGGGACCTATGCACTGCACCTATCATTAAGGAGGCCTCCCATGATTTAGCTCTGTTCATTACCACTCTCATTAACTCTTCCTTCAGCACTGGGATTGTACCTGACAACCTGAAGGACGCTTGGGTTATCCTGCTCCTAAAAAGACCAACACTGGATGCTAACATACCAACTAACTACAGGCCCATCACTACGGTGCTTTTTCTACTAAAAATCCTTGATTGAGCTGCTTACATACAGATTCAAGAACACCTTGAATCTAACAAACTCCTGGGACTGAGGCAATCCGGGTTTTGGCTGCAGCACAGCACCGAAACTGCCCTCATGGATCTTAAAACTCAGATTGAAGACCTAAAAGATAAGGGTAAACTTTCCCTACTACTCTTACTCGACCTCTCTGCGGCATTCGATCTTGTAAATCACCAAATACTGTGTTGACACCTTAAACTAGCTGCACACTTTTCAGATAAAGCAACAGCCTGGATCAGTTCATTTCTGGATAACAGATCCATGCAGGTGTTTTTCCCCCTTGGCAGCAGCCATACCCTCTCCAGTCACGTGTGGGGTACCACAATGATGGTGCGTCCCCCCTACTTTGTACAATGTGTTTACAAAGCCATTATTCGATATTCTGGACTATCTGGGTGTCGCATACACTAATTATGCTGATGACACCCAGATACTCGTACCTATCACAGGAGATTACAATACTGACTCTCTTGCTGTTAATTCTATCTACCAAGTCATCCAAGCCTGGACGGCGCAGCATGGACCCTGTCTGAATGATGAAAAGACAGAGCTCCTCATCCTCAGGTCTCACCAAAGACTCAACAAACTAGACCCCTTGTTTAATTCCTTCACTATTGATGGCAACACCCTCAAGGTCTCTAAGCATACTAAAACATTAGGTATTTACATTGATTCCACTCTATCCTCGGCCAGAAAAACGAATGCAGTCGCTTCCGCCGCTGCTTACACCTGCAAGCTAATCACAGCCAGTCGTCCTTTCTTATCTCCAGCCAACTGCACTACTCTAGCCAGGACACTGGTGCTGTCAAAAATCGATTACTGTAATGCCCTCTATCTTGGCACCAACATTTGTAACTTAAACAAGTTACAAATTATCCAAAACAATGCCATCAGAGCTGCATTTAAATATCCCTAGGAACCAACATATCTCAGACACCAGACGTAGTATACGCTGGCTCTCAGTATCACATCGAATCTCCTTGAAAACACTTGCTCTCACTCACAAATGCCTCTCTAACCAAACACCCAGCTACCTGGACAACTGATTCTCTATCCTCAACTCTAACAGACCCCGTAGAACTGCTCAGACTAATTTCCTAACCATACCACGCTTCAACCTTCAGAAATCTGGCAGGTCCAGTTTCCCAGTATTGGCCACCAAACTCTGGAACTCGCTTCCTAACCCGCTTAGAGTGGAACCCTCCTTCCAGAGATTCAAAAACATGGCCAAAACTTGGCTTTCCGTCCAAGACTCGCCCCTGACCACTTGCCAGCCTCCATTCTTGCGATAGCCTCAAGCCTCACCATTGTGTAAATAGGTAACTGTTTATCCTGTCATTTTCTGTGTATGTATATAGCTGCAACTTACTGTAATGATCTGTCTGCTTTTACTATGTTGTAACCTAAGTGATGCGCCCGGATGCCCTTGGGCCTGGTGCGCTTTATAAATAAATAAATACAAATACAAATACAAGCAAGCCATAGTGAATGTTGGACCCGTGGAGGAGGCCATCATTAGTTTTGGCCTCCTAGAGGAGGACTGCCCTCTAGGCCAGGGAGTGGCTGAATGTGGATTGGTTACACAGAGTGGGAACAGTACCAGGTCTCTAGAAGAGATCCCAGTTCCCAATAATACTGAACTCTATCGAGAACACTGCTGTCACCCGGCAGTGGGTACAGCCAGGCCAGTTTATTGATGAGTCTGATTGTAGCGTCAGTTTGACGGAAAGAGTAAGTGCCCCTTGGCGATAGTAGTGTTCAGCTGGTGAGGTGAAACGATCCAGCGCTGTGTAGCGGTGAAAGACTCCATCCCTGTCCCATGTCTGTTGGGTAATGATCTACCTGAAACAAGATAGTTGCAGAAGCTACCCGATTGATGGCCAAAGAGCTTTAGGGTCTGGAGTGCTTCCTGAGGGCTTGCTGGAAGGACCGGCATGGCGGGTAGCCCCGGGTTCAGTTCCTCAGACTGCTGAGCCACCTAATCCTGTGGCAGAGGGGCCAGTAGCCACTGGGAACCCTACCTTGTTAAAAGGGGACTCAGTGACTTCAGAGTTGCCTGGTGCAGCGCAGGAACCTGGGGTGGAGGACCAGGTGAGCACAGATCTGAAGGGTCTGCCCAAGCTGGTTGAGTTTGCATCAGCGGGGGGCCCAGATCGGACTGACTTCTTCAAAGCCCAGGAATAGTGTCTCACTCTGGCGAGCCTGTGGAAGAAAGCGGGGGAGCAGGCAAAGGGTGAGGCCCCTGTCCTGTTCAAAATGTACTGGGAGGATGGATGCCTGTACAGTGAGCCAAAAGACTCTGAGGGCGAGGGCACCAGAAAGTTGGTGATTCCCCAATGCCACAGAAAGTCCTTTTGGATTCGGTTTACCAAATTCCTTTAGCAGGTGTTTGGAAGGAGAGAGGGTCTTCCTACCCCCTTAGGCGATACTGAACAAGAACTAGATGCTAATAGAGCACATCCTTAGAGCAGGGGGGCGCACATAGGGGGGCGCGCGATCACCTTAGTGCATGCAATACAATCTATATTGTAGATGCGAGTGTGAACGCCATCTTGGCAAGTGGCAGCCACCTTAGAAGTTAGGCCCAAGCGCAGCGAACAGTGTTTTGTGTGTTAGCACTAAGTCCTGTGCATGAGCATGAACACCACCCCCAGCCTCACAAGGTCTGAGAGATCCACAACCTCCTCCATAGTTCAGAAAGTTACAGGCCCTTACGCCCTGGGAAGAATGCACCCTGCAAGGTCATGAGAAGGGAGCAGAGTGCCTCTTGGCAGTACCATCCAACGGAGCAGATAGCAAGGCCTTCCTGCCCCCAGCGATCCCTACATGAGAAATACAGCTTTGCCATGCTTTGATCCCATGACCTCCAAATGCCACAGCACTATCCAAGTCCAGACTACCGACCATAAAAATTTTATTCCCCTCGATCGATCACTAAGATCAGAAGGCAAGGCTATCGCACCTTCAGGAATGGGTCACGTGATTTGTGCAGCGAGGCATCAGAATTATAGCTCAAAACTAAGGTAGAGGATGTTGGGGGTTGCTGATCTGTCTGGGAACGTGTGAAGTGCGTTTGAATTAGGGTGACCTCAGCTCTCCCCCAAACCCATCCCTATATTTGCCAGGTGCATTGTTACAATCGTAAGAATAACATTGTGTGTCAGAGCAGCTAATTGTTAACTCAGCTCATCGCGGATGACGAGTCCAGCAGCATCCACGTGAACAGATGAAGACGGACCAATGGCCTGGAACCCTATATGGAGCAGGCCCTACATCTATAGGCCGCCAATCCGTATTGTAGAATTGTATAATATATGATTACGTCACTTGTGACACTGTTTCTGCTTATAATGTACCGCACATGCCAACGGACCGTGGCAGCAGAGTTCTTTGCTGATGCATTCCTATTTTTGTAGAAATAAATACCTGTTATCCTTGCAAGAGTGCCTTGGGCCTTTTTTCCTAGCGAGCTGTATTTTTTCTGGTGTGAGCGTGCAGCGGCATGCCTTCACGGGTCACTTTGGAGTGACTAAGACATCAGACCGGTTGTCTGCGTACTTTTACTGTCCACAGTTAGGCATGAAAGTTCATTAATTTGTCCGGTCTTGCCCGACTTGTCACGCTTTTGACAAGTCAGGTGGTGCCACAAAGGCACCCTTACTTCCACTACCTGAAAGCACCCTTAATTCCACTACCTGTAGTTGTGCGGCCTTTTGAGAAAATAGGCATGACTATTGTGGGTCCTTTGGATCCTCAAACCAGTTCAGCTAACAAATACATCTTGGTGGTGGTAGACCACGCCACAAGGTACCCTGCGGCTGTCCTTCTGAGGAGCATCAAAGCCCCTGTGGTTGCAAAGGCTCTGATTGGGATATTTTCCCATGTTGGATTCCCCAAGGAATTAATTTCTGACAGGGGATCAAACTACATGTCCGCGTATATGAAGGCTATGTGGGAAGAGTGTGGAGTGACGTACTGGTTCTCTAAATCCTTCCATCCACACAGAAATGGGCTTGTTAAGCGGTTAAACAAGACACGGAAAGGCATGATAGGTGGCTTGGAAGAGCACCTGAGGAGCAAATGAAATATTCTCCTGCCATGCCTTCTGTTCACCTACAGGGGGTGCCACAGAACAGTGTACGATTTAGCCCCTTTGAGCTCCTGTTTGGGCACCCTGTACGAGGTCCCCTCAGTCTACTGAAACAGGGATGGGAGGGCAACCCCTCATCCCCTACGCGAGATGTGGTGGACTATGTACTTGCCCTTTTGTCTAGAATGGCAAAGTACATGGAACAGTCAACGAAAAACCTAAAGGCCAGTCAGGAGCTGATGAAGCACTGGCATGACCAGAAGACCACAGTGACAGTCTATGCTCCAGGCCAGTGGATGTGGATTATGGAGCCTCTCAAGCCAAGTGCCCTTCAGGACAAGTGGACTGGGCCTTACTGTGTGATGCAAAAAGTCAGTGAGGTGAATTATCTGATTGACATGAAAGGAACTAAACAGATATGCAGGATCTTTCACGTCAACCGGCTAAAACCCCATTATAACCGGGATGACTTGGTCATGGCATTAGTGACTGATGGAGAGACTGAGGAGACCAATCCTCCCAGACCGCCTGCACACTGAAGCCACAGATGGGTCAGTTGAAGGTGTCAACCTTGCAACAAACCTGTCAGAATAGCAACTGACAGACTGTCGCTGTTTACTGGGACAGTTTGTCGGTCTGTTTTTGCTGACTCCGGGTCGCGCAGATTGGTGCACCCATGATGTGGACACTGGAGACAGTAAGCCAATGAAGAGTAGGATTCACCGGATGTCTGATGAGGTCAGGGACACCATCAAGGAGGACGTTTCCAAGGTATTGTCCCTAAGAGTGATAGAGCCAGCCCACAGCCCCTGGGCTAGCTCAGTGATACTGGTACATAGAAAGACCAGTGGTGGGAAGACTAAAGTTCGCTTTTATGTGGACTACAGGGGGCTCAATTCTGTCATGAAGACAGATGCTCACCCCATTCCTCGGGCAGATGAGATCATTGATAAACTTGGTGCTGTCAAGTACATGAGTACCTTTGACCTCACAGCAGGGTACTGGGAGGTCAGCTTGACAGATGGTACGAGAGAGAGAGGCCCGCATTCTTAACCCCAGAAGGACGTTATCAGTTCACTGCGATGCCCTTCGGATTGTAGAATGCACCTGCCACTTTTCAGCGGATGGTTGACCAGGTTTTGTCCGGGCTGGAATACTTCAGTGTTGCCTATTTAGACGATATTGCTGTGTTCAGCCACACCTTGGAGGATCCCTTATCCCACCTAAAACAAGTACTCGAGGCGCTGCAGAATGCAGGTCTGACTATCAAGGACACAATGTGCAAGATAGCACAGGGCACATTAACTTACTTAGGCCACCTGGTCAGTGGAGGTAAGAAACAACCTCTCAAAGCAAAGATACAGGCTGTGAAAGATTGGGACATCCCCACCACACAGACTCAGATGAGAGCCTTTCTAGTCTCGCCAGGTACTACTGGTCGTTCATTAAGGGCTATGGGACCATTGCCATGCCCCTGAATGATGTAACTTCCAAGAAAATGCAGAAGAAGGTAACATGGACACCTGCCTGTCAAACCTCCTTTCAGGATTCAAGGGATGGATTGTGCAGGGCCCCAGTTCTGAAAGTGCTTATAGACTATGGTCAGGAGTTCATTATCCAGAAAGACACCTGTGATTTTGGAATTGGAGCAGTGTTAGCTCAGCTCAAGGGGTTGAGCAACCTGTCACCTACATTAGCAGGTGATTGACAAAAAAGGAAAGCAAATGGGCCATTGTTGAGCCATATCCCGACAGGGATTAGATATGGACATCCAGCACAAGGCAGGATCCCAGCATGGAAATGGAGATGGCCTCCGCCGGTACTTTTGCCTTGATGAAGAACCAGACCCTGAGTAGGGTGGTTCACATGTTGATGCTGGGGGGGATGTGAGGAATTCAACCATCCGCACAGTGGGTGCGCGCTCGCCTGGCCTTTTTTGAACTTTTAAATGCAATGTAATGATGGTAGATCAACCTCCAGAAAATGTGTGGGGCTAATGCGCACACATTTTCCTATGTTCACTCCATGACATACACATAGACCTGTGTCCTCTGGGCGGACACAGCCTACCGGTGCAGTCCCCTCTGTCATATTTAGTTGGGATATGACAGCCAGGAGTACACCATGTCATCTTAGAAGGGGGAGGACCAAACTTTCCCCCTGCATTGGCCTGCCTAATTAACTAACAAAGGCTCCATGGATCTGCACGTTCCTTTTGTTGAGCCCTGTAGCTGGTGGCAGCATTGCCATACTAATCAGGGTTTAATTCAAGCAGGCCCACATGGGGCCTGGTTACAGAGGCTAACAAAGGAGACAGGAATCCCCAACACTGTTATGCTCACCTGGTTCCCACGGGGGCGTCGACCGGAACTGGGCCGCTGTTGTTTCCACCAGCGTGACGTGTAGCGCCGAGATGACTGACTGGACTGGCCCGCTCAGCCTAGTTTGTCTGGCTCGCAGGAATATTCTTTTGCAAAGGAGAAGAGGAATTAACCACCTGTGGAATTGAGTGTCAACCCACCTTCCCCACTCCCGTTGTCTTCCCACAGATCACTCTTGATGTCCCCTCCTTAGTCTCACCTGATGGTTTGAAAGGATGAGCTCTCCATCCTGCGTCGACCGCAGGGGCGCGTTGATGACCAGTTACTTCACTGGCGTAGAGGAATTGGTGAGTTCCAGTATTGACTCTAAAGTCCAATTGTTCATAAGAGTTCAAATGTCTGATCTTCACTCTGTCCGATTCCTTGCAGGTTGCCGATTAATCCACTCGAAGATTTCCAAATGGCAATTGGTAAGATTCAGGTAAGTCTATTGTGGTTTTCCCCTTAGGGGCCCGGGTACGGCGATGAAGCAGAGTTGACTGCGCCGACCCGAGATGAGGTGAGTACCCCCCGTGATAAATCAGGTAAGTCCTTGGGGGTAGCTTGTATAGCCTTAGAGAGTCCCCTTGCTCACCTTGCTGTCTTTGTCTCCTTAGGTGTCGGAGGGCGGCCGCGAGATGGAGAGAGCGTGATGGAATGCTGAAGTACCGCCAAGCAGGTGAGTTCAGCGCGGCGCCGTAGGAATGCGAAGCGATGCTTCAAAGACTTCTGTCTTTCAGCTCCGTGGCGAAATGGATCAGGATTCAGGTAAGGATTAAAGTTAAAACTCCTGTTCTAACCTTTATCCTTCTTTTCTTCTTGTTTCAGGAGTCCCAGGACTGAAGCGGGCGCGGCTGAAGACTCGAGCTGCTGAAAACACGGTGAGCGTTACGCTGCAGCAAGCAGAATAACGCGAAGCACGTGTGGCTGTCCGGGCGTGGTTTAAATAGCCTTGGAAGAAGATCCAGGTAAGTATTCTTCCACAGCCCCACCCAAGTAACAAAATAGTCCCTTCAGTAAAATAGTCCCTCCTAAGCCTCATTTGGCTTGAGTCTTCATGCAGCATGGTCTGCTTCAGGTAAGTTATCAATAATGAGCCTGGCGCCCATGGCACCAGGACTGACTTTATCTTTATGAGCCTGGCGCCATAGGCGCCAGGACTGCACCCAAACAGCCCCTAACTGGGGCTTTTGGGCATGCTCCAAGTGGCATGATGCCTGCTTCCGGGGCTGCTGGGCCTGGTCTGGTCTTCCGGGGGCAGGCATCATGACAAACACCCTGTCATATGCACTGTGTCAACCTGGTGCCAGCTCCCACCCACAGAATCGATTGACAGTAAAATGTCATGTTTGGGACTGCGTGTTTACAGCAGTCATCCCCGCAGGGAGACCATATTCACAAGGTACAATTATGTGGATTGACAGTGCCAGAAAGTCTGGTCTCGCTGCAGCTTGAAGGGAGACCTGCTGCTTTAATCAGGAACCACAGAGAGCTCCATTAACAAGATGGACCCTTTGATCCACAAGTGACAGGAAGATAGTGGGACTTAGTTGTACATGTTTTCACCCTTTTACCTTTTCTGTTGCAAAGCACTCTGGTTATGACCTCACACATACAGGAGATTGTTAGTCGGACCCAGGATTGGCTCATTAAGGTAGGCTTAGCCTAGACCAATCCCTGTCATCCATTTAGCTTTAAAGGTGGGCTGAGCCCATCCTTTGGCAGATCTTCTGAAGGCTTCACCAGAAGCAGAAGGAAGAACTCATCATTGTACCCTGGATGAAGATAAAGTCTGCCTTGCATCTTCCACCAGTTAAGGAAGGCCAGGACCTCCAAGAGGGAAGCAGATCCCTCCCCTAAACATCTCACAGGGAACAAAGGAAGATACCAAATCCATAGGATCTTCCATCAGCTCCAGAACCGCTACCAAGCCAGCACACAGCATGCCCTGCTAGGCTCTGCAGCAAGCTCCTAGGTGGGAAGTGCCAGAGAGTCTCTGAACCAAAAAAAAGGTCAAAGCAACTGCCTGCAACACTCCTCAGCTTTGGGCTGTCCGCCTTAAAGGACGACACAAGCCCAGTGAAGAAGCTAGGAGGAGTGCATCGACAAGCATCTACCGAAGTCCGCCTTAAAGGACATTTTCAAGCCAGTCGAGCACCTCAAGCTGCAACTGACTGCACCTCTAACTGTTGTTAGGCCACAGTCGCTAAAGCCTTACGAGATGCCTCGACCATTGCTTCAGAACCGCTGACCAGCAGTGAGACAATGATTCCTGACCCCAAGCCGATGTGTAGTCCAGCCTTAAGCTGTCCATCCAGCTTCACCCGCTGAACTGCCTGCCATCTGATACCCGCAGCTGTCTCCCATCTTGAACTCTGTTGCAGAAGCTGCAAAGCACCCTGAAACCGACTCGACCCTGTTGACCACCAAGAACATCTAAAGCACAAGGTACATTGTGGTTCTGTCCCCCTGGTCCTTCTCCAAAGGCCCCTAGTGACATTTTCTGACCAATTGCTCCCTTTGTGCTAAAGCCAAGTAACCTTGAACTGTTGTGATTATTTACTATACCGACGACCCTCCTGTCAGTGTCCAGAGTGTATCCCATTTCCTTCTTTGAAACTGTCTGTCCTCTGCTTTGCTTTACAGGGTGGGTTGTCTTTCGTAGTGTGCTAGAACTGTCTGTTGTGATAATAATAAAGTCTTTTATACAACCTTGACTGGACAGTCCCTTTTATCAGTGGGTAATAATTGTATTTTTGCTGTGTTGCAACCAATCGACGATCCAAGACCTTTTGAAGATAAGTCTGCCGTTCCGTCCACGTTACC
The DNA here is from genome assembly GCF_040938575.1 of Ambystoma mexicanum. NCBI lineage: Eukaryota > Metazoa > Chordata > Amphibia > Caudata > Ambystomatidae > Ambystoma > Ambystoma mexicanum. The sequence goes on along the minus strand of NC_090938.1, from coordinate 499,508,861 downwards.
AAAATTGGACAAGGAAGTTTATAGTTTGCTTGTGCCTCCCGTCTGTTTGGATCCCTTCAGGTGTACTAGAGTTGTGGAGCGGATTGATGGTTTAGAAACCGACATACATCCCTGGACTACTGGTGCCTCAAAGATGATTTGTCACAGGTAGATTCCTCTGCAGATAGGAGCCTTTTAACTGAGAGATTTTGGGCGAAATGTGGTGTTATATCTCCAGAATTACTCTTCGAATTTGGAAAAAGATGTTCTTGCCATGGAAACTGGTGCCACAAATAAAAACACTGGGGGGAGAAAAAGGGACATGGAGGTAATGCTAAACAGTCAGCTGAAATCATTAACATTATTCGTTCTTTGTGACTTTTGCAGCTGTCTTCGTCTTTCCTATGAAATATAACTAGGAAACTGCAGTTTTTTGATAAACGCTATTGCTGAGCATGTGCCCCACTGTCGAAGGCAGCCCCATCACTGATGATCAAGTCATAATGCTCAATGCAGGAGGGGCGTCAAGGTTGAAAGATACATTTTCTGCCGTGTTTTCCTAAGAACCCAGAAGTATCAAAAACTACGTCCACAGGATTCGGCTCAAGCCCAATGCGATTCCAGTTAAGCACAATGTGAGGCTGGTGCCGGCCACTGCAAGAAGTGTGTTACAGGACCAACTAGATAAGATGGACAGGCAAGGCACAATCAAAACTGTAGAGTCGTCTGAGTGGTTGAGCCCAGTTGTACTTATCAAAAAACAGCATACACATGACATAAGGGTGTGCATCGATCTGCCCAGCTTAAATATGGAAGTGATAACAGACAGCTACCCCCTTCCCAGCATTAATGAACTGCTGCTTATGATGAAGGAAGCTGAGTCCTTTTCGAAACTAGACATGCATGATGCTTATCACCAGTTAAGTCTGCATAAAGATTCCCAACCTCTCACCGCTTTCATTACATCCTTTGGCGCATACCAGTAAACTCGCATGCCATTTGGTCTGTCATCAGCTGCCTCTGCATTCCAAAGAATGATGGACTCCTTGTTACGCAATATAGGAAATGTGTTGTACTTTCAGGACTGTGGGATACATCTACCGCCCAGCAGAATTCCCCTACATCACCAAACCACATCTCAGCCGTCACCAGCAGAATGGCTGCGCTGGTGCTGTTGAGCACTATCGCCTTGCCTTAAAACTGCATTTTGCAGTCACCAAAATAATGGCTGTGCTGTCTTACCAGCCACACATCGGGCGAGATGAAACACCAAATACCCCGAGAATTGCTGCCAGTATTTTCTTCAATGGCACCAGAGAAAAGTTCATTTGCAGCAAAAAGAAAAGAATTCAAAGGCAGCGCTGCTAGGCTGCCAGCCCAAAAGCTTTTCACTGAAACAGAAAATATTCTGCATTTTAAAATGACTGCGCCCTGATGCTCTTTTTCATCTGTTCAACAGTACACAGTTCTGATCCAGTGAGACCCAGCTATGTTTATCCACCTTCAGGTTGTGCTCCAGCAAAAAGGGGCATTTCTCACTGAATGTCAGGCTGTGTCAGGCAAGATTTGTCAAACAACAAAGAACTCCATTGCAAGCTGTACACAAAAATATCACAGCTAAACTCTTCACAAGAAGCCCTATTTCTCTGTGCTTATGTTAATGTCAGTGGACCTTTGCCTTGAACAGATTTCGTGTATGAGAAATTGACTAGGGCTGCAAATAATATTTAGGATCTAGATGTAAGAGAAAATTGCATTGTGGAGTGACAGCCAAGGGAAATTAACCACATGTAAAAATGGTTGCTTTTTGCAAACAAAAAAATGTCTATTTGAAAGTAAATTGTTGAATTAAGGTCCTGTCCTTGCATAGAGTTGTGAGGGGGGTTTGTTTTAAAACATATATAGGATATGAAATTCCGACAGACTTGCTGTCTGGTTCAGGAAATAAATAGATAAATCTACTGTGAAACCAGCAGGACAGGTTTTCAGGCACTAGCTTCAAAGGACATGGCTTCCTGTGAACAGGATTTGCCTCGCCTCAAGTGGACCAGCCCCAGGGGCATATGAATAAGCAAGGGGGAGAATGTAACACGCTCATCAGAATCTGTGGCAGGGCTCCAGCCTGATACAATGGATTTCTGCGGCACACAGGTGTGAATTTTTAAGCAGTCAAGACCTTGACTCAGAATATTGGAGAATGACAGCCAGGTGACGTAGTTGGATCCAGGAATCCAATGAAACGTGATAAGAATAATCGGAACAAATGAAGAACCAGGAAAGCCAAATATGGAAAGATTGTACTGTGGTGTACCAAAGGCAGTTCTTTAATCCGGAAAGAAACAAAGTAAACAAGAGTCTCCTTCGGTGCGTGCGTTCGCGCCCTCAGAGATGGTCCTGAGAAAGGAAGAAACAGCTTATCCCTCGGTGCACACGTTCGTTTCCTCAACTATGAGAAAAGTGTCACAGGTGCTCCCTCGGTGCATGAGTTCACGTATTCAATGAAGATGAAGAAATAGATGAACAGCTGATGTGACGGAGTTCCAAGTCGCCGGAAACCAGCGGTCAGAACCCATTCGAGGCTGCAGAGATGGAAGAGCAGCTAAGGCAACAAGTTAAGGGGTAAGGCTTAAAACAGGTTGTGGACGTTCCAAGTTCAGGTCATTCGTAAATCAAGAAATAACCAAGCGCCAAATCCGACAATGGCAGAGCGAAAACAGTATCCAAAAACCAGGCAAGAAATTCGGCAACGTGAAGTTTCCAGGACAAAAATACAGCGTACTGGGAAAAGTTCAGAAGCGCTGTCTCCCTCTGAAACAGAACTGATAAGGACCTGATCACATGACTCGTCTGGTCCATCCCATGCGTAACGGATGCCACTGTTTCCATGGCAACTACCATCTGTCCATCAAACGGCCAATACGGAGGGTTTTCCTTTAAGGGAAAGTATGCTTAGGAATAGTATCATGAAAACAGCCTTGGTTCTTTCTGCAACCTCGCTTCCCTGCATGAGAGGAAGCCATATTTCCACGACCATTACCACGAACCATGACAGTAGTCTCCCACAAAGAGAGCTCCCGCGGGATGACCAGAATCTGGCAACAAGACGAGAGGTGTGAATGTTCCCAACCGGCTCCCAGGTCCTGTCCTCTGGACCATAACCCTTCCAATCGACCAGATACAGCCGAACACCCCGAGTAACCTTAGTATCTAGTATCCTGTTCACCTCATACTCATCTTCTCCCTGAACCAGAATTGGGGCAGGATGCACTGCCAGTGCAGTGTCAGGATGGATAGGCTTGAGAAGTGAGACGTGGAAAACCGGATGAACCTTCCATTCATCAGGAAGCTTCAGACGGACAACCACCGGATTCAGGACGGCAGAAACAAAAAAGGACCCACATAGCATGGAAGCAGAATCTTACGTCCAGGAATGCGAAGGTACTTAGCTGATAACCAGACCTTGGAGCCAACCGTGTACAATGGTGCAGAGGAACGAAGTTTATCGGCATACTTTTTGTAATGCAATTGAGCTTCAAGGTGCTTGATTGCCTTTTGAACATCTAGGATGTTGGTAACAGAGGATGTTGCCGCCGGACTGTAACCGGATAAAACAGGGGAAAGGGGCAAGGACCTCAGGTGTCTACCGTAAAGAGCAAAAAACGTGGACGATCGGGTCGCTGAGTGAAGAGAGTTGTTATATGCAAATTCCGCCATAGGCAAGATGGAAAGCCAAGATTTTTGATACTGCAGTGTAACACATCTTAGATATTGTTCCATGGTAGAAGTAAGACATTCTTTTTGACCATCAGTTTGTGGATGGTAAGCACTAGAAAAACCATTGTCAATACCGAAAGACTTAGTAAGAGAGCGCCAAAAATTAGATATAAATTGAGAACCCTGTCAGTGATTATGATAGATGGGAGACCAAAGAGCCGGAATACATTTTTGATGAAAAGATCGGCTAGAACCGGAGCAGATGGAAGACCATGACAGGGAACAAACAAGGCCACTTTTGTGAGAAAGTCAATAACGACCCATATGGTGTCATAGCCATCAATAACTGGTAACTCTACTACAAAATCCATGGATATCATGCACCAGGGACGGTCAGGAATAGGTAAAGGTTGTAGCAACCCAACGGGTATCCCTGGCACAGTCTTGCACTGTGCACAAATAGCACAAGCAGTTATGTAGCTGGTGACATCCTTTAACATCGATGGCCACTAACACCAGCGTTGCAAGAGATACAATGTTTTCTTGATAACTGGATGAGCTGCAATCAAGAAATCATGACACTACTTGATAGCTTTGTTCCGAATTGGTGTGTTAGGAAGGTAGACTAGCCCATTAACATAAGGGATAGATTGTGTAATTTCTAACTTGCAGTTTCGGATCTCTGCTGGGGAGGATTTCACCCAGTACGCAAAGTGGGTTGCAAGGTACAACTGCAGATGACTTGGTGCAGGAGCAACAAAGACTCAGAGGGTCTAGTTGCAGTGGCGCCAGGATACATACGTGATAGAGCATCGGCTTTAGTATGTAAAGACCCTGGGCGATAAGTAATCACAAAGTGAAACATAGACAAAAACTCATGCCATCGGACATGACGTGCCGTGGTGCACTTGACCGACTGAAGAGCCAAGAGATTGCAATGGTCAGTGTAAACCTGGACCGGTAATGCAGTTCCTAGCAAATGGTGTCTCCATACCAAAAAGGCATTCCTGGCAGCCAGTAATTCCTTTTCTGTAATAGTATAATTGCATTCACAGGATACTAACTTCCTTGAATGACAGGCGACTGGATGCAAGCCGCTAGCGTCAGGACAGAACTGGGAAAGGATGGCCCCCAAGGTGATATCTGACGCGTCCATCTCCACAATAAATGGAAGCATGGGATTTGGATGTTGCAAAACAGGAGCAGTGGTGAAGGCCGTCTTAAGCACAGAAAAAGCTTTATTGCCCTCACTACTCCAGTTCAGCTATGGCGGAAATGTTTTGTATAAACCGCCTGTAAAAGTTAGCGAATCCCAGAAAGGATTGAAGAGCCTTCAAAATGGTAGGGATAGGCAATTCCAGTACAGCTTTAACCTTGGTATCGCTCATCTGCACTCCCTTACTGGTTATTTTATAACCAAGGAACTCCACCTCTGAAACATGGAAAATGCATTTTTCTTTTTTTGCGTAGAGATGGTTGTCCCGTAAGCGACGAAGAACCCTGGTTACATGAGACACGTGAAGCTCGTAAGAAGGTGAATAGATCAAGATGTCGTCTAAGTAAACGACCAAGAATTGATCCAACATGTCTCTGAAGATGTCGTTGGTAAAATATTGAAAAGTGGTCGGGGCATTACAAAGTCCGAATGGCATAACTCGATACTCAAATAGACCATATCGGGTTTTGAAGGCCGTCTTCCACTCATTCCCCTTCCACATACGGACCACATTATACACACCACAGAGGTCTAACTTAGTGAAAATTACTGCAGAACCTAACTGGTCTAGTACCACCGATATTAATGGAATCGGATATTGGTTCCATATTGTGATGGCGTTGAGAGCCCTGTAATCTATACATGGGCGTAAATCCCCTTCCTTCTTAGGAATGAAGAACAATGGTGAAGCTGCGGGAGAACGAGAAGGTCTAATAAACCCAGACTTTAGAGATTTGTCAATGTATTCCTTCAGGACTTGGTCTTCCTTCTGTGTCAAAAGAATATATTCTACCCTAACAGAAGGTATCTGTGCCCCTAGAATGAGATCAATAGGACAGTCATACGGCCTGTGAGGTGGTAAGACGTTTGCCCCACCTATATCAAATATATCTACGAATTCTTGGTATTCAGAAGGCAAGGAATTAGTAACCACAGCTCCTATAGTAGAAGCGGTGTTCAAAAGTGATTTACATGGAGTCAAAACAGTATGTTGAGACAAAAAACAATGATTGTCTCAGTATTCGGAATCAAATTCCACATGTCCAGTATCCCAATCAATTGAAGGATTATGTTTCCGAAACCAGCGCAATCCAAGGATAAGTTTGTAATGAGGTGCTGCAATAAGATCAAAGTAAACATACTCGAAATGACCTGAAGATGTTTCCATGCGCAAGTCGGAGGTTCTTTCCACCAGCAGACTGGACAGTAAAATTGTACCATCCACAGCATTAACCTGTTCAGGTTCTTTCTTGGAAACAATACGTAAACCCATCTCCCTGGCATACTTGTGATCTATATAATTACCGGTAGCCCCAGAATCCAGAACAGCAGTAACCGGAATTGCTAACCCCAGAGGGTGGACCAAAGACACAGCCAGGGTAAATGGTCTGAGATCATGGGAATCCTCTAAAAAACCATACCCGACAATGGGATTCCATTCATTGACAGGCTTTCATGTTTCCCTGCTTCCTGACTGTTTTTTGGGGACATGCTTTCAATAGATTTTCCAAACACCCGCAGTAGAAGCACAGGTATTTCTTTTTCCGGTTCTCCCGTTCCTCGGCGGATAATGGTCCTTGAGCTGCAGCCCCTATTTGCATAGGTTCGGGAGCTGGTGTAGAGGTGACAGGAACAGGCATAGAAACCGGTGGCAAGGCCCTCTTTTCTCATCGACGCTCTGCCTTACGGGCATCAATCTGTAAAATCAAATCTAGAAGTTCAGGGAAAGTAGTAGGAACGACCAGAGCAAGGGTGTCTTTCAATGTATCCGACAAGCCTTTATAAAACAATGTAGCCTTCTTGTCGTCAGGCCATCCAGTTTCTGCTGCCAACTGATTGAACCTAGCAAGATAGGCTAAGAGTGTTGAGTCACCCTGTTTACAACTCAACAACTCCAGTTCCAAGGTCTGAGAATTGTATCGAGTATTGAAAACCTTGCTCATTGCCTCTATCAATGCATCACAGTCATACAATAGATCACTGCCCTCCTCCAGCAATAGATTAGCCCAAGCGGCTGCTGTTCCACCTAAATGTGACAAAAGAAAAGCTGCCTTAGTGGAGTCTGGAAAGGAGCCTGGTCTACATAAAAAATACAGACAGCATTGATTGAGGAAGGTCCTAAAGGCCTTAGGATCCCCATGGAATCTCTGGGAGCTAATAGGAATTGTGAAGTCACATAAACAGGAGCAGGGTCCTGCCTGGGTGACTGAGATTGACACCCGGAAGCTGCCTCCTGATCTATGGGCATGCTTGGTTGTTGCATGCTAGTTTGAAGTTCAATCATACGATTCTGCGTGGCATCATGTGCCATAACCATATCAGTACGGAGCTCAGCCACCAACTGAAAAATATTAGCCAAAGCTTCAGTAGGATCCATTGTAACGGCTTCTGAATCTATCATGCCAGTCAGAAAACCAAGAAAATGTCTTCCGTGTTACTTGACACATAGTGAAGAATATTAGTCTTCCCACCAATGTGACCCTGTGGATGTCTAAAATACACACACAGATGGACTAATTGGTTGGAATATGGATCCCACGGAACACCAGGCTGTCCTGGATGATGACTTTGATTCAGAATATTGGAGAATGACAGCAAGGTGAAGTAGTTGGATCCAGGAATCCTTTGAAACGTGATAAGAATAATCAGAACAGATGAAGAACCAGGAAAGCCAAAAATGGAAAGATTGAACTGTGGTGTACCAAAGGCAGTTCCTTAATCTGGGAAGAAACAAAGTAAACAAGGGTCTCCCTCAGTGCGCGTTTGCGTCCTCAGAGATGGTTCGGAGAAAAGAAGAAACAGCTAATCCCTCGGTGCACGCGTTCGCGTCCTCAGAGATGGTCCTGAAAAAGGAATAATCAGCTTATCCCTCGATGCACGTGGTCGCGTCCTCAACTATGAGAAAAGTGTCACAGGTGCTCCCTCGGTACGCGAGTTTGCATATTCAATGAAGACGAAAAAATAGATGAACAGCTGATGTGACGGAGTTCCAAGTCGCCGGAAACCAGCGGTTAGAACCCATTCGGGGCTGCAGGTATGGTAAGGCAACAAGTTAAGGGGTAAGGTTTAAGACAGGTCGTGGACGTTCTAAGTTCAGGTAATTCGTAAATCAAGAAATATCCAAGCACCAAATCTGACAAGGGCAGAGCGAAAACAGTATCCAAAAACCAGGCAAGAAATTCGGCAACGTGAAGTTTCCATTGACAAAAATACGGTGTACTGGGAAAAGTTCAGAAGCGCCATCTCCCTCTGAAACAGAACTGATAAGGACCTAATCACATGACTTGTCTGGTCCGTCCCATGCGTAACGGACGCCACTGTTTCCATGGCAACTGCCATCTGTCCATCAAACAGCCAATTCGGAGGGTTTTCCTTAAAGGGAAAGTACGTTTGGAAATGGTATCATGAAAACGGCCTTGGTTCTTCCTGCACTGGCTTCCCTGCATGAGAGGAAGCCATATTTCCATGACTACAACCACGAACCATGACAGTACCTCATAAAAACACACCCCATAAAACTAAGTAACCTCCTTCAGTCCAATCTGCTAAAGCCAAGTGACCTTGAACTGTTGTGATTATTTACTGTACCGACTACCCTCCTGTCAGTATCCAGAGTGCATCTCATTTCCTTCTTTGAACCTGTCTGTCCTCTGCTTTGCTTTACAGGGTGGGTTGTCTTTCGTAGTGTGCTAGAACTGTCCGTTGTGATAATAATAAAGTATTTTCATACAACCTTGACTGGACAGTCCCTTTTATCAGTGGGTAATAATTGTATTTTCGCTGTGTTGCAACCAACCGATGATCCGCGACCTTTGGGAGATAAGTCTGCCATTCCGTCCACGTTATCAAATTTGGACAAGGAGGTTTATAATTTGCTTGTGTCTCCCGTCTGTTCGGATCCCTTCAGGTGTACTAGAGTTGTTTAGCTGATTGATGGTTTAGAAACTGACATACATCCCTGGACCACTGGTGCCCCCAAAGATGATTTGTCACAGGTAGATTCCTCTGCAGATAGGAGCCCTTTAACTGAGAGATTGTGGGTGAAATGAGGTGTTATATCTCCAGAATTACTCTTCGAATTTGGAAAAAAATGTTCTTGCCATGGAAACTGGTGCCACAAAAATAAAACACCGGGGGGAGAAAGAGGGACATGGAGGTAATGCTAAACAGTCAGCTGAAATCATTAACGTTATTTGTTCTTTGTGACTTTTGCAGCTGTCTTCGTCTTTCCTATGAAACCTAACTAGGAAACTGCAGTTTTTTTTATAAACGCTCATGCCGGGGATTGAGAAAGTGTTGCCACCCATAACAGCTTAACACAGCAGGCTAACCTTCAAGGTAGTGATACTTTGGGTGGTTAGCAAGCCGTGTTACACTGTAGAAAGCGCCTTCCCAAAACATAGACCCTAAGTATCAGATTTGTGTGTAAAGATAAATTAAAATCAACCTCGAACTAGACAAAAAGCAAAAAAATACAGGTTACCATTTTATAAATAAATTAATAAAGAAACAGCACTCTCCAAAATGACCACAGTAGAAATAAATATGGCCAGGGAGCACCTTCTGCACAAATTATTTATTAGAGGAGAATGGGCACAGCATGATGAGGAGGTCTGGCTTTGAGAAATAATGCAACAGGTCACCGCCATGGACATGGATGTGTGGCAAGACGCTAGCCTATTACATCAAGCTTTAAGCGAGTTGTACATGACTCCGAAAATTAAACAGGAGCGGATTAAAATTGTTAGAATCACAGCCTACCTATATCTCCACATGGGGATTATTCAAAATAAATTGAAGAAAATAGAACTCTTGCGCAAAACTCAAATCCAGACTGAGCTAAACATAGTGGAAGGGAATTGCAAAAGAGCCAAGATTCTGAGGTCCAAGTTGAGAACTACATCAAAAAGTTAAAAGAGGACTTGGCTCTACAACAGCAAAATAATTCAGACCAAGAGGCCTAATTAAACGCATTAAGAATGGAATGTCAAGAAAGGGTTGACTCTTTGGAAGAGAGTCAACTGAAATTAAAACAACACGTCAGATACAATAACACCAGCATAGAGCAGATAATTACTTTACAACATCAGATCAAAGAGTTGGGAGAGGAGAATGACAAATTAATCAGTAAAGAACTCCACCTCCAGACAGAATTTAAACAAGAACGCCAGACATTAAGTATCATCAAACAACAGCGAGATGACCTAGCTGAACAAAGGGGCGCCCTGCATCAGGAAAAAGATGCCCTATGTTAGGAAGTGAGCAACCTAAAAGCAGATCTACAGGAAAGAGAGTTAGGCCTCCAGAAACTAAATGACCTAACAGGAGAATGTGAAAAGTTATTGGGGCACACCAGACTAATGGAAGGTGATCTAGAAGAGAACACCCAAACTAGAAATGCGCAAAATCAGGAGATAAATCTCCTACAACAAAAATTGGCTCAGTATCCCCAGACCATACAGGCAGCACAAAAAGACAATGAGGCCCTCTTTGATATGAACAGTGACTCCAGAGTCAGGTAGCAGCTCAAGAAAAGGTCATAGAAGCAAGACAATCCCTGATAGCGGAGGAAAAGGCTCAGGCCTTTGCCTACCGTCAGGAAATAGGGGCTGAGAGGGAGAAACTGGAGCTGTTAAAGAAAGAGTAAGCTAGGTGGAATTCAAACTTGAAGGACCCTGAACAAGTAGAGAAGGACAGGACAACCCCTGATCACAGTGTGATGCCCTCTGTACTAAGGGCCTCAAACCCACTTACCAATTTGTATGCCCAAGGCACTGCTGACTTCATGTCCGCCGGTTCACAAGAACTGGGTGTCATGGGGCAGTCAGACTCAAATAGGCCTAGCATGTTTGAACAGGTAGGCCACTACCCATCAGAGATTGATGGACGAGTGTCCCTGTATGAATACAAAAATATTATGGCTGATGTCTCTCACCAGGAAGACTCCTATGAGGAGAAACACAGGGAGCTAGACCTACAGTAGCACCATTTACAAAAGAACAATTTGGTTCGCTTTTCAGAAAAACAGTATGAAATGAGCTGCCAAAAGTGCATTCTGAAGACCTCCACCCATTCAGTGCAGTGGGGGATCCTCCACCAACCTTGGAAGATTAGAGGAGCCAGAAGACTGTGCGACACAGTGGAGAAGAAACTAGGCCCCACCATTCTGCGAGCCCCCTCACAAGCTCACAGAATCAGGGAGCGCCTAGAATATCATGAGGGGACCTCAGACAGTAGCGGCTCTGAGTCTGAGGGCGAGTGGACTCAGGTGACGCGGCAAAAGAAGGCAAATAAACAGAGGAGAGTTCTGGTGAAAGACCCCATTAGGCAGATCAAGGCTATTAGGAATTTCATAACATTGTACCACAAAAACGCAAAATAGTCTGTCTAGGAGCATCTGGAACTCTATGAACAAATGATGGACACTTTTCACATCAAAGATAGCCAGAACTACATAGATTATGCCAAATGGACATTCTCTCCAGAGTATTGCAGCTTCTTTGCTGGACTGGAAGATCAAAACCATTCAAGGTGGTCCACCTAGAAGGCGGCCATCTTGAAGCACTTTTTTGCCCAAAGAAACCCCCAGGAGGCTCGCAAAGCGGCCTACAATTTGCAATGCGGAGAAAATCAGGCCCTAAAAGAATTTGTGCAGGAGCTAAAACTCAGCTTTGCACAAACTACCAGGCGGGTGCGCACTAATTCCAGAGAATTCATAACCACTTATTTTCATTTCATGCACTCCCAAAATACATAATGACCCAGCTGGTGAGGGATTTTCATGACACAAGATCCCTGGACTGGCTAATAGTGCAGGCTACCTGGATCTATGAGGTCCAAAAACCTGCAGAAAATAAAAACCAGATAAAAAAACCCAAACCAACCAACACACCTGCTGCCGCTAAGGTGGCAGAGGGGAAGGTTGCTCCCATTTTAGACCTAGAAATGGGGGGCCGAAAAACAAACTGTCCCAAAATCCGCCAAATCAGAGGCAAAGAAGGCCATCTGACCAATCAGTAACAGGTGGCAGTCAGGGAGGTAATCCCACCAATGGGACCCCTAACTCTCCCGATTACATAAGCCACAGATATAAGGGCAACTGACCTATCTTGTATGGACGCCCCCAGCCCGGGGAGGGAGGATCCAACCAGGTAAGTACTGCCCCAGGAAACTTCCCTCCTAACTTCCTTCAGGAGGGCAGTAATCCCCGAAATCCAGGGTTATGTTTCTTTCCCTGATATCTACCAAACCCCAACCTACAGGACAACCCTCCTTTCTTTCCCCGGTTTCAGGAGTCCAGACCACCCAATCCGGGAGAGGGGAGGCCAAGGGTGGAGGGTTACCAAAATCCACAATACCTGGGGTACTCCGGGAGAAGGGATAGTTACCTGTCCCGTGAACCACCTAGGTATGAACAGAGACCCCAGTACCAGCCAGAATGGATGTCCCAACTGGAGCACCAGGTCCAGAACCTCACACAGGATCTGAGTCACATGTTGAGGGCTCAGAAAAACCCTCAGATGAACCTGGCAGCCCAGAACCCCTCACACCAAGGGTCTGGCACCCCAGAACAATGACAGGGAGAGAGTCCCGACAACACACTGGTTCCAGAGGAGGAGGCACGGGAGGAAGGGGGGTGTTAAAGCCCTAGAGGAAGCTTCCTTCCTCACCCGTTAAAAGCCCCTAGACACCCTGGAACCAGAACTAAAATCTCTTGCCCCCGAAAATCTGCAACCCAAGGAACAGAGGCCGGGTAGGACAAATAAAGACATCAGAAAGGCCCATTTTGTGGAGGAAGTTAGAGTCCTCCAGTTTGAAGGGGAAGAATCCATAGAAGATTCTGGGACGAGAATCTTCTCCTTCAGGGACGGGGGAATTCCTACCAATGAAAGATGGGTCCCAAGAGATCTGAATGAAGACTGGGTGGGTGTGGGAATTGATTCACAGCGCCCATCCCTGAACCCCAGAATTGTCATCCTGAGAAAAAAATATTAATGGAGGGATCCTCCCCACAAATTGGTTCTAGTGACTGCCACCAGGTAAGAGGGGGCAGTACAGAGCTAAGGGGAAAAGGGGATTCCAAAATCCCATCTATTTCAGGATGCCACATTTTTATTACAGATTCCCTGACTCTGGCACTGAACTGTCCAAACCTCCACCGTGTCGGAGCTCAAAATAAAGAAATTGACCACCCAACTCGCCCAAAATGCCCCTTACCTTTGCCCGCTTGAGGAGAATGAGTGGAGATTCTATGCCCCCATTTGAGTGCAAGGGCAATGTCCATTTTCAGCACTGGTGGACACTGGATCCCAAGCCACTCTTCTGTCTAAAAGGGCCTTTGAGCAGCTAAATTAAGGAAGGGGGGAGGGAAATTCCTGTCAAGGGGACTGCAGATCTGGAAATAAAAATTGGGCGACACAAGACAAAGCATCCGGTCATAGTCGTGGCTCCAGAGGGAACCCCTCTCTTTTAGGGAATGACATCCTTCGCAGGTTGTCTCCCCTAATAGACTGTGTGGACAGGGTACTCTGGACTCAGGCTAACCGGCCAATAAAATTAAAAATAAGTGTCAACCATGTTAGTTTAAATGGCACATGGTTGAACAAACATCTGATCATCTTGAGTTTCATTTCCAAAATAATCAAACACCTGATATTACAGTAATTGCTGTAGGACAACAAACTGGTGATGGGAACTCCTCTTCATTCCTGAAAATCAACCTCCCTTCTAGTTTCAAGTGGCATTCCACACTGGAAGGAAATACTTTGAAATTTTATACCAATTCACAATCTGGAAATCCCAACTCTATAGTCAAAAGTGATGAAAAACCAGCTCGAAGTGTAGCTGACATTCGGAAAATAAGAGAAAAGCTGTTCTTCCCTATTCAGTTAAATGAGGGGAGGGGGTCTGTTCTCGCCAGAGTTGGTTTGAATAGCGAAGAAAGCTTCATCAGCGAAGCATTACTCAGGAAACTCCCAAAAGACAAGACCCTGCCCGCTGTTGAGTCAGTTTATCAGTGGGTATGGGGTCTGGAAATTCCCCGTTCTAAACATCTTCTGCTTAGCAGTTGTATGCTAAAAGTGTCCATTCCTGGTAAAAGCATTGAGCATAATTGTTGGGTCGTGCAAGGTGTTCCTTCCGATTTTTATATGGGCGGTCATATCCTCAACCGACTCGAAATTAATTTGGATCCCAGTAATCGCCAGGCCCGGTCCCAGTTGGATGGCAACCCCCAGGGCCATGGCAATCCTAAAGAAAGCCTCACAGTCAACCCCATTGCTATTGTACACAGTTGAAGTTCAAAAATGGAGTCCTACAGAATCTGCATCCCCAAAGGAGAGCTGGTAGAAGAGAAATGGGTCCATATTAATCAGTTAAAGAGTTGTCACCCCAGACACACTTTGCAGCTGATTGAGGAGCCAAGAGAAAGTCAAATAGAGGAGACATCTAGAGAATGAGAACAAGAAAAAGAAGAACCAGAAGGGAACAGGTAGGTCCATAGGTATATCTATCTAACAGGGATACTTTTCTTCATTGTCAGTGCAAAAAGATATCACAAAGACCATGGTGTAAATATCAATAGTTATCTGTGTCTTGTAAGGAATTATTTGTTGTTATTGTCTGAGTACTTGAATGACTGTAATTTATGTGTGTCCCACTGCTGTCAACCTTTCAGGAAGACAGTCAGTGGGAAAATGTTGTAACCTGTTTTTATCTATCCACTAGTTAGTATCAATTCCGTTCCTTCAGGAGACCAAGGAGGACTTGCCCGGGGACCCGGAAAAGGGAAGGAAGGAAAGGGGGTGTCGCTCCACACGCCAACAAAAGACAGAGGGAGGATCGTGGCGTACCGCTTCCTGATAGAAAAAAGAACTCTGCCCGATGAACCCCACTTTGTCCTACTTTCCCCCAACAAGAAGTTTCAGGAAGGTCAGTGGGGGATCTGTGGGAAACATCTATCGCCCAGCAGAACTCCCTTAAATCACCAAACCACATCTCAGCAGTCACCAGCAGAATGGCTGCACTGGCGCTGTTGAGCACTATCGCCTTGCCTTAAAATTGCATTTTGCAGTCACCAAAAATAATGGCTGTGCTGTCTTACCAGTCACACATGGGGCAAGATGAAACACCAAATACTCCAAGAATTGCTGCCAGTATTTTCTTCAGTGGCACCAGAGAAAAGTTCATTTGCACCAAAAAGAAAATAATTCAAAGGCAGCGCTGCTAGGCTGCCAGCCCAAAAGCTTTTCACTGAAAAAGAAAATATTCTGCATTTTAAAATGACTGCGCCCTGATGCTCTTTTTCATCTGTTCAACAGTACACAGTTCTGATCCAGTGAGACCCAGCTATGTTTATCCACCTACAGGTTGTGCTCCAGCAAAAAGGGGCATTTCTCACAGAATGACAGGCTGTGCTAGGCAAGATCTGTGAAATAACAAAGAACTCCATTCCAAGCCGTACGCACAAATGCTTAACTTTGCAACACAATATCACAGCTAAGCTCTTCAAAAGAAGCCCTATTTCTCTGTGCTTATGTTAATGTCAGTGGACCTTTGTCTTGAACAGATTTCTGTGTATGAGAAATTGACTAGGGTGGGAAATAATGCTTAGGATCTAGATGTAAGAGAAAACCGCATTGTGGAGTGACAGCCAAGGGAATTTAACACATGTAAAAATGGTTGCTTTTTGCAAACAAGAAAATGTCTGTTTAAAAGTAAATTGTTGAATTAAGGCCCTATCCTTGCATAGAGATGTGAGGGGGGGTTGTTTTAAAACATATATAGGATATGTAATTCCAATAGATTTTCTGTCTGGTTCAGGAAATAAATAAATAAATAAATCTACTGTGAAACCAGCAGGGCAGGTTGGCATGGCTTCAAAGGACATGGCTTCCTGGGAGCAGGATTTGCCTCGCTTCAAGTGAACCAGCCCCCGGGGCATATGAATAAGCAAGCGGGGGAATGTAACACGCTCATCAGAATCTGTGGCAGGGCTCCAGCCTGATACAATGGATTTCTGGGGCACATAGGTGTGAATTTTTAAGAGGCACGTCCCGTCAACCCAAACTGGGGAGCTTCAAAGGCAACTCCCGAGCAACATTGGGAAGTATGCCCTTATTTGGAAGGCAATGCTGGCCATTTCGGGCAAAAGACTGTTCTGAATTAAAAATTTAAGACTTTTGGTTCTGCAACCGGACAACACAGTAATTACGAACGTTTAACAGTTTAAATATGATTTTGGGGGCATTTAAACAAGGCATTGTAGCTTTCCCTAGTATGCAGGGGACGCAAATGGCATAAAAATGTAATTCATGGGAAAGTATCCATGGTGCAACTTTGGAAATCAATGCAAACATGCAATATGATAATATGTATACATGTATAAAATTGTAGAATTGTAGGTGAAATATTTCCCACTAAAAATTGCAAAACATTATTTGAAGGGATAAAAGATATTGTAGAAACTTTGGAGTTGGAATGTTATGCTCTGTGTGGAATATGTCATTTGCCTATGATTTGCAAAAGCGCCACAACTGTAAAAATTTGCTATTTATGTCATAACTGATTTTGGCAAAAGTGACTGTGGGATGGCTCTCTACCTCATAAAAACACACCCCATAAAATGAAGTCCCCTCCTTCAGTCCAATCTGCTTCTAGGGAGGAGGTGACATACATAGGCTGACCTATCTGATACTTAGGGGTAGGTCTAGCTTAGTTCTAACCCACAGTAAATCCTGTGATGTCACCAGCCTTATAAAAGGGGGCAACTCAGAGAGACAAGGGAGACTCTCTTCTGAATTTTCCAGATCCTGTGTATCCAGACATTCCATAGTCATCCTGCAAGATTCCAGAATCCACTGCCAGACCAGAGCATAGCTGACCCTATCCAGGCAGGACCATTGATCCATAAACCCCACTAAAAATCCCAATAACTCAGGGAGAAAGGGGGAAAAGCTCGAGTGCCCTTTTTGAGATTATTTGTGACCAGAACCAGCTTATTGCCCCACTACCTGCATGCCAGCTGTACCCTCGCAATCCAGTGACCAGTCAGGCCCAGCTGTTTTCTTCTGGGGAAGCCTGCTGTTGTGCCGTGATCAGATGCTTTGAGTCCAGAAACCCGGTTGGCTGTCCCAAGCCCAAGTGCTGATTGTGAGTATCTGTTACATATCGGCCCAGTCCTGCAGTGCCTCCCTTTTCTGGTGGCTACATACGGGGGCAAGTGCGTTTCAGAACTTCGTTGTGGCTTTGGTATCGGTTGCCATGGAGCCTGGTCGTGCAGCAGAGGACGCCGCATCAGCTGAGACATCCCCTGTGCAGAGAACGCGTAAGGAGGCCCCGCCCCCCTGCACCGTAAAAGCCGAAGCGACTCAGCGGCTTGTTGCTGCTAATTGTGGCGTTACGTTCCTTCGGTTCCATCCCGCTCCGGTGCTTATTCCCTTTTCCTCTTGATTACTTGATTTCCTGGTGCTTCGACCCACCTTTGTCTACTTGGATTGTGACTGCTTTTTCCTCCAGCTTGTATTTTGAACTCTATAGCCGACTTCGGACTGTCCTTGGATTGCATTTGCTTTTTCCTCCAGCCTGATCCGTGAACCCTGTCGCCGATCTCGGACTGTCCTTGGATTTCTACTGTGCCTTCGCCCTGTCTGGTGAGATTACTCCTTCTTGGTGCTCTACGCATTTTGAGCGACCTTTCCAACATGGATTACCACTCTGCACATTTCAAGAGTGCCCTGCCAACTTGGCCTGTGCTTGTGCAATTAAGGTAAAGCTTGTCCAATTCTCCTGTATTGTTCATTACCTGAAACTGCATCAGTCCTTCTCATACGTGTGGATTCCTGGAACAATCTCATTAATTTCCTGCCTTCTCTACCCTAACCGAGTGCATAGAAGTGACGCTTTCCAGTGTATGCACCAACCCGTCACTAGTGTGACCCTTGTGCCGCCCGGGTATACTCTTCCTTACTAACCTTCCCATTTGTTGTTTTGTACCTGCCGTTTTACTCCTTTCAACTGGTACCCATTTTTCCTTAGGAATCCCACTTATCAGGTCTGCTGGGTGTTGTATCAGTCATAGTGAGGATGTGGTTATCACTTGTACATACTCATAGTCTTGGGTTCTCTTGTAGGTTCATCATTTCAGATCCAACACCACCTCGACCATTCTCTAGGTACTTAGAGAAATATCTGATTGTCTGGTTAATTCCATATTGCCTTATTGCTTCTAATCATACTGTGTTTTCTTTGCGGCATTGGTTATTGGCGGTGTGTGTTCTCCCCGCTCTTTTAGGCAACAGACATCTCTGCTGGTTTTTACTCAAACGGCAGAGTGGTACATCGTAGAAAAGAGCCCCTCTTAGAGGAAGCCTGAATCACAGAATTCAGGGGTTCTGGAATCCTGGAGGCTGAACCCGAACCTTTTTAATCCTACCTCCCTCCGTGAGGTCGTCTTACCTAGGCTGCAATCAGCATACGGAGCGGTAAGTAACAGAATTAGCAGCCTACATAATGTCTACAGAGACAACTGATGCCTTGAATCAGATAGTGCAAATGGTCACGGATCTACGTACTGATTTGACCAACGCATAGGAGGCATTGCGTCAACGGGTAGATGCTATTCAGTCTTTGGTGACTACTCCAGCCTCACAACCCAGTGGTACTGGAGCTATGGCTTCAGGGTCAGGGTTTCCAGCTCCCAGTCAGGAACCAGCTCCGGTAATGCTTACCACTCAGTTTCCTCTGGCCCCCCAAGAACATTTTCTGGGTGATCCCAAGCAATACAGAACTTTCGTCAATCAATGCAAACTGCACTTCCTCTGTCGTCCGGCCTGTTTCCCTTCTTCCACCACTAAGGCCGCGTTCCTGTTATCACTCCTAGGTGGTACTGCAGCCGCATGGGCAAATCCATTGTTGGAATCTAACAGTGATGTGCTCTATAATTGTGATGCCCTTCTTACCATGATGAGTAAAGTATTTGATACGAGATACACCACTCAAGCCACCGACCTGGAGTTACTGAAACACAGAAAGGGGAATAACACCCTACTGGTTTATTTAGCCCGCTTTAATCAGTTGGCTGCCGAAACCGACTGGCCTGAAGAGAAGAAATCAGCACCCTTCTATCAAGGTCTATCCGACGAACTGAATGACATTTTGCCCACTGTTCCAGTCGTTCCAACTGCATTTGGAGAATTACTTGATTTAACCCTCAAATTGATGCCCATAAGGCTGTAAGACGTAAGGGGAAAAAAGAACAACTGTGTTCGCCCCGGCAGGAGCTGAAGTCACATCCACAAACCTACCTGCCCCTGAACCCATGCAGATAGGAGCGGTTAGGGGTCCACTGACGCCTGCTCAACGGGAATATTGCAGGTCACACAACTTGTGTATGTACAGCGGAGCCTCAGATCATTTGTTACCCGAGTGTCCTAAAAAACCCAAACGCAAGGCGGGAAACGCCAAATCCCGACAGTAGATGGAGTCCCTACGTCGGGATGTTTCACTCTGGACTCACCTTTGCAGGATCTTGTTCAGCTTTTCCGTCTCCCTGTTGATTTTTCCTCGACCCACGGAGTGTCATTGAAAGCTACAGTGATCATAGATTCCAGTGCAACAGGCAATTATATTTATCAAGGTTATGTCTCTGAGTCAGGAATACCCTTACTCCGCAAAAAACACCTGGAAACTGTGAATGTCGTAGACGGGTCTATTCTTGCTTCTGGCCAGGTCACCCATCAGACGGTTCCTTTAATTATGAGTACTGAGGATGGACATACAGAAGAAATATCCTTTGACATTATCAAGGCTCCTTCTTATAAACTCATTCTTGGTATTCCGTGGTTGCAATTCCACAACCCTGCCATTGACTGGTCAGCGAACCAGATCCAATTCCCGTCAACCATTTGTAATACCCAATGCACTTCATTGCTCGGGATAACTCAAGACTGTCCGGCTAGAGCGCTAGCCTCTCCTTCCATGCATATTGGGGCGATCGCTAAATCTTCCACACCCGTGGTCCCATCTCAATATGCAGAATACATGGACGTATTTGACAAAGGAATGGCAGAAACACTACCCCCAGGTCTATGATTGTCCAATAGATCTTGTACCCGGGGGAAGGATACCAGCTGGGAGAGTGTACTCCCTCACTCTCAAAGAAGATGCCGTACTCAAGGAGTATATGGATAAAGCTTGCTATGGGCTTTATATGGCCTTCAAAATCTCCAGTCGCTTCGCCTCTCTTCTTTGTTCCGAAAAAAGGAGACCTGCGTCCCTGTATTGATTACCGCACCTTGAACGTGGTAACAATGAAGAACCAATATCCACTTCCGTTGATCTCTGTTCTCCTCGATCAGTTGGGTTCATCGCAGGTCTTTACGAAACTTGACCTTAGAGGAGCGTACAACTTGGTACGCATGAGAGAGGGGGATGAATGGAAGACCGCATTTAAAACACGTTATGGTCTATACGAATACTTGGTGAGGCCCTTCGGGCTTTGCAATGCCCCGGCCACTTATCAGGCCTTCATGAATGACATTTTCCATGATGTTTTGGATCAGTACGTCGTGGTATATTGAGACGACATTCTAATTTACTCACATAATCTCTCCGAACATGTCCAACATGTCAAAACTGTGCTTCAACGCCTACGAGACCATAAATTGTTTGTAAAAGCAGAAAAGTGTATCTTTAATGCCTCCGAAGTAGAGTTCTTGGGGTACGATTTAACAAACCATGGGGTTCGGATGAGTCAATCCAAAGTGAAGGCTATCCTAGACTGGCCTATACCCAAATCAGTTAAGGCCCTACAGTCTTTCTTGGGTTTCGTTAATTTTTATAGGCGTTTTGTGAATGGCTTTTCTGAGCTGTCAGCTCCTCTGACCTCCCTGACTAGTGCCAAAGTCTCATATGTATGGTCACCGGAGGCACAGAAGGCATTTGACCAATTGAAATCTGCTTTCACTACTGCTCCTGTTCTTATGCACCCAGACCCGGATCTCCCGTTCTTTGTAGAAGTGGATGCCTCAGGTTATGCAGTTGCCGCTGTTTTATCACAACAGTGCTCTCGTTCGGGTGACGTACATCCCATCACCTACTTCTCTCGCAAGTTGACACCATATGAAAGAAACTACTCAATCACAGAACGTGTACTTCTGGCCATCAGGGATGCCTTCTTGGAATGGAGGCACCATCTTCTTGGTGCTCGACACCCTGTAACCGTTCATTCAGATCATAGGAGTTTGTTGGCCTTCAAATCCATGAAATGTCTCAGTACCAGGCAGGCATGTTGACATTTGTTTTTCTCACAATACCAATTTGTTATTACCTATCGTCCTGCCAAGGCTCAGGTATCAGCTGACGCTCTCTCTCGCTCTTGTGCGGGTGACCGGCTCATACAGACGGAACATAAGCTATTTCTACCAAACAGAGTCATATGTGGATGTTCTGTTCAACCCTCCTTGTGATCCGTTATTACGGGTTGGGTCTCTACTCATCCGAATGAGATCGCAGAACTGAACTTGGATCTGGTACAAGGTTTACCGTTCATTCAGGGACGTGTTTTCATTCCACCTGGTCAAGCTCGCACTTTAGCCCTTCAGTGGTCTCATGATTCACCTCTTCCTGCGCATCCAAGTAACCAGAAAACGTTGGAAGCATTACGACGTTGGGCTTAGTGGTCGTCCATGGCACGCGATGTACATGACTACATATCAACGTGTGCCATATGTACTGAATGCAAAACTTCCAGAACCAAACCTGTAGGTTTATTACATCCCTTACCGGTTCCATATAAACCCTAGCAGATGGTGTCGATGGATTTCATTGTTGAATTACCCGAAATACAAGGACACGACACAATTTGGGTAGTAGTGGACTACTTTACAAAGTATGCTATAATCGATTCGTACCTTACTCCGGTTTGCCTTCAGCACCCGAACTGGCCAGGTTGTTCATGTATAATGTGTTTCACTATTTTGGGTTACCATCTGTCATTGTCTCCGACAGGGAAATGCAGTTTACTTCACGCTTCTGGAAAGCTCTTACGGCTTCCCTTGGCATCGATGATAGATACTCTTCATTTTACCATCCGCAAACAGATGGGCAAACTGAAAGGGTTAATGCTACTATTGAACAGTACTTACGCTGTCTCTGTCTCCAGTTTCAACAAACCTGGTTTACGGCGGTGCCACAAGCCGAATTTGCGTATAATAATTCTATGCACACCTCTACTGGAGTTTCTCCTTTCTTTGCCCTCTATGAATGTCATCCCAGAACATTACCACTTGATCCATCATTGCCAGATTCCAATCCGGCTGCGCGTGACTGCGTCCGCGATCTGGATCAAGTGCACAAAGATGTACAGTGTCATCTCCTTAGGGCCCAAGACCGTGCAAAGAAGGCAGCTGATGCACATCGTTTGCCGGCACCTGCCTATCAGATCGGCATGAAGGTGTCGTTATCTTCCCATAATTTACGGATTGCCGTTAAACGCTCGGTGTTGCCTCGCTTTGTGGGTCCTTTTTCCATTAACAAGGTCATCAATCCTGCTGCAGTCCGGTTGTCGTTGCCCAGATCCTTGCGTATACATCCGCTCTTTCACGTTTCCCTCATTAAGCCTTTTGTTACTTGCACTGGCTCCTGGTGCATCCATCCCCTGTTGTGGTAGACGGCGAAGAGGAATATGAGGTATCTCGCATCTTGGATTACAGGGTATCCAGAAGTACAATCCTTTATCTGGTCGATTGGAAGGGTTTTGGTCCTGAGGACCATACCTGGGAGCCTCTTGCCAATTTGCATTGTCCTAAGGTTTTGAGGGAATTCCATTCCGCCAGGGGGTGGCCAGTGTCTTTGGGGGCGGATGGTGTTACATAGCGGCCCAGTCCTGCAGTGCCTCCCTTTTCTGGTGGCTACATACGGGGGCAAGCACGTTCCAGAACTTCGCTGTGGCTTCGGTATCGGTTGCCATGGCGCCTGTCCGTGCAGCAGAGGATGCTGCATCAGCTGAGACGTCCCGTGCACAGAGAATGCTTAAGGAGGCCCCGCCCCCCTGCACCGTAAAAGCCGAAGCAACTCAGCGGCTTGTTGCTGCTAATTGCGGCGTTACGTTCCTTCGGTTCCATCCCGCTCCGGTGCTTATTCCCTTCTCCTCTTGATTACTTGATTTCCTGGCGCTTCGACCCACCTTTGTCTACTTGGATTGTCACTGCTTTTTCCTCCAGCCTGAATTTTGAACTCTGTTGCCGACTTCGGACTGTCCTTGGATTGCATTTGCTTTTTCCTCCAGCCTGATCCGTGAACCCTGTTGCCGACCTCAGACTGTGCTTGGATTTCTACTGTGCCTTCGCCCTGTCTGGTGAGATTACTCCTTCTGCCGCTCTACGCAATTTGAGCGACCTTTCCAATGCGGATTACCACGCTGCACATTACAAGGGTGCCCCGCCAACTTGGCCTGTGCCTGTGCAATTAAGGCAAAGCTCGTCCAATTCTCCTGTATTGTTCATTACCTGAAACTGCATCTGTCCTTCTCATACGTGCGGATTCCTGGAACAATCTCATTAATTTCCTGCCTTCTCTACCCTAACCGAGTGCATAGAAATGACGATTTCCAGTGTATGCACCAACCCGTCACTAGTGCGACCCTCGTGCCGCCCGGGTATACTCTTCCTTACTAACCTTCCCATTTGTTGTTTTGTACCTCCCGTTGTACCCCTTTTAACTGGTACCCATTTTTCCTTAGGAATCTCACTTATCAGGTCTGCTGGGTGTATCAGTCATAGTGAGGTTGTGGTTATCACTTGTGCATACTCATAGTCTTGGGTTCTCTTGTAGGTTCATCATTTAAGGTCCAACACCACCTCGACCATTGTCTAGGTACATAGAGAAATATCTGATTGTCTGGTTAATTCCATATTGCCTTATTGCTTCTAATCATACTGTGTTTTCTTTGCAGCATTGGTTATTGGTGGTGTGTGTTCTCCCCACTCTTTTAGGCGATAGACATCTCTGCTGGTTTTTACTCAAACGGCAGAGAGGTACATCGTAGAAAAGAGCCCCTCTTAGAGGAAGCCTGAATCACAGAATTCAGGGGAGCTAGAATCCTGGAGGCTGAACCCGAACCTGTTTAATCCTACCTCCCTCCGCGAGGTCGTTTTACCTATGCTCCAATCAGCATACGGAGCGGTAAGTAACAGTATCACCCCATCCCATAGCAACACGTAGCATACCCCAATTTGCTAGCCTGTCTTTGTTCCACCTTCTAAGTAATCCCATCAATACCCTGACAACTTCTTTAAAATAGTCTGAATCCTCTCTGTATTCTGTTCCTTGATTTCCCAGTGTTAGCGCCCTTCCTTTCTCTCATTTCTAGCCTGGTGTAAGTCATTAGTATTATTTTGATTACATAAATTAGTTCTCCTCAAAAGAGGCTCGCTGCGTGAAGGGGTTACAACTGCAGCTTAACCTTTCTATTCACGGGTGGCGTTTCTCTTTTCCAGCCACTAAAATCTAGTTTAAACGAAACTTGTCCTTTTCTTCCCAAACCGATTTTCTCCACCAAGTGCTTTTATTTTTAAAACCGAATTTCCTTTCCCATTGAGAATCTCATCCTGTCATTAATTTAGAGTCACTCTTTCACTTTCATATTATCCCTGTGATGTGCATCTGTTACCCAGCATAAAAACCGCATTCCGATTCTGTCTGTTTCACCCATTTTTCAAACCATTTTTACATTTAACCTGTGTAAATTAGCAAATGCAATTTCTACGCGTGTGATTTGACTGCACTGTGATTTTCACTTTCAAATTGATTTGCGGAATTGTATGTCTGTTGTTAGGACTTGCCTTCTAGTTTGCTAGTGTTCTTACATCCCTGATACTGTTATAACTCATATTTACCTCATTCATTCAACCGCACATGTAAATTAAATATTTACCAATTCCGAATGCTATTTGTTCAATTGCAAAGGGTTTTAAAGTCCGATTTTGCCTCCCATTTCATGGGGAAAGGTCAGATTTTCTATTCTGTTTGCTGCCTAGTATATCTGGCTCCTTGCTACTCCTTGCTGCCTACCCAAAATTCGGTTAATAGGGGTTTGAGTGCATATTGCAGGGGGAATATTAACTGGGGTGCTATCTACCCAAAAAGCAATTTTGCTCGCATTCACTTGTCCTTCTTGTATGTTATATTAGAAGTTCAAACTAAGTGTATTCTATCATTTTACAGTGTAACTCTCACCCCATTGGTGATTGCTGCACAATATTAAAATTGTGTGATTTCATTTGTATTTAAAATAAATAAATATCGTATTACCACCCACTGGCCTGGTTACTGGTCCATTGTGACCCGGGGTATTTGTAAAAGGGGGTGTGAGACGGGTTGGGTGCCATCTCAATCTGAATTTGTTCAAAATAAAGAAAAAGTATGTTAATTTTTGTTATTTCATTTAGTTAATTACAACTTTTGAAATATATAAAACATTACATTCTTCATAATCACTTAAAACGAATTATTCTCAAGTTTCACTTCCAATTCTTCAAGGAAGAATATTACTGCGAAAGTCAATTTTCTTTCATTTCCCAAAAGTATATTCTCCCACCATTCCTCACCACAACGATTTTGTCTTCTCTTA
The DNA here is from genome assembly GCF_040938575.1 of Ambystoma mexicanum. Taxonomy (NCBI): domain Eukaryota; kingdom Metazoa; phylum Chordata; class Amphibia; order Caudata; family Ambystomatidae; genus Ambystoma; species Ambystoma mexicanum. Next base: position 499,483,323 of record NC_090938.1, on the reverse strand, counting down.
ATTTCCATTCCCAGGTGTTTAGTTCTTATATCTCTCAAATTGCTGCAGTATAGCACTAAGTGCTTCAATGATTCAGTTTTCTCGCCGCAGAACCTGCATGTAGAATCAACTTTCTCTGCTGTGCTTCTGCAATTCAGAAAATCTTTTGTTTTGAATAGATTTAATCGTAGTTTCAAGAAGGTCTGCCTTTTCCTGTAGCATGGAAGGTATTCCTAGCTTTTACTTCAATAGGAGCATTGGCCATGCATCTATGCTTTAGTCTCTGTTCAGAGGTTTCATACCAGTCTTGGTCCCACAGCATCCTCTTCACCATATTCGGATTTCCTAGTAGATCATCTTTTTTGCACTTAGTTGGTGCAGTATTAGTTCACAAGATTCTTTCCATTCATCAAAAATGGACCTACTTGTGCTGCTCGAGATGGTTCTTAGAATGTTATTTGCTGGTAAATCATCGGCTCCTAGCACTCTTCTATATATAGATAACATGTTCCATGTCACTCTGGCGTTGATTGAAATTAATCCGAGTTCAAATCTAATGCAGGCAGTGGGAGTACCCTTCGGTAGATGTAAAATTCTAGTCCAGAATACGTTTTCGCACGCACTCCAAACTTTATATGGACAGCCCAGCATTGATTTGCACCCATAGATCAGGCATGGAATCACCTTTGCAACGTAGAAATCTCGCACCGGTTTCAATGAAAATGTACCCACTTTTCTGTTGATTATTAAACCTTGTGCCGCAGGGAGTTTGCATTTTATTTTTATTGTTTGGACCATTGGATCGTCCGTTATCCGTGCATTGATGTGCACACCTAAGTATTGAAATTGGGTGCAAAGTTTTATTGTTTCCTGACCTAGTTTCCATTGAAATTGCTTTTTGTTGTTTTTTTTTTATTCCCACAAGATTTTGGAGAACTAGGATTTCCGTTTTAGCTATGTTGATTACAAGACCATTTTTTTCTGTGTAGGATTTTAGAGCAGTGAGCTTCCTCTGTAATCCGACTGGCGTGACATCTAATAAAACAGTGTCTTCCGCATGTAGTATGTAAGTAACTTAGCGGGTTGCCGTTTATTTTTGGAGGAAATCCTCTTACTTCCATAATTTCTCTTGCAATTTCATAAATAAAGAAGTTAAATAAAGTAGCACCTAACGGGCATCCTTGCTTCACCCCTCGTCCAGTTTTTATTGGTTTAGAGAGTAACCCATTCGAATCCAACCGGATCCTAATCTCGGTATTGGAGTAAAGCTCTTTGATTGCTCGTAGAAGACCGTGAGGGCAATTTTCAGTGCTACCTTTTTCCACAACAGTTCCCTATCCACACTATCAAAAGCATGCGCCAGATCTATGAACACTAAGTATACTTTTGATTTTTGTTTAATGGCATCCATTTTTATAAGATTTCGTAAGAGGAGGTTGAGGCCACTTCCCACTCCCCTCCCAAAACCAATTTGTTGTTTGTCACTGCACCCAGTTGCTTGCAACCAGTTGTTTAAGGGCTGCAGCAATTGAGTGCCAAATATTTTACCCAGCACATCTGTCATCGGCCACCGCCGTGACTGGCGGATACTTCCACGTTTTCGGTGGCAGCGGAGGTTTAGAGGTCGGTAGTCCTTCCTCTCTGTTCACGGCTCTAGTTGCCGTTCTACTTGTTCTCAACACCCTGCCGCCGGAGTATTTACTCCTCCCTCTCCCGGCCAACCCTGCGTTGCAACCCCTGTGGATTCTTTCCTCTACTTCCGGGTTTACGCTCAGCTGACACTCCGTCCGGAACATCAGTGCCTTTCCTCTCGTTCTCGGGCTTCGTCCCTGTACGAAGCTCTCTTTCCCCTTGCTACCCCTTTTCTACCAGCTTTCTCCGGTCCTCTGATCGAGTCCTCTCCCTCCTTCAGGGGCCGGTCTCTCCTTTCCGGGTTGCTCGCTCTTGGTTTCCCGGTTCTTCCCTCTCTCTCTCTTTCTCTTCCTGTTGCTCCTCAGTCCAGCCGCAGTTGATCTTCTCCACTGTCCACGCCTTCCAGTTCCCAGTCCGGAACGGTTCTTCCTCTCCTGCTCCAGATCACGACTCCTCCAGCTACGAACTTTCACTTCAACTACTCACCTCTACACCAGATCCAGTTGGAAGTGGGACAGAGCGCATTGTCGTTCCTGACAAGGGTTTTTTCCGCCATCTGGCTTTTTCCTTTGCTTACGGCTTGATCCCTGAGAGGGAGCCACAGACTCGCTGTGCCTTCAGCAGTCACGGTGGCTTCCCTCCGTGGCAGGCAATTGTCAGCGAAAAAGGAGAAGGACTACTCCGCCCGACGAAACCTGTCTACCATAAGCCTCGACCCAAGCATCTCAGGTGAGGAGAGAGGGGAGATAAGGGGTGAAGGGGGAGTCAAAGAGTGTCAGAAGGGACAACATCTAATAAGGCTATTGGCCTATAATTTTTAGGATCGGTTCGGTTTCCTTTTTTAAATATTGGCACGATAATCACACTCTTCCATGATTTTGGAAGCCGCCCTTGTTTCGAGATGTTTGAAAACAGATTTAAACAAAAGTCTGCCCATTCTTCCGGGTGTTCTTTAAGTATTAGATTGGTCAACCCGTCTGGGCCCGGTGCTCTTGAATTACTTATTCTTAAGATGTTTTCTAGAATATCTTCTCTCTTTATCTCAAGGTCCCAACCTTGATCTAAATCCTGGGGATCGAATCCATGTTTGCTTTGTTTGGCGAACAGGCTAGTGTAATGGTTAATCCGTTGGGATTCAGTTACCATATTACATTGGATGGCTTGTTGTGGAGCATCAATGTTGTTGATTATTGGCCAAAAGGCGACTGAATTTTTTTTCGCCATTATCTGTAGCATACACTCTGCATCTCTTTGTAGGAGTATATGTTTATGGGAATGTATCCACTTTCTATATCCTGTTTTCACTTCCTTGATAGCTTCTTTACAGTTTGCTACATTCTTTGTCTTTAATTTCCGTATACACGTCCTCATTTCTCTTTTTTTGGCCAGTACTTCCAGATCTTCAAAGTGTTTTTTCTTAAAGCTTGTTTTGCTTCTACCATTTTGGATTTGCGTGAATTGATGTAATAGAACCGGATATTCTATAGAATCGCCTTCTTCTTTTTGATCATTGTCAATTAAATGTTTTGTAAGTCTTAAGATCTTTTCATCATCCATTCGGATTCGATTTCGTCCTGGAACTATATTGATGTTATGTTTCCAACACTCTTCATGATTTGTCCTTTGAGCTACTAGTTCGATTTTGACTAAGTTATGATCACTGTTTGGTGATGGGACTACACAGAGGCTACGAATTGTCTTACTTAGGTCCTCCGATGTGTAAAAATAGTCAAGTATTGACTTTGTTTTCTCTCTTTCCCAAGTTGGGTTTGGTGGGATATCACATTAGTGTTTCCATTCATTAGTAACATCTGTCTAGAGTTCATCTCTTCTTCCCATATCTTTTGAATTCTATTTTCTTTTCTGTTTTTACAGGTTTTCTTTAAGTTGCCTGCTAACAAGAGGATCTCCATATTTAGGTCACCACACAATATAACATTATAGTTGGAGTCTTCAGATGCTCGGATTTCATCAATCAGGTCAAAGATTAGGTCACTGAATATGTCCTCATCATTTGCTTTATGGTGCCAATAAACATTTATTAGGTATATTTTCAAGTGCTCCTCTTTGTGTTGCTGATTTAGTTATATTAAAGTGGTTTGAACATAAGGAGAGAGATTTGAAGAGCGTGTTATCCTTATTCCAGTATTTTTCTTGACCAATGTCAGAAGACCAGCCATGGGACGCCCTCTTGCCTATTTAATTGCAGGGTTTAAGGCTGCTTCATATCCGTTGATGCAAGGGTTGGTCGACAGCCATGTTTCTTGCAAACATATGATGTCTAGTGTTTGCTGTTGATTTCCAGAGCTTTTCTGCAGATGGGCGAAACCTCCTGTGTTCCATGAACCCATACAAAATGCTCTCCTCATCGCTCGTGTTTTGGTATGTTAATTGTATGCTACATCCTAGGCTCAGGGCTAGAGTCCTGGTCTGATGTGTGACGCCCGATTAGAATCCTTAACAAGACGATATCCTCATCTATGCAAATGGCACCGAAACACGTGACCATGTGCTACAGACAGTGTTTGAGATGAAAAATGGGTATCAGGTAATATCCCCATATATATGGTCGCCGTAAATAATATCGCCGGGAGAAGGTTGCGGCGATATTATATGGCTGACCATATATATGGGGACAGGGGCAAAAAAAAAACATTTAAAAAAAAAAAAGTTTGGGGGTTGCGGGGGGTGTCCCCCGCATGTTCCATGCAATAATGTCGCCACAAAAAACGGCCATTTTTCGGCTATATTTTTGCATGGCGAGATTTTTGTGGCGACATTATTACATGGAACCGAAAAATGTGTATTGAGAGCTCATGAAGTAGAATACCTAGCGTACAATATCTAAAAGTATGGTGTAAGTTGCAAGAAAGATCTTTTTTAGGCCATAGTCAAGGCTCCCAGCTCGGGGTCAAAAGAAGAGTTGTGTTCCTTCCTGGGACTTGCAGAGTACTACGCAAAGTTTGTACCCAGGTTCTCTGAGTCAACGGCCCCGTTAAGAGAATTACTGAGGAAAGGAGCGGAATACAAATGCATTCAAGAACAAATGGCCGCCTTTGAAGTAGTAAAAACAAGGCTAATCAATGCCCCTTGTCTGAAGCCATTCAATCCCACGCGGGAAATGTACATCACAACAGATGCAAGTGCATATGGATTGTGTGCCAAGCTCACTCAGAAGAAAAGGAGGAGTGGAACATATAGTCGCGTTAGCATCCAAAGTCCTTTCTGATGCAGAAAAGAACTACTCCATCGTTGAAAAAGAAATGCTTGCATGAGCCTGGGCCATGGAGTACTTCCACACAAAGTTCCAGTTGGAGACAGACCACAAACCCCTAGTCCACCTGCTAAGCCCAGAGGGCACAAAGACTTCAACACAGAGACTGGCGCGGATAGCAGCCAAACTGCAAGAATATACCTACGAAATATTACACATAGCAGGGTGGAGGAACACTCAAGCAGATTGTATGTCTAGGTTACTGGAAAGGGCATTCCAGAGCATTCCTGGAGGGTCGTCGGTCACACGTGCATTGAGGGGACAGTTCCTCTGGGTCACAAATTATAATGTGTGGAGTACCCCAGGGGGCATGTCTTTCCCCACTGTTATTTAACATCTACATTTTTCCTCTCTGTTACGAATTAGATCTTTTCCAGACCTTTTTTTGTAACTATGCCGATGACTTCCAGCTGGTCCTCAACATTACTGGCGATTATGACACGGATCAATTTACAGTAAATGCGGTTTATCAACTGATAAAACAGTGGATGTCCACTAACTGGCTGTGTCTGAACGCTACAAAGACGGAGCTCATGATCTTTGGCCCACGTCAGGCACAAATCAAGTTGGGCCAGGAGTATACTGGTTTTAGGATAGATGGTAGTTTCATCAACATCGTGCAGAAAGTTAAAACCTTGGGCACATTCATGGTAAACAGTTTAGACTGTGAAGCCCATGTTGAAGCCATTACCACTAGCACTAACTATTATCTTAAAGTGCTCAGGCAAGTTGCACCACTAATCTCGGTTGAAAACCGTATTAAACTCGTGAGAGCTGTCATCTTGCCACGTGTAGATTACTGTAATGCACTCCTAGGCGGTGCAGGTAAAGCAGAAATCCAGGAGTTACAAAAAATACAAAACAAAGCCATTCGCATCATTTTCCAAATGAAGCGCTCAGAACCCACTACTGCAGCCAGAAAAAAATTGCATTGGCTTCCTGTGGAAAGCAGAATTCAATTTAAATTGATAACCATATGCCATAAATGCATCTTTGGTAGTGCTCCTGCTTACCTTAAGGATGTAATTAGCATTTACCAGCCTAAAAGAAACCTCAGGTCGGCTGAAGGCTATCTTTTGGTACAGCACCGGGTGAAACGCTCTCGAGGCTCTGGAAGGGCCTTTCACACCCAGGGAGCCAAGGCATGGAATGCATTGCCTGCATCCCTGCGCAAGACAACAGAACTTCTTGCCTTCCGAAAACAATTAAAAACGTATCTTTTCAATTAGAGTAAACTTCTGCGGTAGTCTTTTTATTCACTGTACTCTGTTCTCTCGGTGCCTGGATGCCTATGGGCTTTGGCACGGTACAAGCACAATAACAATAACAATAACAATAACAAAAGGGGAACTCCTACCACCACGTTTCTCCAAGACAAATGCGTAGTAGCATCTGTCAGTGATCTAAGAAGCCAAGAGTGCCTGGAAATGAGTGAGGCTCCCTGGAAAGAGGATATAAACAAGGACGAGGTTTTGCAAAAAGTTGCCAGTTGGGCTCGGAATGGGTGGCCAAATGAAAGAGCCATACCAAAGGGACTACAGCCTTAATGGAAGGTGAATTAAGACATTTTCGTAACCAATGGGTTGGTGATGAGTGGGGATCAAGTAATGCCACCATTGGGAATGCGGAAGGTGATCTTGTGCAGGGCACACGCACAACATCTCGTCGGCAACATGACCAGACGCAGAGTGCGAGAAACATAGTGGTGGCCGTGCATGAACCAGGACGCCAGAGTCATGATAGAAAGATGCCATGAGTGTATGAACAGCAAGAAAAGGCTCAAAGATTCCACCGCCTAACTCCTAACACGATCACTAGTGTGTCGCCCTTTCAAATGCTGGGGGGGGGGGGCTGCTTCCACCTTGGTACCTCCATGGTTATCCAGAGTAAGACCGGACGACACCGTAGAAATGGAGGAAGTGGTTTGGAGGATCCAGAAAAACAAAGAGCAAATGAAAGTACGCAGTGACATCTGCATAGCAGTTAGGAGAACAGAGGTAAATGAAAGAGGCATAGTGTAGATAACATTACCCGCCAAGGATCAGGTAACAGGATCAAAGTATAGTCAGCCAGTGGAAGTCGAAAAAAAGGGAACCAACCACATATGCACCGGGAGACGGTAAAACGTGGAATTTGGTGCGAGTTGCAGGGTTCAAAAGACGTTCCATGGAGAGGAGATAATCATCAGAAGAGGAGACAACGGCAGGATATCATGAACCATGTGTTGAATCAGAAACAAGAGAAATAGAGAACAGGTTAGAGGAGAGTCAAGAAGCAAGCAGAGAGAGAAGTGTTACAAGAGGAGAAAGTGACCACCAAGAGGAGAGAACTAAGTCGCCGCAGATACAAGAGGGAGCAAGAGATCTCGAGACCACATCTCCCAGAGTGTCACTCAGTGGAAATCCTCCCCAGTGAGAGAAGCGAAGACTAAACAGGTATAGAGACCTCGAGATGCAGTTGGACCAAGCTGCTTGACAAAAGCAGGTATGTCGGGAGCAGCCCTTCGAAATCAGGGCACCCACAGCATGTGTGAAAAGGACAGTGACACTGACTGAGAGCAAACCAGGGAAGAAGCAGGGCTCCCTGGCGCTCCTCCTGGACATGGGCCCCCAGCTGCCTACACGGTAGCAGGCAGGACCTCAAGGACTCATACATAAATATGCTCTAGTTGCAGCAGTCAAGTAATTGCTGCATCAGATCCAGGGTTCATACCTTCATCCTAAATGTTATGTTTCCAGTTGATGTTATTCATACATAAAGTCCTTCATACACAATTAGAGACCTACACTCACACTCTTGAAAATTGCCAAGTACGCTGTACGCAATATAATATGGTGGGTTTCCCTTAACATTTTTGGAAGATAATGCAAAGTCCTTAAGTGCTTGTCGAGCTCGAGAACAGGCTCGTGTGGCAAGGTGCCTGGTATTGGCTTTGCTGCTTGCTTTATTTAGGGAAGGTTGTTCGGCAGACAATGCGGCTGCCTCACTGCAGAGTCGAGGACATCACGGCCTGTGGACTGTAGAGACAATCACAGCAGGTTTCCTACTGGATAGGAGCGACGCAGCGAGGACAGAATGCATTCACGGTCGGAAATGTAAACATTAGAACGTAGGGGAGAGCCGAGGTCTTGCTTTGAATTACATTGTTCTATAATACTGAGCGATCGCTATGGCAACCAGGATTTGGAGGCGAGACACTGACTAGGGTAATTGCAAACTCCGAGCGCCTCCAAACGCGCTGTGTGTTCCTGGGAGGAGGTGGCAGGGCGATCGCGGGTGGGGGGATGGGTGCTGTGACTCTCATAGAGATTCTGCTTTCCACCCAAGGAGGAAATGACAGGGAAGAAGAGAGTTCTCCCCGATATAGTTTACCAAGGAACGTATAACTGGCTGTTAATTTCCTTATCGTTTCTGCTAGCCTTAATGCCCCGCCGTGCACATCCAGCAGCATGTAATTTCCATGCTGGTAGCAATGTAGTGGAATCCATCTGAATGTACTACCTGTTAAGAGCAGGTGGATTCCATAGGAATCCATGATAATAAGTACCTCCCACCCACAATTGTGAAGTGCATGAGGCACTCAGGGTTGGACTGGCCGCATCGGCCCATCGGCCAGTGGCCGATGACCTTTGAGGACCTGGGGGGCCAGTTTTCATGAGGTCACCCCTGGGCCGGTTTTTTTGCCGGTAAAATGTTTAGTAATATATGCAGCGCGAGTCGGCGACTCACTCACAGAGTGTCTGCTGCGGCCTGCGGGCCGCGCATGGCACGGCCTAAGCTGGGCCATCATTATTTGTTTAACTTTTGTTGTAAAATTGTTGATGTCAGTCTCACTATCAATTATGAAGATAGATGTGTGTTCCGTGGGCGGCAGCCTGGGTGCGGCCCGAGCAGCTCGCCTGAGGCTCGGGGCCAGGCCAGCATCAGAAAGGAATTTGAGACTCTGGGTGGGGCCGGGCAGGGGCCAGGGGGGGATTACAGCCATGTTCCCAGGGGCTGGAGCCAGGCTGCCTGGAGCAAGCTGGAGGAGCTGCCTGGTGCGCTGCTGGAAGCATAATTATTCATCAACGCAAGGTAACAACACATTGTTACCTTGCTTTGATGATTTGCAATTGCAAATTGCATGCATGCATCAGGGCCGGCCGCCGCCACCAGGCCGGCGGTGGCGCAGCGGGTGGTTGGTGGCCCGGTGGCCGTGCGATGTGCTCCTGTGATGATTGATGAACTGAAGTCCTAGTCAAGTCGACTCAAGTGTTAATACAATTACGATTGTGAACATTGCACCGGGCCCGGGCAGCGCCGGCGGCCTAGTGCTACTGTCTCTGCAGCAGCAGAGCTGGCTGGGCTGGGGGCGGGGAAGTTCACACAACAAGTTCAACTTTGCAGGAACTAACAACAACGTTACATCACGTGTTGCTTGCCCTGCAAAGTTGAAAGCAACTTGTGCCTGGGGCTGGGGGTCGATACAGACTCTGTGTCGCCACAATGAAGTCGGCGGAGAGACACGTGACTCAGTCTGAGAATAAAGTGGGCCTCCCCTCCTCACCCTGGGCATTATATTTTGGCCACCCGTCACCCGACCCCACGACGAGACAGCCAGTGGACTGGCTCTGGCAGACAGTACCCACTTGACGTGACGACAGAGGACACACACGCACCGCAGCACCAGCCCAGCAGGCAGGCCCCCCGGCCCGAGAAGACAGACAGGGACCGTCCGTCGACCGAAGTGAGTGCAAGCCTGAGCCCAGCAGCAGCAACACCAACTGGCAGGCAGGCAGCAGTTGTTGACCGGTGCTGCGGGCGGCTACACTTAAATACAGAAGAGTCGACTACTCTCTCGACCGTGTCCGTGAGGTAAGAAAGATTGATTGATCCACACAGGGCCTATGCTTTAAGGCAAACATTTAGCACTTTTTCTGCTAAATGACGACTAGGCCTCATAGGAAATGTACTATAATACAGCACCCACCTTTCGGCAGGTCCTGACTCCTATGCTCCTCATCACTCGCCCATCACTTCACCCCATGCGCAATGTGACCTCTCTTCCAATTTCCCACCCCGCCAGCACCCTATAGTACACCAACCCTCGCCTACTCCACCCCCCCGACCATGTCCATGACTGTCCAGGACCCCACCCAGCCTGAACTCCCAATTCACTCCAACGAGACATCCCTCCCTCCCTGTACTCCCAACTCCCCCACCCTGCCTGGGCTCCCATGGATCTGACGCTCTCCCACACCCACCCCTCACCTTCCCTACTCTCTCACATCAATCGCATCCCATCTCTGACTACTCCTAACTTCCCCCCACTCTGCCACACACTGTTCTGCCTGTCGCGCTCCACTCTAGGTTCCCAACACACCCCACCAACACCTGTGCCACTGCCTGCCTCGGCCCGCGTCTCCCCTCGAATATACCACACCGCCCCACCTGCCACACACACTGTGCCCACTGCCCCAACTCTCTCTGACTCTCTCACCAACCCGATTTCCCCCATTTGCCATACCATCCCCTCCCGCCTCAGTCCCTCCTGCTAGTACTCCATACTCTCGACACTTTACCATCATCCCATCCCTCCCACCGCCTCCCCCAGCACATCTCAATCCACTCTTGGCCCCACTAACACCTTGCTCCCCAGAGTTGCCTCCTCCAGACAATGTCTGTCTGCCCCCTCCCACCTCTTCTCACCCCTGTTACTCTCCGTTCCTTATCTGCCTGTTTCTATCCGCGCCTGCCCTCTTCCCCACCACCCTGCGTCCGCCACATCCCTGATTAGTTCCTTCTCCCTCTCTCTTCCAAGTTCCAACAGTTTGCCCCCTCTTGTCTGCGGGCCCACCATCCTCTCCCCCCCACCTGCTCCTTCCTCGGACCTTGTTTTTAAAGCCCTCCCCTTTTTCTGACCCCACCAGTTTCTAATCCACACATGTTTCTAACCTTCCCTCCCCAACTGTTTCTAACCCCTCCCGCCCCACCACGTTTCTGATCCCTACCTGTTTCTGTCTGATACCCCTCATTCCTTGCCATGCTTCCTGGCCTCTGTTCATTTCTGTCTGTACAGTGGTCCATTTTATTTCTAAAGCTATATTAATGCAACTTCCCCTCCTTTCATGCTGCCCTTCCCATGCCCCCCCACCCCCCACTCATATGCGCCTCTGCCCCTTTTTTCCTCATTTCCTTCTCTTGACTCCTGCCCTCCAACTTGCTCTCCTGCCTATTCCTCTTCCGCATGCCACACTCGGCCCCTCCTCCTTCTTTTTCTACTCTCCATCATTTCGTCTCCAAGGTGGTCCTTCATTTCACGCCTTACTCCTTCACTCGTATGTCTGCCTGAATTCCCTTCCCTATACATCCTTCCCCATCTCATCCTCGTCGAGTTCGGCTTCTCCCTCCTTTCCAGTCCTCTCCCCCAACCTACACACTTTACTTACTCTGACTGCTCAATCTTCTTGCTCTCCCCCATCCTCCTAAACTCTCATTCCCGACACACACTCCCTCAAACGTAACAATTCACCCGCTCTCATTTCCAATGCCAAGTTGCCTCACTCGTCACCCCTAACTAGTCCCCTCTTTTGCTCTTTCTGTCTCATTATGAACACACTTAAAACAGCCACTGCAAGAGACTTTACGTTTCATTGCGGTCCAGATGTTGGCGTGCATGCTTCCTGCACTAATGTAAACGTAGCACTGCCTGGATATGTTAATGTTATGTTACAGACATCCACGTTCTGTAATACACAAACACAACTGTTAATTGCTTTCTCTGACACAAGCATTGATTTCCATGGATGGGGCACACCGGCGGCACTCTTCTCTGGCTCTTTCAAACAGTAGCAATTTAGTTTAACCTGGTGTTCTTAAAGGCCATTGATGTGCAGCATTTGTACAAATAGAAACAAACACGGCGTGGAATTTGTTTTCTGGGTGTTTAACAGATTTGCTAAACTGCGTGTGACAAGCCGTGTGTGCTGTTGTGTGTGTGTGTGTTCTATAATCTGGCCATGCACTCTCGCTAGCCTCGACAACTTGCGTCTTGCCTTCAAACGTGTTCCTGTTTGTTGAGTTGCAAGTGTCACTGCATCTGTGGCTCCCCCAGCAAATTACGACTCCATCCATTGCAGCCTGATCACTTATTTATTATGGTTGGCTACTTTACATTTTTGGGTGAAAAGTTTTGTAATTTGTTATTTGTCTTTCTTGTTCTGCGTTTGTTTTTGCCATATCCCCACGTAGTCACATGTTATTTTAGGCCCGCCCGCATTTACTTACGTTGACCCAAAATATATATCACTAAAAACGTCATTTGGTATTTTAGAAACGTTAGTTGGGCTGCTAGTGGGCAAAGGAGGGCTTTAGAGAGCAGTGTGTTCTGTTTATGTTGGCCGGGCAGCCATCCTACCTTGATCACTACGCTACACGTTACGCACGCGCATCTTAGAAGTGTTTCCTATCTGTGCATGAATGACTGTCTGACTGTGTGCACTGAAACGGGTGAGCTTGGGTGCAGCATGTTAACGCCTCACTCACCTTCTTTCACGAGGCCAGTGTTTAAGGTAGATGGGGGCATTGCAATGCACGCATTTGGGTGTTTACTGTTGTGGGCCTGCCTCTATTAGCTACCTCTATCCAAGTTCCTTCTTCAGGTTATTCTGCAGTCGCATGAGGGCCACTTTTTTGAGGTGGGGGGTGGGCCACTTTTCTGAGGCGAGGGGTGGGCCACTTTTCTGAGGCGAGGGGTGGGCCACTTTTTTTTGTGTGTCCGGGCCTATTTCTAGTCCCAGTCCGACCCTGGAGGCACTTACACTTTATCCAAGATAGAGTGGAAAAGTGAAGAGTAGACACATATTCACGTGTTATTTACTTTTTACAGTTGTGCTCCCTTTTGGAAATTACATAAACTGCAAGTCCAAATGTTCATCGTCCCCTCCATTGCAACTTTCGAATTTTTGTAAAATGACCCATGTGCAACTATGTAAGTTAGTGCGTTAATGAGCACGTAAATTGACCTTCGTGGGCAGCCATTTTAGAATGAGCTATTTTCCACTTTGCTGCAATAGTTTTGGCGATATTTAAGGTATAATAAAATCGGGTTATAAGATATTCATTTTTAAAAGCCAGTCTGTTCATCAAGTCATTAATTCGAAAATGAAGCAGCTGCGTTGCCCCGGATGAAAACTGTAATGCTTTCCGGGCTGGTCGAAGAGAACATGCATTACCTCCACGTCCACTCTTCATCGTCCCAGTACTTACTTCATGAGGCACCTGCCTCCGACACAGGACCTTCTTCTATTTCTTTAAATCTCTATAACTCCTCCCCCACATCCATGTCACTCAGTTTAATTTTTCCTGCCTCCGGCAGGTTGGACTTTTTCTTCCCGGTGCGGGGCACCAGGGAGCACCGATTGCTGGCCCCCTGGGGGGGGCTGTGTGGCGGGGCCCTCGGCTCCCTCAGGTGCGGCGCTGCTCCTGGGCCCCCTGCGGGGCTTGGGGTCACAGTTGAGCTGGATTGCCTCGCTCGGTTCTTTGCTGGGCTCCGGACCGCAGCGTGAGCATTGTGTCCCGGGTCCTGCATGGCCCCGGGAAGGTAAGGAGAGGGGAGGACTGGGCTTGATGTTTTTCCCCTCTCCTCCTGTTTTGGCCGTCTTGATTCGACTTGGCAGTATGGGCTAGCCTTCCCTTTTGTTGTGAGGCCTCTCTGCTTCTTGTCGTGGGGTGACAGTGGCAGAGAGTCTTTGGGAGTGCGGGGGCTCTGTTCTGTCGCAGGCATGTCACATACCACCCGCTCCTCAGACACACACAGCACAGGATGCACCGGATGTTAGCTGCATTATCTGGGGGAAGGTAAGGAGAGGGGAGGACTGTGCTTGATATTTTTCCCCTCTCCTGCTGGTATGGCCATCTTGACTCCTTCAACATGCCGTTTTCCTCGTGTCTTGTGTGCACATCTTTATTGGAAATGATGGCAAGCACTTGGCAGTATGGGCTAAGCCTTCCTTTTTGTTGTGAGGCCTCTCTGCTTCTTGTCGTGGGGTGACTATGACAGAGTATTTGAAAGTGCGGGGGCTCTGTTCTGTCGCAGGCATGTCACATACCACCCGCTCCTCAGAGACACACGGCCCAGGATGCACCGGAGGTTAGCTGCATTATCTGGGGGAAGGTAAGGAGAGGGGAGGACTGTGCTTGATGTTTTCCCCTCTCTTGCTGGTATGGCCATCTTGACTCCTTCGAAAGGCCGTTACCTCGTGCTCTGTGTACACATCTTTATTGGAAATGATGGCAAGCACTTGGCAGTATGGTATAGCCTTCCCTTTTTGTTGTGAGGCCTCTCTGCTTCTTGTCGTGGGGTGTCTGTGACAGAGTATTTGAAAGTGTGGGGGCTCTGTACTGTCACAGGCATGTCACATACCACCCGCTCCTCAGACACACACAGCCCAGGATCCACCGGATGTTGGCTGCCTTCCTTGCGTGCTGCCTGTGAATACGGCGCAGATTTGGACACGTCTGCAAGCGGCCGAAAGGGTACCGGCCTGGCATAGTCTACACTTCGGGTTCGAGTATCAGCGGTGCTGACTCAGTCCTTCAACCTTCCTAGACCGACGCATTGGAACGATCTAGAGCATGGGGCTACCAGCTACTGGATACAGGGCTCAAGCCACCTCTCAGTCATGTGGCGTGTTAGTGGTGTGTTTGGGTCTGTACTAGCTATGGACGCAGACTCCTTGTCCTGTCCTCTTCCTCTAAACTGCGCGAGGGAAAGTCGAAGGAGTTGATTTGCTTTTCCCTTGTCCGGCATGGGATTATGGAAAATGCATCATGGAAGTAACGGCCATGCAGGGGGTTTCCAGTGTCTCTTCTTTTAGGGCCTAGGTCCTCCGGTGCCGACGTGTTGCTTTCACGCCTCCTCTCAGACTTGTGGGAAGTGATAGGGCACATGGTGGCACATGTCTGTGCTTAGAGGGGTCTCAGAGCCCCTGGTGCTGGTGGAGGGGGATGTCACTTCAGTGGGTTTTCCAGTATAGGCATACCTCAGGTAGAGGGTTGCCTTTGATGTCGGCTATCCGGGATGGATTGCTTTGCCCCGCTTTGTGACAGTACTCTGCCCTTTTGACGCCAGCCTGGTGGCTCCTCTGTCAGCTGAGGGGGCCATAGTCTGCTGGACTTTTGGGCTGTCCAGTATCTTCCTTTTGATAGGTCAGATCTTTTTGTGGGCTGACAAGCATGCTGTTATATTGTGGCGCAGGCCTGTTTCAACGTCCTGTGATTTCCCTCTGGTGCAAGTGCAGTGACTGGCGGTTTTCCCTGGCTCCTCGTCTCTATCTTCTCGGAGGTGTATGGGACCGGTGGGGTTCGGCTTCCTGGGTAATGGGCTCCTTCTGGAGGGGGTATCAGTTGCCGTTCCTGTCTCCTCCTGTCCAGGTTTGCATGGTTAGGACTTTGGTACCCAGCTCACGGTCCAAGTAGTTGGCCATGGGATCCGTTCTCTCCGAACGGTTGTTGTGGGTTACCGTCTTGCCCGTTCTTCTCCCTGTTCAGGGTCAAGTTTTCTACTTGCGGGTGTTCCTGGTCCCTATGCCTTCTAGGATGTGTCACCTGCTTATGGGTCTCAAGACCCTGCACTGCTTGTCCGGACGTCTGGGGAGAGCGTACTCTGGATGTTGTGCAGGGGGGGGCGCTTGCTGGCTGTTCTGGGCTGGGTTCTCAGAAGGCAGTATGTCTCGGCTCGCCTGTTGCTGAAGTTACGGGGCACGTGGCGTCTTGCATGTTTTCCAGTTCCTTGAGCCCGTCTTCGGTTACGTCTCCTGGTGTCTTATACTCTCTCCCGACATCTCAGCTTTCGTAGTTTTGTTTTCAGTGTCCCCAGAGCTGCGAGTGTCCCTGCTATGGTGGCGGGGGGTTTCAGGTCTACAGGCTGAGGTGTGCATGGTCCTTCCTCCTGTGGCCTCTCCTACTACCAACACCAGCAGAAAGGGTCTACATTGGGGGTCCTTTCAGCTCAAGGGTTGTGAGATCTGGGGAGAGCCGGCGATCATCCAATTGGCAAGAGTTGTGCCATTGTCCAAGCTCTGGTGTACTTCGAGGAGTTGCTGGACGGTCGGCAGTTTTTGGTCCGATCGGACAATACGACGGCCTTGGCATATGTCAACTGCAAAAGGGGTTCCGCCCACTCCTTGAATGCTCTGGCAGCGCTGATAGGCACCTGGGAGGACTCTCATCTCATCTGGTGTCTCTGGTGGCCTCACGTATCAGAAGGGTGGACAATGTTCAAGCGGATCTTCTCAGACGACGGTTTTCACTCCTCTGCGAAACTGGTCCTGTTGGCCCAGGTCTTTGCGGTGACCTGTGTCAGATTAGGGTCCCTTGTTCTAGACCTGTTTGCATCCCCGGCCTCAGCAGAAGTTCCCCTCTTCTGCTCTAGGTTTCAGGCTGAGGGGATTGGGGGATGGACGCCCTCTCTGTACAGTGGCCTTGGGGTTTTCCTTTATGCCTTTCCGCCTATTCCCCTTCTGCCCCGGGTGGTTTGGCGAATCAGAGTGTCCAGGGTGACTGTGTTGTTGTTAGCTCCGTTCTGGTCCCGCCGGAGTTGGCTCCCCTCTCTGTTGGAGCTTCGGTCCTAGGAACCTTGGCTGGTTCCGAGGTGGCTGTGTCCCCTTCAAGGGGATCTGCGGTTGGAATTCCACCAGATGCAATGGGCGGTGTGGCTATTGCTCAGTCTAGGTTGATATCTCAGGGGTTCTCAGATCCTGTAGTTGGGTCCAAATGGATGCTCTTAGACCCTCCACTCTGAAGGTGTTAGGCAGACACTGGGGCCATTTCCGAGACTGGTATGGGCGGTCTGGGATCCCTCCCCTGCGTTCTGGCCTCTGCTATCCTTCAGTTCCTCCAGGAGGGGTTTTGACAGGGGCCTGGCAGTTTTTCCAGGCTTCGCTCTCAGTAGGCCTCCATGAAATTACTTTTGTGGGACTCTGACGGTCACTTGGATGGGGAGGTGTTGGTGGGGAAATTGATCCAGGGTTTTTCTTCTTCCCGTCCTTGTGCTGATAAAGGGCTTTCCTCTTGGGATCTCCCTCTTGTATTACGGTTCCTTCACGGGCCTCCTTTTGAGCCCATTCCCGAGATTGATATCAAACATCTTACACTGAAATCTGCTTTTCTTATTGCCCTCACTTCTGCCCGTAGGCTTGGGGAGATTGGGGCTCTCTTATGTCACGCTCCTTTCCTGAGGGTGCTGCCAGACTCGGTGGTGCCGGGTTGTGGTCCGATGTTTCTCCCTTCAGTTGTCTCTCGGTTTTCACACCTCTCAGGGTCTGGTTCTCCCTGACTTCTTTCATGATCCAAGAACGCCTGAGGAGGTGGCTCGGCTCAACATTGATGTCCGACGGGACGCGTTGGAGTATTTGGCTTGGTTTGCTTTTTCCACCAATCTGATAGTCTTCTGATTGCTTGTGGTCCGGCTGGGGCTGGGCATAACGCATCTGTGGTTTCCATTTTCCGGTGGTTCCGGGTTGTGATCTCTAGGGCCTATGTGGCTTCTGGCCTGCCTGTGCTTGCGCACAATCGGGGGCGGTCTGCCAGGGGTTTGGCGGCTTCCTGGGCCGATGCAAGGAGGGTTTTTCTCTGCAAGAGATTTGTATGGCTGCCGCCTTGGCTGGTCTAGGCATTTTCATCAACCGCTATGGGTTGAGTTTTTCCCACTCGGGGGTTGGTTCCTTCGTGGTTGGAGTTTTGTCTGTGGGGATGTGATTTAAGAGTTATTGTGGGTGTGTTTTGCTGCACTGTTTTTGGCTCTGTGTCTCATTGGGACCTTTTCCCCGTTGCTGCTTTGGTATACCTCATGAAGTAAGTACTGGGACGAGGAAGAGTGGACGTGGAGGTAATGCTCTGATTACTTACCGGTAATCTTCATTACTCCTAGTCCTACTCTTCCTCGTCACAGTACTGACGACCCTCCTCTCCCTCCCTCTGGGGAAGGTCCCATGCTCCGCTTGGTAATATGAAACTGAGTGACATGGATGTGGGGGAGGAGTTATAGAGATTTAAAGAAATAGAAGAAGGTCCTGTGTCGGAGGCAGGTGCCTCATGAAGTAAGTACTGTGACGAGGAAGAGTAGGACTAGGAGTAATGAAGATTACCGGTAAGTAATCAGAGCATCACTCTTCCAAACACTGGCCATCTTTAATTTGCGTGACCAATGCGTAGCGTGGAGAGGACAACACACTCTAACACGTGCACGTCTGTTGCCCTCGCTGTGCTACTTTGTTCTCCCGAATGTCCATGTCTCAGGCCTGGCTCCAGGAAATTCCATTTGGGTGGGCCAGGTTTGTGATCAGGGGGGCCCAAATTCATTCCACTGGATGTCGGTCTAGGAGTACCCTAAAAAAAAAAGTGCTGGGATTGATCCAGATTTCCTAGATTCGTGATCCAGCAAAAAAGTGTTCCCAGATCTGGAAAAATACATTTGCAACGCTCTATAAAAAACAGTACAGAGTAAAAGAGAAGCAGGGAAAATAGTTTTGCATTGCAACATCAATCTACCTATCTTCCTTTCTCATCTGCTCTACCCTTTTTATTATCTCCGATCCTCCTTCACCTTTCACCCCCAGTGACCTTCCTTCAGCTCCCCTAATCATCATTCCCAATTACCTCTACTCCCACCTATTCCCACCAGACCCCAGCATGCCTTTCTTGGCGTGGCTGGAGAGAATCTAGATTGATACCTCCCTCCTCCTCTGAGACGGCTGAGCAGTGAAGTCCCCAGTCTTTGTACCATCGCAGATGGTGTTCGCTCAACAATACCTTCCTGAACACTGACTACACCCAGCATGCCCCGGAGGAGGTGCATGTGGTCCCTCCATCTTGCTGTAAAAGATAGACACCCCGCCCTCCAAAATACTGAAGCCAGGAATAGGAGATTTTGTTTCTTACAAAATCACTGTTTAAACACAAAATTTTATTTAGGTTGCTTTTTTGCAGCGCATTTTAATTGAGTCCAGGGTTTGAGGCAGTGCGAGCATGTAGGAGCGAGTGCTATGACTGCAAGAGCTGCCTCAGGAGGCAGGCAGTGCTGGTTAAGGGGGTACTGGCATTCATGGTATTGCTCAAGTTGAGACGTGACAGGGAGGAGAGTGTCTTGCTCCCCTGCCATGCCCCTGTACATCATTGTCTGGTACATACTGTTTACATACTGGTTATAGTATGCAATTGTCCATGATGACTCTTTGTTTGATGTGTTCTAACGAATGACACCATTTTGTTCAATGGATTGTTCGGTGTAGAAAATGTGTCACACCTAGATGTATGTTGGGGGTAGGAAATGTTTTTCCTATTAATTAACCGTACTAAAATCTCACCATTCTGCATAATCGCACTCAAACTCTGAACTAAACACAACCGCACCTCCACCGCATCACAAACCACACACACTTTAGAACACCCAACACAATCACACCTCAACACCACATAACTGCTACCAACCAAAAACCCACAAATGCTCAGTGACCGGTTTCTCCTAACTGAAGCTGCCAACAGCACATCAAAGCTCTCGTTGTCTTCTCCCGCTGAATCCCATTAACAAACAACCCGCACCCAATCCTCCTTCCATTGCAGGTACCTCAGAGCGACAAGAGACCACGCAAGTGGCAACAATACGCAGTACAAGTTCCATTAACATTAACAATAAAAGTGGCATGATATTTTCAATAAAAGATGTGTGTGAGTTCTTGGCAGGTCCTAATGCCTGTACGGCCCATTTATCAAACCACGAGTGATGCTTTTTGGATTAGCTTATAGTGCAAACTGAATCACTTCTAAGGCCACTTAATTTTAGGAGGTAAGGCATAATGAAATTAAGGTATTTGACCATGAAAACACACATTGGTTAAGTGGCAAAGCGAGAATTTTAGCCCAGCCTAAAATTTGGTTACATGACCATGCATCTTCCGGACCAAAGTTATTACAAATATGTGTATGAATACCTAAAAAAACTATTTTATACAGATTACTTTAAAAAATGCACAGGTCACATGATAAACCAACCTGACAATGTATTCATTATTGTAGAAACATGTCGATGAAAAGAGTAAGGGGGGCATTTTGTTTTGAATCTTAAATTGCACAGAGGGGATCACTCCTATTTTCACTTTTTTGCAAAAGGGCCATTCATTCATTTTAATTGTTTCCACCAAGTACTGGTGAAAATCACCTTTGCTCTTCCTCTACATGTCTGGAAAAGTGTAAATCACTTCCACAATTAATGATTTTGGGAGCCATCCACAATGGATTTCTTTTGAAACTGCCCACTTTTATCAGGTGTAAATGTCAGGTGGATCTCTTAGAAATCCATTGGTTTCCCTCCAATGTAAAAATACTTGCTGGTGGAAAATTTGGGAGGGGGACCTTGTTCAGTTCTCCATCTTCACCTGCCAAATCATACAAAATCCTGCAGCTCATAAAAAATGGTGGTGACTGCATTTAGTGCCATTTCTTCCACTCCGCTTGACCCCCTATGATTGTATCTTTATTTTCCCCTTCCTGAATGGAAGTAAGCCTACAAGCTCCAGCATAGAGATGAATGAGAATTTACAAAAAATCTCATGCAGACACAAAGTGAAATGAAATGCATGACAAGGGGCCTCATTACGAGTATGGAGGTAGCCATGCCACTTTTAGCTTTTAGCGGCATGGCTACCCCCATACCGGGTACCGGGTCCGGGTCTCACAAAAGGGGACTTACCGGGCCATTCCGACCATGGAGGGCCCGGTAAATCCCTTTCACGGGACCCAGACCCGGTACATCCCCATTCCCATTTGAGCCCCCATAGGGCTCAATGGGAATGGGGAGGATGCTAACAACGAGCCTGTTAATGACGGGCCCGTTCTTAGCATCCTGGTCTGCTAGCAGG
The DNA here is from genome assembly GCF_040938575.1 of Ambystoma mexicanum. Classification (NCBI taxonomy): domain Eukaryota; kingdom Metazoa; phylum Chordata; class Amphibia; order Caudata; family Ambystomatidae; genus Ambystoma; species Ambystoma mexicanum. The sequence continues at coordinate 499,462,542 of NC_090938.1, read as the reverse complement.
ACCCGCTAAGGACGCCTGGTCTGACCAGGCGTTCCAGAGCAAAACCCGCTGCAGACCTCGTAATAGGGCGGCACGGAATGAACGGTGCCGGTCCCTTACCGGCACCGTTAATTCCGTGGCTACCTAGGTTGTAATGAGGCCCAAGGTCATTGTTTCACACAAAGTGTTCTGCATCCCCTTAATTTCCAATCACACAACAATCACACTTAAATTGCTTTATAAAACCCTTCATAATTTTAAGACTAAAGTGCCACAGCTATGGTCACTGCCTGTTACCTTTTCTCATATGTAATCAATTCCTATTGTAAATAATCTGCGTCTGAGACACGTTAAAAAGATAAGACCTCACTGGAAGGGCCCGGCTGTTTGTATTTGAGTAGACAGAGACAGACCATGGTGGCATGGGCATTTGCCCCTTGTCCAAATGTTAAATCCAACTCTGCACTCTTTACGAAATATTTAAATATTGTTTTTAGTTTTAAAAGATGTAAACCTTTTATACTTTGACTGTGTTATTTTGCGGATGCTCGTGTTTCATTTCTGGCACTGCCTAACGCCCAGGACCCAGGATTTACATCATACATACTGCTTTCCAAACAAAACCCACAATACATATGGGGCCTGATTCATGGAATTCTTTGTGGGGAAAATAGTGCCATTCTGCATGCAAAAAACCCTCAGTCAATTCATGGAATGACATTTCAGGACTTTTCCGGACTTTGCAGTGACTTTGCGCAGGTCCAGCACGACTCTGCGAGCAGACGAGCACCTTGCGCGAGACTCCACCCAGAGTGTGGGTCGGGCCTGTGCACAGTTTTAAATAGGTGGTGGAACATGTATATTCCCCATTCTCCATGCAGAATGAGGAAGAACGAGGAATAACGTGGGCGTGTCTAGGGACGGGCTGCAGAAGGAAACCGCATGCCCAGCATGGGTGAAACCACGTGCATTCGTTGTGACCATTACAAAATGGTGCACCATTTTGCCACGACGTGGGACGCGGAAACGCTATTTTCAGTTGGGATTGACCCAGTTATTACATCTTTAGTAATGGTCACAAGAAACATCATTGGATATGCCCTGATTTGAGAAAGGCACCTTGCTGAAACACGTGTAATCTCTAGGACAAATTAATTAAACTCACCTACCACATAACCTCCTTTTTTTCTAGCACAGTAATAAGGTGTGGTCACAGCAGCCTGTTTTTCGAGTTTAACAAACGGAGTTGAGGAACTCAAAGTCTCTGTTCTATGACACACCAATGCGACAGCGCAAACACTTTTTGCAATCAACCAGGTCGCAGAGGCACTGTGATATCAACCCAAAAGTTCCTTCACACTTGCCTAACCTTATTCTTTCACTGATAGTCAAGTAGTTAATGCAGCAGTATATATATACTTTGAATGTAGTTTGTAAGAGACCAACAAGTTGATGCACCTTCTGCAGAAATCCATGTTCAAGCAACATTATCTGTATTTTATTGTTTGATATAGTTAATCATTTTATTAAGCATGATATGAAAAGCCGCTATATTCCCGCAAAAAATAAACATACTTTAATTTACAGAAACCAAAATAGGGATTTTAGGTTTGAGAAAATAGTTGTAGGCAGCCAGTCTGAATACGTGTGCTACCTCACTTAGAGGTGTGAATGGCCCTCCATCTTCCTGGTCATTTGTGCTTTCATGTCTGTGGGGCATAAATCATTGACTAGGACAAGCAAACAAATCCTGCCCGGGCCTCCTGCAGTTCTGCCTCTCAGAATGATGTCTCTGAGGTTGTTGCAGCACGTTTAGAGTGAACCCCCTCCTGTCCCCAGACCTCTACTCCGTCAGCTCCCAGTGGTGTATAACAGCACTGGCATGGCCTCCTTTCTAGGGGGGGTCAGAGGGTGGCCTTGGAGGGGCCTGGCCCCTGGGCCCCCCTGCTGGAGCCGGGCCTGCCATGCCTGGTCACAACGCTTCACTAAACCGTTTTTAATACCACCCGCCATGTACATTGAGAGCGTGCGGTATTATCAGGAATACTTATAACCGTGACACTTGCCACAACTCCCCATCTGGTGCATCAGAGGAGTGTCCCCGACATGCAAGTTGTCCTGGGCTGAATTCATGGTTTGTGAATGCGACATGGGGAGGTAGTTCAATTCCTTATGCACCCTCGCCATCCAACCTACAATGGGGTTCTTGCTATAGAGGGGCCGATCATCCCTCCCAACTTTTACATCATCACCCTGCTTTTGGATCATCAAACTGGTCGCTTGTAAATCGCTACCGTGATAACTGTACAATGTAACAATGCATGCTATTAGCAACCCATGTCACCATGAAAACCTTCTTATATCCCCAAAGATACTTGATCATCTCAGGCAGGGAAGGAGGGTGGACAAAGTTCCTTACTTCTTTCATGTGGCTGAAGCCGTGGTGTGCATGGTCTTCCCACGGGGCCATATTTAAAGCTGTATGTCGCAGCTATGATTGGCTACTCCTTTACAATTTGAAAAATGCTGGCCAATCACAACATTCGCTCTCTGGGTGTCGCAATCTTTGTAAAAACCTTGTAGTGCCCTCTGGACCCCTTTTCGTGGGCGTTCCACCATCCCCCATTATTTCCTTCCCTCCCGCGCCTCGCCCCATGTTAAGCTTGCAGCCTCATTATGGTCTGCTTTCGGCTCCCCCTCTGCCCCACACAGAATCTGCCGGGTTTTTACTGGTGCAAAAAAACCCAGACAAAATCCACAGGGATTCCAGCATCTCTCTGCCCTTTCCTGGATGTCTCAGGTTTGCTCTTCAGCTTCTCGCCACATCGTGTGTTGTACTTTCAAAAAATGAGACACGTTGTGGGTCACCTTCTCATTCTCTCGAGCTGCGGTGATCATTCCATGGTCTGCTCCCACTATCGTCCAGGTTTGCAATTCATAGGAAAGTATTATCTTTTTTGGGGGTGACCTCGACTTTACCAGCACTGAGTCCCCTATACTCATGTCGTGGTATCTGGCCCACCTGAATATGCTTTCCTTCGCATTGTGGGCTTTCCGGGTTGCTTCAACCTGCTCCTCATCAAACTCTAGTGCTGTCCAATTCTGGTAGAGAGTGTCACGCAGTCTCACACAACCTTTCCCTCTTCACACCTCTCCTCCTCAGGCGCCTCGCGCCGTAGTATTTCCCATCCGCACCACCAGCAGGGAAAACACGGCAGGCGGAATACCATGTTGGGCGGTTCTGCCTCGTTTCGCCCTTTTCCGCGTTGGCGTCTGCCATGGCGCCTCTTGCACAGCCGGCAACGTCAGAATACCAGGAAGTGCCGGCAGCTCCAATCGCTGGCCGCGTTGCGCGCCATGCAACGTACGCGAGCAGTCACGTGATACGTCACGTGATACCACTCGCCCCTTCAAAAGAAGCCGGAAAACAAGACTCTTTGCTTCACAGCTACTTCAACTTCTACGGAGGACTGTCACGCATTACCCTTGCTCTTGTTTGCTTCGACCTTGGAACTCTTTTCGGATTTGCTATTGGATTACCCTTGGATTTTGGCGTGCTCTCTGATTTTCTGGACATCCGACCCCTGTTATACTCTGGACTTGCTCTTGGATTGCCCTTCTGTTTTGCAACCTTCGGATTGCTTCAAGCCTTGTTACATATCTTGCCACACTCCACGAGGTACTGGGAAGGAGTGCCTATTACATCATTCCAGCTTGCCGTGGATTTCCCTGCGTAGGTTTTCTACCTACATTCCATCTCTATTAGGTAAGCTGGTGTCACTGCATCTTGTTTAACCCTTTCTATCAATTGCCCATTGCCATTATAGAGTATATTCCTGATTATAACCTTTTGCCTTACAGCACTCAGGGGTCCTTCCGGCGTTCTCAATACCAGGCTGACGACAACACTCCTTCCTGTGGCCTCAAAGATTGCTCGGGCAGTGTTTATATTCTGCTCGAGCGGTACTTGGGGACGGAGGCATTTTATAACTGCACGACCATCAAGTCGGACCCATCAAGTCAGAACAGAGAGGCAGTCCAACTTGGATCGGTACCTTAACATCAGAGCTGCTGGGCTGACGTGGATAGAAGAGTGAGGGGTTTGCCTATATGATCAGAGAAACCGATACATCTTCGGAAGCCACAGATGGTGTTGGTCTTTTGTTATTTTTATGACTTTATTCAGGGATGCCATAAATCTTTCTGCATCCCCGTTGGCTTGCGGTCAACACAGTGTGATTCTGTGGTGTGCCAAGCTGAGTTTGTCAAAGAAACCCTGTTGGTCTACCTTTAAATGGCAGCCCATTGTTGCTTTTCACTTTGTTGGGGATCCTGTGTATGGTGAACATTTTTGGGTATGCAGTAATAAAATTGCGGCAAAAATTTCGCCTTTACAAAAAGCGCGGCAAAAATGCTGTTGTTTGACCTGGTAAAGGTGTACCCCATTATACCATTTAAGGGGAGCAGGGGTTGCGGGGGTGTCCCCAACTTCCCTCAAATGGCATAATGGGTCTGGAGATTGCGGGTGTGTCTCGCGCATCCTTTACATGGATGGCGGCGCAAATACCACAACCTTTTTTCTGCGATTTTTTGTGTAAACTGCAATTTTTGCTGCAATTTTAACACATGGAACGCATTTTCTATAGTGCATTGATGACAGACAAGCCATCTGTTGATCTAACAGGCTCTACTTCTGGGTATCGACTGTACCCGTCCAAGGCCACCAGAAAGTATGCCTCATTCTTGATGGTGCAAAAGTCTATGCTAATCGCGTCTCATCGCTTGTGGCTATGGCTAGGAGGTCAGGTTTCAGGGGCTCTGATTGGATCTGTTGGTGGCAAGACTGACAGGCTATACACAACGGCACCCATTCCTTTACCTTCTGCTGTATTTCTGGGACCCATACTCTTGACTTGAGAAGTGCTTATGTTTGGATTATTCCTTGGTGGCCTTAAAAAGCTAATCGGAGAGCTACTTCTACCAAAGATGCCGGTAGCACAATTCAATGCCCCTTCGGTATCAGGCCATCTGAGGATATTGACAGCTCATGTCATATCCTGAGTTTTGAGAGCTTTACGAAAGATCCAGTAGGATTTCTCAGCCCTCAGGGCGGGAGGAGGTCATTCCAGAGTTTGGCAATGCAATAGGGGAAGCTGGAGCCTCCAGCTTTACCTCGCCTTACTTTTGGCACAAGAAATCTACCTGTGTATGGGGTCCTAGTGGGCCTTGATGAATGGGCTTTGGTGATTCTTTGTGTGAGGTCAGGGGGCGCTGTATTGGAGAGGCATTTGTGGGCAATGGAAAGTGTTTTAAAGGTGATCCGCTCCTGGACAGGCAACCATTGAGCTTCTATCCTAGCTTTGGAGATGTGTTCTCGTTTCAGGGTGTTGAGGGCTGATCGCAAGGCGTTATTTTGCATAACTTGCAGTTTTTGAATATTTCCAACTGAGGTGCCTGTAAATAGGATGTTACAATAATCGATCTTAGATCTTAGAGCCACTGATGGCCCGGGCAATGGTGAGGCAGTTGTGTTTAGGGAGGAAGGGTCTGGCTGCGTTGAGGACTTTGGTGGCTTAAGCTGCTGAGGAGGCAACAGCGCTTACTTGTCTGGACAAAGTGATTGAGGCGTCAAGGTAGACTCCTAGTGTCCTGACTGTGGTAGAGACAGGAATCACACACTGGTCGATCTGAAAGGATGTGTATTGAATGGTAAGCGACTTGTGGGCATTGGGTGTGCCGACATTTAAGATTTCTGTCTTGTCGCTGTTTAGGCAAAGATGATTAGCTGCCATCCATGCCTGAATTGTGGAGTAGATGTTGTTGAGGGTAATGGAATCATCTGTGTAATTGCCTGAGAGTGGGATTAGGATTTGTGTATCGTCGACATAGTTGGTGTAAACTATGCCGAGGGAGTCTAGGATGTTAAAGAGTGGCCGTGTAAAGATATTGTAAAGGGTGGGGGCGGGCAATGCAGGGTCCTTGGGGAACACTGCAGGTGATGGGGGAGAGTGAGGCATTGGCAGTGTCTGAGAAGACTCTCATGACTTTGTCTTTAGGAAGGATGCAATCCAGGTAGAGGCAGGTGTGGAGAAATTGGCGTGGGTGGTAAGGTGTTGGCAGAGGATTTGATGGTTGACCAGGTTGAATGTGGTGGAAAGGTCTAGGAAGAGAAGCAAGGCACAGTTTCCTTCATCCCTGATGGTCCATGATTTCTTGTAGCTTCATCACCTTGTGTCGGGCCCACACAACCATGTGACACACATGTTCACCAGTCTCCTGTGCCGCCTGACATTCCACTTGAGTGGCTGGTCTGGGATGACGCGACAGTTAGTCGGCTGGGTTATCAGTACCTGCACGGTATGCTACTTCTATGATGTCAAATGGTTGCAGCTGTAGCATCCATCGCTCTATGCGAGCCGGGCGATACGGGGATGATCCTTTAAAGATGGGCATCAGGAGTTTGTGGTCTGTGTAGACCTGAAAAGGATGTCCTATTAGGTATACATGAAAATGTCTGCACCCCCATAGGAGGGCCAATTCCTCTTTTTCGATGTGCGCATCATTTTGCTCTGTTTTTGTCAGTGCTCGGCTGGTGAATGCGATGGGGTGCGTGTTACCTTCTTTATAAACTGGTGGCGGGTCTGCCCCTTTGATAACGCGATACTTATACTAGATCCAGCGACACTCCGTCTGCATTGAACACATAGCCGAAGAACGCCAGCTTGCTCGGTCCGAACTCACACTTCTACGCAGGGAGTGTTAATCCTGATTCCTTGAGGCATTGAAGAACTGCTGAAAGGTGCTTGCAATGTTCTTTTGGTGATTTGCCATGCACCATATGTCATCGCTGACATTGGTAGCTCGTGGCAGATCTTGGAGCAATTTCCTTATTTCATTTTGAAACACTTCTGCAGCTCACGAGATGCTGAAATTCAGTTAGCGATATCTCCTAAGGCCGAGGTGAGAGTAGAATTTAGTAATGTAGCGCGGCTCTTTGGCTAGCTTGATCTCGTGGTATCCCGAGTGGAGATCCAGTTTGCTGAAGATTCTTGCCCCCATCAGCTCGTCAATTGTGGGGGTGATATGCCTCTCCCGGCCAATCGCCACATTCGGCTGTCGCATGTATATGCCGATTCTTATAGCTTTCAGTTGTTTGGGTTTTCTTATAACCACCATTGGGGATACCCACGATGGGGCCAGACGTCTTCTCGATAATGTGGAGGTCTTCCAATTTCTTCAGTTCAGCTTCCACGGGCTCTCGCATATGGAATGGTACTCTCCTGTGGTGCACTGCTCTTAGTTCCACTGTAGGGTCAAAATTCAGGTTGACCGCTCTGTTTTTTAGGCACCCGATCCCTTAAGAAAGTTTTGCATGTCTGTCTAGTAGCACTTCAATTTTACAGTGTATCACGCTGAACGCGAAATGAATGATTTTCAACTTCTCTGCTGTTTTACAGCTGAGCAAAGTATCAATTCCCGCATCCACAAGATACATTTGTGTGCGGCAGGATTCACTGTTATAGGTCCAAGTGGATGATCCTGTGACCGGCAGGGGCTTCTTGCATCCGTACGTGAACAACCTAACTGTCTTTGGCTGTAGTTGAAGTTTTGTGTCACTAGCTTGTTGAATCTGGAAATTGGCGTGACATTCTCTGTCGCGCCTGTGTCGATCACCATAGTGTTGGTGCACCATCTGCTAGGATCATGCACGTTGGTTGTGTTCGATGTTTTCACTTCTTTTTCTCCTTTTTTGGCTCTATGGAGGCGATCAGATATACATTTTCGCTTTGTTTCCTTCAGTGACTTGAGGGTCTTTCTTGTGACGAGTCAGTCTCTGACTGCCCATCTTCCTCACTCTGGCTGTCACTCTGTTCTCCTGCTAGGGCTCTGGCCTGCCCAATGTCTCATTTCTGGTAGCCTTTTGCAGTTTTATTGTCATTGTCCTCTCTCGGAGTGGAACTGCGACACACTGTGGTGAAGTGATTGAGGTGGCTGCATTTATGGCATGTCACTCCTTGCACTAATTGTCTCCAATAGGACAGCACCTAAAAACATCACATCGCATCTATACAGCGAGTTTGTTTCTACACTGAAACAATACTGTCGAGTACACGTTTTCAGTCACATGCGCACTGTGACCACCGGACAGTCTCGCAGCAAGAGACACGCATTCTACCAATAGGAGCACTTTTCCCATACAGTACACTTGTCCATGGCGGATTGGTCGTCATGACCGGTGGCGGGGCTACCGCGAAACAAGCTAGTTTCGCTTTCTTATATCACCCAAGGCAACCCGCTCCTAGCGTCTCCAGTAGGCAAGGAAACGCTTCCACCTTCCGAGGATTCGAGAGTGCAGCAAGGCATAACCCGCCAGCAGCAGCATATGATAAGTACGTCCACAGGCGATCTGCGTCTTCTCATACCACGAAGGATGCCCCTCACTTTATAACCATGCACTTCGGCACTATCCACGGCACGAGAGAGAGAGAAATGTGCAATACACCGCCATCATCCACTTTTGTAGCAGGATACCATCTCCCCGCAGGCTGTACCACAATATATATAGAGCTTGGCATGCCCATGCATAGTCCACTGTGCACGAGTGTGAGACCAACCTTAGACACAGACTAATATGCTCAGAGACCCCTTTATCTTTAAACTAAACATCGCGCTCAATATGCACAGTACTCACATCTCTAGAGACGCGTGCTTTTTTTTCACTGGAAATGTATTTCACCGATGACTGCTAGCTTTATCAACCTGCCACGCACGAGTATTAATAGTACCACTGTTTAGCGAGGAGCAGCTAGCTTACACAGGCCTCCCTGATTTGTCATCCCCTCTAGTTGAGATATACTGAAGGATAAAAACGCTGGGACCATGTGGAATATTACCACACCCTCCAGCGGATACATCACAAGACATGAGCAGTAACTCAAGATTTGGGGTAAGAGATTTCCACCAATTTATCACAATCTACTAGGAATCATCTGGTGCTAGTATTGACACGGATTCCTTGTTTTTCCTGTCTTGATTCTTATATAGAGAGACAGGATCCTGTACATTTATCTGCATTTCACCCATGAAGCTTCACCAAAAAAGCACTTCCCACTAATTGAAAAAGGGACTTTTTGCAAATACTTACCTCAGGAACAAAACACTGACTGTAAAAAAAAAAAAATCTCAGAGATCTAATATGGACACTGTTTTAGCGCTCAATAGCACCTAACATGGTTTTTCTAAATTAGAGAGTAGTTTTTTCTGAGATCACCGATAGTCCTAACACACACTTCCACTGTCATTGTGTCTTGATAGATACCCCATGGACATGGATAACACTTCATCCCACATGTCCTGAAAAAGGCCATCTCCACTAGAAGTCTCAAGAAATAGTTTTATATGGCCGAAACATTAGTGTCGACATTCTTTATGTTGTAATGTACAGTGTCCAATGTTACAGTGATGTTGTTTTTTGTACTCAAAAAAGACATCACTCTCTGGATAACACACCTTTCTATGTAAATGTTCTGTCACGGATGATAGGAAATGTGCATTTGTATGAGTTAAGTCCTTCTGATTGAATTGGATGGTACATATTGGTACTACCATTTTTCTAATTTAATAATATGTCTGCCTTTCCCCCATGCACAGACATTCATCAGTTTCATATATATATATTTGTTTTTCCTGCGCACTCGGCATATGCCCCCGCTTTTCTCCCCGGCCTCCTGGAACAACCAGGGCTGGCCTTGCTGTGCAACGGCTGCATACCGCCATCCGGGCCGGATTGTGTTCTCCCTGGCCACTCAGGGATGCTGTGCTTTATACCTGGCACTTCTCCACCATGGCACGAATCGTGCAGTCACTCGGGGAAGATAGGTGAAGTTGTTCACTCTGTCCCTGCTGCACGCTCCTAAAGCAGTGTGGACGCCAGGCATCAGGGTCACTGCCACAATGTTGCCGGTCCAAGGTCTTGGGGATCAGAGTAGTTTGCCGTTAGCTGAGTACGCTTTCTGGGTCGGCACGACACCCTACCGTCCTCGTCACCAATATGACAGGGCCTAGAAAGCATTGCTTGGCTCCGGAGCATTAAATGACTACACACACTCAGGATCTGTGGTTATTAGAACTAACCCCCTTTCCGGTGAGTGCCTTTCTTTTATTCATCTACGCCACGCACAAAACGTCATGATGAACGTCATGACGTGGTGCCTTACAACATCACAAACGGAAACGTGCATTGTTTCTGTGCAATACAATATATTTTTCTTTTATCAGCTACACTGTTTTAGTTAAGATAATGTGTTTATTTGAAATGTTGAATTCAGCTTCACTCTGTGGTGTCCTCACTGCACCCATGTCACATGGGGCGGATCAAGGGGCGAGGGGAAGGGGAGGAGCAAGGAGGATGGGAAAGGCGCCAGTTCCAGGTAGGCACGAACTGAATAAAGAAGTGTAGCACCCCAGCTCCTGTCTGTCTCTCCTTGTATGAATGCGGAGTGACCGATAGCCCAGCGTGAGGCGGTCCACTTGAAGGACAGCACATTGGTGACGAAGCGGATCCATATCCCCACCAAGCCTGCCACCTCGGAGGCGCTCGTGCTCGGGCCATGCCACCCAGTGCCACTGGAGACGCAGGCTGTCTGCACAGCAAGAAATCCCAGAAGGAAGTGGGTCCGAGCGCGAAGGCTCCCCACCAGCTGGACACCCCCTGTGCGAGCCCCTGTCGGGACCACACGTGCACATCATCCGCGGGTGGAGCAGCAGCTCCCCGTGTATATATATCCGGGCGGTCGAGAGCAAGGATCTCCCGCCGACGGCAACGACGCAAGCCGGGCCAGGACTGCGGGTACACCACCATCTGCGGGTGGAGCAGCAGCTCCCCGCTCACACTGATCTGGGCGCTCGAGGAGCACTGGCCTCCCGCCAACGGCAACAAGCGCGAAAATCAACCGCAAAGAGTGGTGGAGGCGTGGCCCTCCCGCTCCAACAAGAAATAAAGGGGTAAGAGAACACATGCTAACTCTCACCCCCACTAGTTCACAATTGAGCCTGCATTCGGCCCGCTCTTGAGGCAGAACTGCAGCGCGAAGGCCTCTCAGGCCCACCAGCACACGGCGCAGAGCCCCACCTGGCACCTGGGCCCCACCGCACAAGGGAGAAGGGAGAAAACCTCCTGCAACAACTCAGCCATGCAGCGTGAAGGCCACACAGGCCCACCAGCGCATGACACAGCGCCCCCACCTGGCACCTGGGCCACAACGCACACGGGAGATGGAAGAAATCCTCCCACAACAACTCAGCCACAAACCTCACAGACAAAAGAAGGGCGGGACAAGTCCAACATACAGGCCCACCTAGCAGACCACCAAGGGACCCTCAATACAAAACAACAGCTGAAGGGAAAAGACAAAACAACACCCCATGAGCATTTCAGAAGAGGAGTCACTGACAGTTCCAGTGACCCCTGCTAGACCAGCACACAGAAAAATTACGGACAGCCTTCTGTCCCAACTACCATCCAACTTCGACCTCACCGACACCAGCACCCTTGGGTCACGATGGAAAAGGTGGCTGAGGGACTTTGAAGTGTGCCTAAAAGCGGCTGGAACATTAGAAGATGAACAGAAACAAAGCCTGCTAAACCACACAGTGTGGTCAAATGTGTGGGACATTCTAGACGAGATACCAGAAAATACCATAGACACCTACACGAGTCTGAAGACAGCCCTCATGGACTACTTCACACTCCACACAAACGTAGACTATGAAAGACACGTCTTTCACACCACGAAACAAAGCAGAGGGGAGACCATAGATGCGTTTGTAATGGGGCTCAGGCTGAGAATGAAACACTGTGACTTCAACAACTTCTCGAACAATGAAGCCCTTAGATCACAGATCATAGTAGGGTGCGAAAGTGCTGACTTCCAAAAAACGACTGCTGCAACAACCGCGCAACTTGGAGGAAATACTACGCCTGGCTCGCTTGGACGCTGCACTTGCAGCACAAGTGGAGGGCCTCGATGTCATAAAGATCACGCATGGGAAACATGAAAGCCTTAACAAGCTAGACGGCACAGCAAGAAACAATGGCAACCCTTTCCGCTACAGGTGTGGGCACGAATATCCACATGAGGGACTATGCCCTGCCATGGACCAAACATGCTCTGCATGTGGTGGAGAAAATCTCTACAAAGCCGAATGTCTGATTTTCCGCAGCAAAATGAAAGGTGCAAGGAGAAACGGAAAGTTCACGCCGGAACTGGAGCAAAGCCAGTCGACCCACCACTGCGACACATCAACCCCATGACCTGGCTCACCACAGACACTATGACGAGCAATCCGAAAGAAGGCAAGACAGAAGAGAATGGAGAGAAAGCAAGACCACACCATCCAAGCCAAGAAGGAGACCCAGGCGATACGTCAGATGCCTCGTACAACAATTGCCATATGACAGTGCATCAAGTGCGTCGTCGGAAGAAAACGCCCGCAGACAGGAGAAGCACCAAGAGGTACCGAGGAAAAAGGGGTACCTGTATGCTCTAGGAACCAACACAGCAAAATAACACAGCACCATAATCAGGATACAAATCAACCACACAGCTGCCGAATTCCTAATAGACACGGGGGCAACCGTGAATGTAGTCATCGAAGAAGTATACAAACGCATACCAAACGCTCCTCGCCTACAACCAGCAAGAGCCCTGATCTTCCCCTACAGCTCAAAGACACCTCTGGCCTGCAAAGGATTCTCCGTGGCGTCATGCCGCTTCAAAGACCACGCGAAAAACATCCCCATGCACGTCCTAGAAGCCGCCACTGACAGTGGATGCATCCTAAGATATCAAGCTGCCATAGAAATGGGGCTGATCCACATACTGTATCGACTCATGGTACACAAATACCTGGACCCTACTGCAAGCATTGAGCAGGTTTTTCCCTCACTGTTCAAAGGCCTGGGCAAGCTGAAAAATAAACAAATCAAGCTGCACATCAACACCAACGTTTCACCAGTACCCCAACACTATAGGGGAATCCCTATCAAAATTCAAAAACAAGTTGAAAACAAGATGACCAAATTATTGGAAGCAGACATCATAGAGCCAGCCGAAGATCCCACGCCATGGGTCTCCCCCATAGTACCAGTGCCCAAAAGAGACTTGCCCCACATCCGAATATGTGTGGACATGAGAAGACCAAACGAAGCCATCCTGAGGGAACGCCATCAAGCCCCCCAAATTACCAACATGGTACATCTCCTAAATGGAGCGACAGTCTTCTCCAAACTGGACTGCAACAAAGGTTATCACCAGCTAGAACTCAGGAAGAGGTCCCGCTATGTAACACCCTTCGTCACACACCCCTGGCTGTTCCGATACAAGCGATTAAGCTTTGGGGTATCATCAGCGGCAGAAATTCTTCAGGCAGAAATCCATAACGTCATCAAACACGTGCCCAACTGCCTGAACTTGTCATGCCCGCGCCGCTGGCACACGCATTGGCAACCATCATGGACTACTTGGTACTCATTTATCCTCCTAATACTCTTTGAACAACTCCTATTCACGCCTTGGTCTTTAATTTCCATTTGCTCGACTTGGGTTCTTTCTTATTTTATTCAACTAACTACATTTACCACAATGCACCTTGCTACAGTCCTAAATTCCTGGCTATTCTCATTCATCGTTATTGGGACCACAATCCCCAGAAGCCCTAGCGGCCAGTGCTGCTTCCACCTGCTCAGGATCAGAGAGGGAGGAGGCAGATTGTCTTCAGGTGTGCTGCTCCAGGTGCTGTCAATTAGCCTGCCTCAGAACAGGGCAGGGCTGTATATAAGCAGCTGCCTGCAGGAGCACAGGGTCTTGCACCTTGCGTTCTCTCCACTCCCGTTTGCCTTGACCCTTTACTTTGTATGCTGTTCCTGTTGCTGCATTATCCTGTTTTGACCCAGTGCCCTTTCCGGGCTCCCTGCCTTGCAGCCGATCACGCTCCGCTGCCTTCTACCAACAGCCCTTGTACCCTGGGCTTCCTGTCTTGCAGCCTACTACAGTCCTCTGCAGCCCTCTACAGTCAGCGGCCCTGCTCCTCTGGGTTCACTTCTTGCTGCCGTGCTCTTCTGGGCTCCTTGCCTTGCAGCCTGCCTCACTCCGGTTGCCTACAGTCCTTGTCCTCTGGGCTCCCTGCCCTGCAGCCTGCCTCACTCCGGGTGCCTACAGTCCTTGTCCTCTGGGCTCCCTGCCCTGCAGCCTGCCTCACTCCGGCTGCCTACAGCCCTTGTCCTCTGGTCTCCCTACCTTGCAGCTTGCAACCCTCTGCTGTCTCCAAGCCCTTGTCCTCTGGGCTCCCTACCTTGCAGCCTGCACCTCTTCGCTGCCTACAGCACTTGACCTCTGCGCTCCTTCCTTGCAGCCTGCTCCCTCCGCTGCCTACAGCCCGTGTCCTCTGGGCTCCTTCCTTGCAGCCTGTCTCCCTCCGCTACCTACAGCCCTTGTCCTCTGGGCTCCCTGCCTTGCCGCTTGCTACACTCCTCTGCCTTACAGCCTGTTTTACATTTAGCTGCCTACAGCCCTGCTCCTCTGGGCTCCCTACCTCGCGGCCCTATTCTTTTGGGCTCTCTGTCGCCTACTACTAATCTCTCTCTGTCCTGTTCTTCTGGACTCCCTGCCTTGCAGCCTACTACAGTCCTCCGCAGTCCACCACAGTTTGCCTGCACCTAGTCCCACTCTTGACTGCAGACCTGCTTCCTACTTTGCAGCCCTTCTGTTTTCCTGACTGCTGCTCCCTTGTTCTCTTCCTTGAGTCCTCTGTACTCCACCTTAGGTTATCTACTTAAGTCTAACTGCCTTTACTTCATTTTCCTTCTGCTAGATTGCTCATTGACTTCCTTTCGCTGGATATATCTGTTCTTGTCTTCTCATGTGTCTTATGTAATCCCTTTGTACAGAGCTTGCCTGTTGGTTTCCGGCAGGCAACCTCTGCCCCTTCCCTTGTCGCGTTTTCAGTGTTACAGACACCCACTGCTGTTGTTCTCAGCCATGAGCATACAGCGTGGGCCTCTGTTATAGCAATCTGTGCAGAAGGCTGGAGTTTCCTAAGGCTCGTGGAACCCTCTTTCCCATTTCAGCATACACCCCAAGAGGGAATCCAGTTTGTTTGTACCTTTTTATCTTTTGCCCCTTTTGGCTCACAGCTACTGTTTCCTACTCTTCTTTCTTGTTGAACTTCCTGCTGTGTGTGCTTATCTGCTACCTTACTTCAGCACAGCCACCCAAAACCTACCTGGGTACCCTGTGCCACTCTTGACAGAGTGCCATTCCTGACAGAACTACAGCGACGACATCCTGGTTTTAGGCCAAACACAAGAACAACATGACGACACACTGATGAGAGTATGCATGGCCTTGGAGGAAGCCCAATTCACACTAAACAAGGAGAAGAGTGAATTTCAGAAAAGGACACTTCGGTTCTTTGGACACATATTCTCGCAGAAGGGCATGACACCAGACCCAGAGAAGTTTAGCGCACTCAGGGAAGCTGAGCCGCCCACCACCACCTCAGATCCTTCTTAGGACTTGCAAGCTACTGCACGAGATATATCAGAGATTTTGCATCTGTCAGCAAACCCCTCAGGGCTCTTGCCAAACTCAACACCAAATTTGTCTGGTCACATCAGTGTCAGGAAGCTTTTCAGATCATCAAGGACCGCCTCTCAGATGCCAGGAATCGCAGACGCTAGTCCGGTAGGTCTTGGAGCTATTCTCGCGCAACTGGATGACAAAGAAGGACATGAAAAACACATTGTATGCCTGCCGAAGTCTCTCCAAGACCAAACAAATATATTCTCAGGCCGAGAAGGAAGGATTAGCTGTGGTCTGGGCCTGGGAACACTTTCACCTATTTCTTTACGGGAAACCCCTCGTTCTAGTCACAGATCACCAAGCATTGATCTTCATATACGGCAACCCACAAGCCAAGATGCCTCCTAGAATAGCTAGGTGGGCACTTCGCCTCCAGGCCTACCAGTTCACCATAACACACAGGCCGGGAAAAGAGCAAAACCCCACCGATTTCCTCTCCCGTCACCCACGAGAGAAATGAGGACCAGAAATGTCCATAGCAGAACAATACATAAGATATGACATCCAGAGCATCATGCCTCAGGGTCTCGACATGGATCAGATAACTTGTGAATCCAGCGCTGACCAAGGAATAAAAATTATACTGAGATGCCTGGAAACGGGGCGATGGAAACAAGCAAAGCAACTCTAGGAAACCGTAAGCGAAGGCACGAGACAAGACATCACGTGCTTCCTAGCAGTTAAAGAGGAACTTGCAAAGTCAGAAGGGGGTCTGCTGCTAAAAGGCACCAAGCTCGTAATTCCACGAAACCTGCGACGAAAAGTCCTGGAACTAGCCCATGAAGGACACAGGGGCATAGTGTCCACAAAAAGAATGTTAAGACAAAAACTGTGGTTCCCACAGCTGCACACCCTAGTGTAAGAGCTACTCCAGAACTGCCCCACATGTGCAATCATAAAACCACACACGACACCTGAACCATTGTGCATGACAGCACTGCCTGAAGGAACATGAGAGGAAATAGCAGTCGACCACTTTGGGCCTATGGGAAGGGGAGAGTACATATTAGTGGCAGTTGACGAGTACTCAAGATACCCTGACTTACAAATAGTACGGTCCACGTCAGCGCATCACACCATTCTAGCACTGGATAGGATGTTCGCAACATACGGAGTTCCCAAGGTGGTAAAATCAGACAACGGCCCCCCCTTCACCGGGCAGGACTTCCAAACTTATGCTGAGTACAGGGGATTCCGCCATAGAAAAAGAACACTGTTGTGGCCACAGGCAAACCTCACAGTAGAAAGATTTATGAGCAATGTCAAGCGCACAACACAAATCAAACGAATCACAGGAGAGCCCGTTGAGAAACTCTTATGCCAACTCATGCGAGACTACCGAAACACACCACATAGCACCACTGGGAAAACACCTTCAGAGGTAATGTTCGGACGAACAATTAGAACACGGTTGCCACACGTGGCGGCTGATGAAGACCAATATGAAAATGACTCTGAAATGAGAAGGAAAGACAGGCTCATGAAAGAAGGTATGAAAAGGGCCACTGACACCACCCGAAGGGCCCAAGAAAATGACCTGTTACCAGGGGACAGAGTAGTGGTCCGGCAACCAAAAAATCGCAAGAACGTGGCTCCATTCAATGAAGAACCTCTCATCATAGTCAAGAAAAAGGGATCGCTCATCACCGCAGAAGGAGACCGAAGATCCACGACAAGGAACTCTTCCCACTTCAGGCGGATGCCCGGAATCACACCCACGGCTGACATGAGCCTCAATGATACCCACCACAATTGGGACGCCCCATACGATGGGGACAGGGAAGACTCCGAAAATGATATGTCGCAAGAGGCTGCCCCAAGCCAATCCGCAAGGATGGACATTCAACCCCAGAGAGCCTGAAAGAAACCTCACCCCCTCATCGAGGAAATGAACTGAAGGCAGGACTCTGTGTTTAGTAACGAGAGGGTGAGAGGGTGTGGTGTCATCACTGCACCCATGTCACATGGGGAGGACAAAGAGGCGAGGGGAAGGGGAGGAGCAAGGAGGACAGGAAAGGCGCCAGTTCCAGGCAGGCACGCACTGAATAAAGAAGTGTAGCACCCCAGCTCCTGTCTGTCTCTCCTTGTATGAATGCGGAGTGACTGATAGCCCAGCGTGAGGCGGTCCACTTGAAGGACAGCACACACTCTAGAGCCAGTTCTGCTGTTAAGATCTATGAAACATTTTATTTATTTTTAAAAACAACGAAATATTCTTGTAAATATGATATCTTCATTGGGCTAACAGATATCCTTGCTGCTAGCTTTCAAGTCTTCGGAGGTACCCACGCAAGGGAACTATTGTCTCTTGAAGATTAGTTGTCGAAAGTAGGAATGGGCTCATGAAATGTGTTATTGCTTTCAGGAAGGATTTCGTGCTTTTTTGTAAACATGCAGTACTTTTCGACTTTCTTATAGTATGCCTCCACTTTTTAAAAAACATAAAATGCGGTCACTGTTTTTTATAATTCAGATATCGTTATTGGGCGGCAGATCAGCGGCCTGATCAAGATGATGTGTTTTTCACAACTCGTTTGGCAAATCTTGGCATGTTTATAAATAACTTTATCACAGGCCTCTCTCAATTAGCACCTTTGGTTAGCGATGTCAGCATATGCTGCAAGGTTTGATCGGACCTGCAGGGGGCACCAGAGGATCTCTGTTTGTAGCAGACGTCTCTAGAATTGCGACAATTTTTTCCTAAAGGGCGATTCAGCAGAGAAAATAACGTTGTATCTATTTTTTCTTGCTGACACAAACGTTATAACGGTATTCGGGAGAAACTCGACGCCAAAATATCACAACACCCGCTTCCCAACTACTTATATTCCTGTTCATGTTTAGCGCTTTGAGTCGGCCTGACACTGCCGCAAAACGCTTTATTGGTTTATTAATTGCGTGATATTGTTTTACATAAACATTTCACACAGTTACTAGCAAAAAAAACAACAATATATAAAATCACAATCGTATATATAACAATAAATACTGCGGATGACATCGTACCATAGCATAAAATACACACATTATAAAGAAATGTGTCTAAATTGTTATGGCCTGACCTGCGGTCACGCAGACCAAGGCTGGGGGCACCCTCCCAACATCCAGGGACATGGGCCCGTGAAAACACACACGTTTCACCCAGCCAACACCAAAGATGACACCGGATTTGCCCAGCAGGGGCACCGGCACCTCGATGCAGAGTTGCCCTACAGGGGCTCTGATGACACGTGGATGCAGAGTTGCCCAGCGGGGGCTCTGTGGACATGGTGGGGCATCAGAGAGAGCATTGCCCATCAGGGGCAACGCACGCCAGCATCGCGCTGCAACAAAAGACACACAGGAGGCAGGAGTTAGTTTGCATCAACTGACGAACCAGAAATGGCTCGACCCTTTTATTTAGTTAGTCACATGGTTACAGACATGTGACATTAGCACGAGCCATGGGAGGGACTTGTTACCCTACAAGGGGTGGCACACCACACTCCTCCTTTTCCATAACAAACAAACAAATGACAAGCATTACTAGACATCAAATCAATTAATAGTTGCACACAGTACCAGTTGGAGTCCGGGTGCAAACAATAGTCATGTAGATTGGAACAATCACTACCTACAAACATACTTCGGTGGTTTCAAACATATACTGAGCGTTGGTGCACATTTCAGGGTGACAGTCACGGTTGGTGGACTACTGGTGACACGTTGGAAACTCCACATTTAAACACACCCTTTATTAAACTGGGTGTGTGGAACTTACACCACTGAATGGCACTCTCATTAGCACCTGGCGCCATTTAACGCATGCCCACAATACGCAGGAACACAGCTTCACATAACATTTTGGCTGGGACCACTTTAAGCATGTCCAGGGTCTGCAGGCTCCCAGCATTACATGGAGGGCTACTGAGTCCATGTTAAGCAATTGCAGGGCTGCAGGAGAACAGTCCAACTTACACTAGTATCAGTTCAGTTCACAGTTTGGGCCGGCTACCGGGGCCACATCGGCCTGGCCCATGGATGGTGGGGGGGGCAGGCAGCGACAGGCCACTCCTTCACTCCCCCTTCCCCACTTGGGCTGCTGGGAGCACACTGCTGCTGGCAGGAGGCGCACAAGCACTCGCAAGAGCTGAAACCCTCTTTCGCTCTTCCCTTCTCCGTTATTATTATTATTTTTTCTTGGCTGTCACCACGACCTGGCCCAGAGATGCCGCCAGCGGCATAGGCAGCCACTCACTTTCTTAAATGCGCATAATATTGCTCCTACCTGGAGCCTGCAGCTAGCACCCCACTTTCGGATGTGACAGCCCCACACAGAGCACGGCAAGGTGTTTTTGATTTATTTTACATTTTTAAAGCGCTCACACAGCCCGCGGGTATCCAGGCAGTGTTACAGGAATTGTTATTTTTTTTTAGTTGTGTAATTGTTTTTTTTATCTTAGTTGCGTATTTTTTTTTTTTTTTTTTTTAGTTTTTATTGTTTTATTCAAGTATAAATACTTGAATTTTTCAACAGTAATTTATACAAAATTTCATAATTCATAAAATGTATACAATTTTTCTATAGTAACAACAGAATACAAGTATGCAATATACAAAAGCAATTGATTTCATAAGAGGGAAAAGGAAAGAAAAAAAAAGAAAAATGTAACTAGAATGCGAAAGCCTATAAAAGGCTATTCGTTAATTCTGTGTATTTTAGTCTTATTTGTTTAAAAGGAAAGAAAGATTTAAAACATCAAAACAATTTCATTCTTGCATTTCGTAAAATCAGGTTGAGATTAAATTCCATTTTCTTTCCCCTATATCTCCATTTATACTTAGTTTTAGGCTATATAAAAAATTTAAAATAGCGTATCTGACTGATTTCCTGGTTGTGTGAAATAATACGTTCCACAATTCTAGTGATGAATCAATAGTTGACCCCTCAAATAAATGTTTAAAATAAACAATTCTTCATGGTAGCAAATGAGTGCATTCGGTACATAGGTGGAATAAAGTTTCTCTTTCCGTGGAACAGAATCTACATTTCACCGCCTCCGGTAATAACATTTTTCTCTTACATAGAATCTCGTGAGTTGGCCATATGTTTAGACGAAAACGCAGAAAGTCGTCTCTTTGCCGCGCATTTGGAAAGAGAATCAGGTATGGTTCAATTATACCATAGCGCTTTAATTTGAAGGGATTTATTTCAAAGGATTTGTACTTAAGGCACGCCTCTCTTGATTTTATCCAATCCAATTTCCAAAGTTGTTTTTTAACCAAATTTGGATTTGCAATCAGGGTAGCATCAGAGATATTTAGGTGATATAAGACTTTCTGCGCCTTCCTTCTCCATAATGTTGGAAAACCATGATCCGATTGTAGCAAATAGATAGATATAATATACATCATCCCTTTGTAGGCTCGAGTACTCGCTATTAAGCATTTCCTATATAGTGTGCAAAGTTTCCATTTATAAATTGCGTACAAGGATAGTAGGCCCAATTCATGTCTCAGTATCACCATAGGAGTAGACATGGGTAAATGTAAAAGTTGCTTCCAGAAGCTACCCTCTAACACGGTCCAATATGCATAGGATTTTGTTTTTAAAGTTTCACTACTATATGTGACAACTGGCACAAATTTTTGCTTGTAATATATTATGAGTGGTTTTAGCGAAAATTTACAAAATTTGAACTTGATTAATTTGGCTTGGGACAGGGTCATCATTGCTTTTTTTCTAACCTGATTGTCTTGATCTAGGAGGCTAGACTGATGAGTTATTATAATTCCTAGATATACATAGGAATGTACTGATTCTAAATCTTTCAATTGCAAAGGCCAATGGTGGTGTTTTTGCTTAGATGTACCAAATTGGATCACTTTTGTTTTTTCTAGATTTATAGAGATGTGATTTTGTTCACAGTATGATCCCAGTGTCTTGAGTAAAGCACGCAACCCATTGGGCGTTTTAGAAAGTAGAACCATGTCATCTGCATATAATAGGTGCTTGATAGCACTGTTGTTTATTTTTGGTGAATCTGATATGAGTGGACTAAATCTGTCGTGAATATCTGCAATGAAAAAGTTAAACAGAGCCGAGGCCAAAAGGCACCCCTGTTTTAACCCACGTGTTGTTTTAACTGGCTCAGATAAAAGACCTTTGCTATCCAGTCTAATCTGGATAGTGGTGTTAGAGTGGAATTCTATGATCCATTTAAGAATGTACCAAGGGCAGCCTTTGTTCATTAGTTTTAGATATAGCAATTCCCTGGGCACGGCATCAAATGCCGTACGAAAGTCAATGAAGGCAATATAAAGTGGTTCATGCTTCTCTTGGGATCTATAAATAATACTATTCAGAGTAATGATATTAATTCCAGTTCCTACTTCAGGAATAAAACCTGTTTGAAAAGGATCACGTAGGATGTACTTATCTAGCCATGCATTGAAATTTTTAAGAATCAGTCGCCCAAAGATTTTACCCGGACAATCTAAAAGAGCTATTGGCCTGTAAGCTTTAGGGTCTGTTCTGTTTCCTTTTTTAAAGATCGGCACTATTACAGATTGTTGCCATGAAGATGGAATTTGCATAGTGGAGAATACATTTTGATAAATTCGCATGAGAATGGCAGCCCATTGATGAGGATGTGCTTTTAGCATTCCATTATGAATACCGTCAGGTCCACTAGCTCTGGAATTACTCAGAGTTTTTATGCAATTGAGGATGTCAGATAAATTGATTGCAAAGGAACAATCTGGAATGTACAATTGAAACCAGCTCTCTGAGTTCTGGAATGGTGATCGATACAAGTTTTCAAAATAAATTTGCCAAGTTTCTTTTGGCACAGAGTTAATCATGACCGCAGGCTGCGGTCTGCCAGATGTACTATTCATGCAAGACCAAATACCACTCGTTGATTTTTCCATCATTTGCTTCAGTATGTATTCACTGTTTTGCTGATATTGACTAATCTTTATACCTTTTAACCATTGAGAATATGATTTTTTGAGATGTTTTTTCATCGCATTTCTGAGACCAATAGGATGATATATTAGGTCTCGTATAGCTTTCCTTAGACTAGTCTTAGCTTGTTGGATTTGGGCATTAAAAGGGTAACGATGGGTGATTCTCACCTGCGATTCATTAGACTTGGATTGTTTAAACAATTGCATTTTAGTTACGTAACAATCATCATGATTAACTAATTTTCCATTATACATTTCACAGAGAAACCCCTCAAAGTGCCTCAAGCTCTGGCTGGTCCATTTCAGCCGATTGCCCTGAGTATTAATGGCGATATCTGTGATGTTTCGATTGATTTCTTGTGCAAGATTTGGTGTAGCTAGATGAAACTGTAATTCTAATTGATTATGATCACTCAGTTGTGTAGGTAATATTGTTAGAGAGTCTACTTGTGGTAGAAATTCCTTATTTACATATATATAGTCCAAAATAGCTCCAGATGAACCTCTTTGCCACGTGTTTGACAATGTAGTGCCTTGATTGTAGGCATCATTCAGCATTATTAAACCTCGTTCCTCCATGATGGTTTTCCACATATTTTCATCGCTCGTGGGTGATGATTTCTGAGATGATAATAGATGTAGGTTTAAGTCACCCATTATAATAGTATATCCAGAGTGTTGGTTTGATGCAATATTATCTAAATGCCATAAGAGAGTGGCAAAGAAGTCTTCAGACGTCAGGTTGAGTTTGCTCCAATAGATATTTATGATGGTTAGGTGTATGTGCACCGCTATTAAAGTTACTACCTGAAAATATGGGGATGGAGAAGGATGTATCCTGCCCATAATGCTACTTGTTTTTTTGATTGCTAGTAAAAGACCTCCTGATGGTCTACCTGTTGCTTTTTTCGTGGCTAGGGTATCAAAGATGATATGAGAATCCCATATTGGAGAGTTTACTAGCCACGTTTCTTGTAACGCTACAATATCATATTCCTCCAAGGCACTTTGTTTTGAGTTGATAAAATGGCTATTGCCTCTTGTATTCCATGATATTAGTTTAATAATGGATTGAGCATTGAATTGTTATGATCTTTTTCCATTGATTATATGTTGAGCTACTTGACTTTGTTTTCTATTGTTTGGTTGATAAATATTCACATATGGTTTATCCTCTTGATTATCAGGAATCAGGTTAACTTGTGTAAGCAAGAATCCCATATCAAATAGGGTAATTCTCGCCTGCCATATTAGGTTATATACTAGGGCAGATTTGAGGTAGATGTTAACTTCCGATGTATCGTTATAATTGACAAATTCGACCTGATCAAGATCTGCTGATGTAAGTTCTTTCAGCATTGGCAATTCTGTGCATATATTTAATATGCTCGTGCGATTAAGCACGTATGTTTCAAAAGGATGATCCCGGCATTTCAACTTCAAACAAGGTAAACTTATACGTTTGTTCGAATTCGACCATTCAGATTTGGCTAGTGCTTGTAAAGTCTGTTGAGTCTGGGTGAAGGGCTTTAAATATACATCTGTCTGATCATTATGAGATTTGGTCTTAGACCTTGGTCCTTGTAATAATCGCTTATTGCGTATTTATAACCACCCATAGGTTTCTAAGCGCGGGCCCGGGGATAGAACCTGTGTTGCTTCGTGTCGTCTTGGTTCCAGGGCATATTTTGCCGCTGAGCTATCCTCCCGTTCCTTTGTTCTATTCTTCTCAAGTTCCCCATACCTCCGAAACACCACCAGCTGCACTGGGAATTGCAGAGAACCATTTACATTTTTCTTCTTACCCCAGCATGGAGCGCTGTGCCGGCACGAAGCGCTTTACTTTTTTGTTTTTGTTCCATTTGTACTCACCGCCAGTTGGGCTCTGGATCTTGAGAGGGCCATCGTCATTTTATTTGCTTTGCGCCGACATGGAGCGATTCCTTTAGTTTCACTGCTGATGCGCCAGTGGCTAATTGTCCCCTTCATTGTTTAATACAAAGCTCTGAAACTCGGAGCTCCTCACATGTCACCGCCAGGCGGCCTGGGACATGCATGCAAAGGCACCCCCAAGCTGCAGGCCTCCACCTGCACAGTTCCGTCACAGGAGCTCTTTCTTTGTCCGCACCCCTACACAGAACACACCGCCGATGTGCACGGGATCCGGAGGAGTCCTGTGCATGTTAAAGCCGCATGGCCGTCATGGAGTGCATCTTCATTTCACCACACGGCATCAGGTCGGGCACAAAATGCACGTGTCTTTATGTAAACCCAGGATCAGACCTGAGTCTGCGGGCATGAAGAATTGTGCAGCGCAACCGAGCCGCTGCAGTATCTGTGTGCAGGCGGAGCGCGAAAAGGGCTTCCGCGGGGCTGCCGGTGGATAGATCTCAACAGAGCGGCCTCTGCAGTGTCAGTCCGCACCGCGGACCTGATGCCACAGTGAGACATCTTTTCTCTGTCCGGGTAACATTGTGAAGTTAAAGCAGCTCATTTTGATTTTTCGGATCCACCGGTACCATTATTTAGGTTACCTCTGTTACCTTCACCTGTGGCCTGACTCTCGTCCCACAGCACTTCCTGAACATTTTGACGACACAGTTCTCCTCTTGTACTGATGAAGACCCTAGGAAGAAATGGCTCACCTAGCCCCTTTATAGGGCTGAAACATCTGGTGTAGAGGCATTTTCCACCAATACACAGTATCACCATTGTTAACTGTTTATTTTCAAGATATGTACTATTGACCTGCTGTTTATTTGTTCACTGATTTGTGACGCCTGTCATCTACTTTTAGTAGCGACAGTAGTAATTGTATTATGTTTCCTATAAGTACCACTATGCAAGAACAAAATCTTGCCTCTGTTTTGTTCTGATTGTGCAGTTCACGGTTGCTTGTGATTGTTTGTCTTTTATATGATGTTCAGAAGTATCTATTAAACAATGTAAAAAGTAGATACCCAAAATCTATACAAATATAAAACCTTTTGGAACTACCGGTGTGATTTATTACACCTTACTGTGCTGAAATCTTGAATGGACTAGAAGGGAGGAGGTTCCTCAACAATTTTGTTCTTCATTATAGAAACATAGTTCGTATTCTTCCTGCTTTAGCACCTTCACCGGCTTTTCCATCGCCTCAATCCATGTGAGTTTTGCTGCATGTTCATTCCAGTACCCTCGGCACACATTGTTCACACATTCGATAATTTCTTCACCAAACCCCACAAAGTCACCTGTCATGCAGCTCATTGTAGTCTATTGCCTTTGTAAGTACTGTACACTCCTGGGGTTCCAGGCACAATGCTGTTCGTCTGGGTCCATCACCTCAAAGTCGTATATTCCTTGCTTGAAAAGTGCTTTGCAGCCTTCATAACGTCAGATGGACCAAACATTGAGCCTCCAAAACCAGTTTCCTGCGGCATTATCACCTTGGGGGCCCCCAACATGTGTGGTATCAAGTAGCGAAAGTAACAGCACCCATTAACCCTCTTTTTCCTCACCGAGCTCATGTATGTGTACCAATTATTGCTTAACTCTGGGTGGTGCACATTTTCTATTATGCCCAGACTGAGCCCCCTGTACTCGTCGTACTTGGCTCTTCTCACCTGTCTTTTAAAACATTTTGATGCATTCACATTTGAACCAATAGAAAAAGAACAAAAATGTGAAATCATGTCGGAAAACACTTTTGGAAACAATGATAGCATAAGTCAATTAGCAACCTTCCCCACATGTTGCTGGGCGGCAGGTGTATTATTAGCAGTTGCATTAGTCTTTGATTTAGGGGCAGGGGCCGCGGTATTGTAAAATTCGATTACTTTGTTTAATAGGAAGACATCAGTATCATTGGCATTTCTTAGAGAACCTTAAGTAATATTTACATTTCCCTCCCCCCCACTTTTATATGTCCACCGCATATGAAACAATACCCTAAATATATACCAAATCCAAAAATAGAAAGAGCAAATAATGCAGCTACAAAGTGAATAACACAGGTATACATTGAAGAAAACACTGTTATGAGAGAACATTCACTGGAACGAGAACATGATTGTTTCTCAATTGAGTTGTTAGAGCCGTGTGCGTCTATTGTGAGACAGGAGGAAGTGAGAAAGAGAGAAAGAGAACAAGAAAGACAGAGAAATAGGGAGAGCACTTCTGTGCAAATAATGCGTAGCAGTGTTTGTATATGGTGGAGGTAGATCAGTTGCAGGGGAACATTAAAACATGGAACCACAACACAATATTTAGTTGCACATTATAGATACACATAAATGTGTCTTCAAAAATATTAATCAGATCAATGGGGCTTGTTATAGTTCTTACATCTTCAACATTTGCTCAACTCAAATGGGAGGTGCGGCATGGAGTGCTCTTTGGACATCAGAAAGATGTATCCCAAACCTTTACCGCAAGGGTAGTGGCAT
The DNA here is from genome assembly GCF_040938575.1 of Ambystoma mexicanum. NCBI lineage: Eukaryota > Metazoa > Chordata > Amphibia > Caudata > Ambystomatidae > Ambystoma > Ambystoma mexicanum. Next base: position 499,435,541 of record NC_090938.1, on the reverse strand, counting down.
AGACAACCTCAAAGGGGCCATTGTATCTAGGCTCACTCCACCGGCAGACAACATTTTTAATATAAACAAGATCTCCTGGGAAGAGCTGGTAGGAAGGTGACATCTGTGGATCAGGTGCAGTGCTGGTAGAGTCTTCCAGCCATGGTGGCGCTATCTGTTGAGAGATACATTTTATTGCTTTAGCTAAGGAAAAAAGGTAACTTTTAAATTAATCTACTAGAACAGACACAGCCCTGTGAGCATCCAATGTGGTTCTGATGGGAGACACGGGTTTGTGCATTTGCCGCCCTATCACCACCTCATGCAGTGACACATGGTGATCCTTACAGGGCTGCGTGCCATGCTAAACAAGGTTAGGGAAAAGCAATGCCACAAGTTCTTTTTCAACGTGGTGCAGAGCTTTGACAGTTTGCTCTTCAAAAGGCTGTTTACCCGTTCTACAATCCTGTTGGCCTGCGGGTGGTAAATTGTGCACAATACGATGATTGATGCCCAGTAATGCTGTTATTTCCTTAAACAGCTCATTGAAAAATTGAATGCCGTTATCATACCTTAATACATCGCACACTCCCCTACGAGGGAAAACCTCTTGGACCAAAAATGTGCACAAGGACCTGCCTCCACCCATCGAAAGACGGGACACACGACCACATTCATGTAACAAGACCCATTACATCTCTCTCCCATGTCCGCATAATCAACCTGCAATTTGCGGAAACGCCCAGTAGGGCAGTGTAGCGTACCTTGAATAGTTAACTCAATTATTTGCGCAATTGGTAACGAATTGTATGATTCGGGCAGTTGAGTTAGTCCCTGCGCTAGCACTGGATAGTCTAGGACCACAGGCACAGAGGGGCATGCTGCGTGTTTGGCCGCCGCATCTTTGGTGGCGTTACTGAGTGAGTCTGAACCTGTGTCATTAGCATGGGTGGTGCATTTCACCACCACAGTCACAGAGGCCTGGGACAGTGCTTTGATCAGTTTGTCCAATAATGCTGCATGCTATACTGGGGACCAGTCAGCTCTCCTAAACCCCCTCCTCTTCCAATGTGTGAGTCCCGAGTGCACCATACTGGTGACGTAGGCAAAGCCAGAATAGATGGTTACACAACACCCCTGGGACGCTTGGAGCACCTCAATAAGCACTATAAGCTCTGCTGCATGGGCTGAATAGTGCATGGGTAATTGTTTTTGTAATGATACCTCATACACCCCATCCACTAGGTGGACTACGTGCCGCACAAGTGTGCCTCAGGCCAGTCCCTTGGTCAATAGTTGCTGACCCATCAACAAAGAGTACCCCTCGCCAGCAGGCTGTCATTTGCCTTCGGTATATCATCGTCCTCCCCTTCAAATGTCATACAGTCATGTCTTGTAGGGTCTTCGTCAGTGCACATTTCTGCTAAAAGAGCGGCAGGACTTACCATTTTATATGGCACTATGTGGATGTTTGGGCAGGACAGAATCACCTCATATGCGGATGCCCTCTGCGTGGTCTGAGTTTATTTAGATCGTTCAAGGATGGCAAATACAGTGTGCTCCACATACAGTGTAACGGGATGCCCCATGACAATTGTGGAGCGTTTCTCAATTGCAAACATGGCGGCAGCAAGTGCTTGTTCACATGGGAACTGGCCCTGCAAAACCAACTCTACAACTCCACTGTAGTAGGCCAATTGCTTGTGGCCCATTGTGCTCTTCTGCATGAGTACGGCAGTCATCAGCTGTCCATTGGAATGGAAACAAATGTAAACTCTTGTGTGTAGCCAGCAGTTGCTAATATTAGGGCAGTGCATATAACTTCCTCTAGGTCATTGAAACTCGTCAGCATGTCCTCTGTCCATGTTATCTTTTTGTCTGCCTTTTGTGCTTCTTTGAATCCTTATAACAGGGGCATAGTGTATGCTGCATTGTCTAGAATCCAGGCTTGGCAGTAATTGCAGAGCCTGAGGAACTTCTGCACACCAAATCTGAGTTTATTTAGATCGCACACACATACCTGGTGCGCACACGCACCTTTGGACTCGCTCTACCTCTCTACTGACCTGAACTTCGGTTCCCAAGGGCGTTCAACCTACCAGCGCCTTCAGACCATACCAATGGTATATAAGGCGCTATATAAATGCAAAATAACATAACATAACATAACATTTCCTTAACAGTGGTTGGCTGATGGGCATTGCACACTGGTGCAGCGCACTATGGTATGATTTTCTTACCATGGACAGATATCAACTGACCCAAGTAAAGCACATATTTGAGACAATATTGCAGCTTAGCCATGTCGAACCTTTAGCCTTTGTTTGCTAACAGCTGCAAGAGAGTAACCGAGTCCTTCCGGCACTGTTGTTTGTTGTCACTACACACTAGCAGGTCGTCAATATACTGAAAAATAGTACTGGGCAGTGGGAGGATACCCAAGTCAGCATGCAACATTCTGTTAAAAATTCTATGGGATTCGCAGTACTCTTGTGGCAGCCTTGTGTGTTCGAACCATTGTCTGCCATGCATGAACGCAGTGAGATACTGTGAGTCTGGGTGCAGAAGTATGGAAAAGAAGGCATTCTTCCAATCCACTACTGTAAAATGCGTTGCTTGTTTGTGGATGCTGCACAGAATTGTCACAGAGTTAAGAACTACAGGAAATTCTGCCTGTACAATGTCATTTAGGGGGTGGAGATCCCGTATCATTCTCGAGCTCCCCGTTTTGCCTTTTTTTTATCGGATAAATTAATGTGTTACATGGGGAGGTGGAGGGCACAATAATTGCCTGACTCAAGAGCGTGGAAATGGTGTCTCGTATGCCCTCCTCTGCTTCTTTTGACAGTGGGTATTATTTTGCTCAGGGGAGCACCACAGCAGTTTTAAGTGTTACTCGTACAGGGGCTTCTCCCTGCAGGAGCCCCACATTGTGGTCACTGGTTGTCCACAACCTCTCTGGGACTTGCTCTAGATCTTTCTCAGTAAAGGAGGACAGATTTGCAAGGACCATCAACGAATACTGCACCTTACAATACTGCACCACGATCTCACAGGGGATGCAGATAACCAACACCATTTCTGTCATGAGCTCTATCCTCAAACAATTCTACAACTGTCACCTCTTTTAGGAGCACAGTAGGCTTAATACAAAATAAAGTGTGCCACTCACACCCATTTGGATCAGTTCCTACTATGACAACCCTTTTCGCAGACACCACCAACCCTTGCAGATCCAACGATAGAATTGTCCCCGCCACAAGCTCTAGGGTCACACCGGGCCTAAAGATGAAATCAGATGGTACGCTCCAGCATGCCTTACCAATCTGGGGTACTGCATCAAGCAAAACTGTGATTACGTACACAAACATGTCAGGGTCAAAGGGGATGCTGCGAACCACCACCTCTCCTCCCATCGCATGTATAATCACCATCGCCCTCATGGCGTACATCCCTTTATTTAATAACGGCAACTGTGTGCCCACTCCTCACTTTGCTTTCCTTACATCACTTCCTTTTTTCCTAGCCACTGCTACCCGCCAAAATCTATTCCGCAGTCACAGACCCCACAAGCTCTCTACTGTAAGAAACTCATGGTGGCAACAGTAAAGACAGACACAAGTGATCACAGTTCAAGGGTGTTTTTTAAACTGTAAATGCAGTGTGGAAAAACGCCTAACCTAAACCTAAAACTAAGAAGGAAGCAAGCTTTGACCATCAAATGAAAATAAGGCAGTCCTTGTGGTGTCTAGTTAAAGTAAAAGGCCTATACTAAAAAAAAACGATTGCCAAATCCTTACAACTAATTATAGAAAGAGTGTGGGATAGGGGTTTCAATAAAGAAAAAGTGTTCTCAAATAATAAGTCAGGATGTGGTTGCCAGGGGTCTCCCTTCCCCATATTTTAAGGACAGACAAGATGGATCTCCTCAACATAGCACACACTTGAGCTTCCCCAGCACGAGCCGATAGTTCAGTTCCAGCTATTAGGTTCTTCGATGGTTAAGTCTCTTTTCAATAAAAAGTCTCTTGCCTTCGAGGGCCAGATATTTTCCACAAACACAAGGTTCTGTTTCACAGATGGATTTGGGTGACAGCTTCACGCCAGGGTCCCCCTCTTCCGGGTGCAGACCCCTCACAAGTCGTATTGGACACATCAATTAAACAGGTCTTTTCTCAATGAACTTTGGGTGGTGACTTTCCACCCCCTGAATCTCCCTCCTTCGGGCTCGGACCCCTTTCCAATTGTCAGCCTCTCTCCTTCAGGTTCACAATGGTATTTCTTATTTCTTTTATTTATTTTTTTTTTTTTACTTATATAGCGCACCAAGCCCAAAGGCATCTGGGCGCTTGCTTACATAAAAAGATTACAATTGTTACAAAGGTTACAGGCATACAGTCATATTTATATTTCTTTTTTTTTACATATTGCAATTGATACATTTCACACTATCATATTTGACATATATATACATGTCTGGGTGGCTTTAGTACAGTGGAATGAGACTATAGGGGGCACCAGTCTTATATGTTAGTTGTACAATTTATGAGAAAAGAGGTATGTTTTGAGCTGTTTCCCGAACATCCAAAAGTAGTCCTGGGCTGAGTTGAACAGGCAGGGCGTTCCAGAGTGTGCTGGCCATCGAGGGGAAGCTGCTGCCACCCACTTTTTGGAGCTTGAATTTGGGGGTGGCAAATTCATGAATCACAATGTCTTTTCAAACATTTCCCTTTGGACCTCTCTCTGCCGGGTTCACTCCTGTCAACACACTGTTCATCGAACTTTTGACTCTTGCACTCACAAGTCCTTTCAAACATGCAGGATTTGTTTCCCTTTACTTGACAATCATCTGGCGGTCAAAGACTTTTGGCTGTACGAAGGAGTTTACAAGACCCCAGCATGACCACTTTGACCACTCTTCTCGCCTTTCTCCCAGGGTCTTCTAGTAACTTTAGTTTAACAGCAGGGTAATTGCCTAGAGTTTCTCAAGTGAACACCCATGTGGTGTTTGATTCTGCTTTGCTGGCTTTCCCCTTTTCTTATATCAATAGCTCTTTGTATTCAGAGTTCAATTAGCCAATGGCTACTTTTGTTCAACACAGTACGGTTTCTTTATCGGCTCTCCCCTCGACTCACCGGCTGTGATGAACTGTTTTGGTTTTTTGTCTGTAGAGTCAAGGCCGATAACATTGGGCACAGCGTCTCTACCCAGCTTGGCTGTCAGCGGAGGAGGTGCCCGGGTACCATTGACAACTGCTACACCACATGCTGGCTATTGTTCACGCTCTTACCATTCCTTCTGTTGAGGCTTCACGGGTCTCTGTCAATAAGGGCAAGGTCACTGTGCCCTTGGTATCCTCTCGACTTGCACCGTCCTTCTCCTGCTTTTGAACTGCAGGGCTGAGTTAGCTCTAACGTCGTGCGGTCTGCCTTGATCATCCTGTACTCTCGTGCTCCACCTTTTATCCCTGTGGGGAAGGAAAGTACCATCAGGTGTGTGTGATTCTGGTCAATTGCCTGACTTTGCCTGAATCTTGTATTGGGACATGTCAGGTAAACAGCTCTGGTGTTATTCCGTTGTCTTTCTTGTTGTGCGAAAGTGTTCATGTCGGAAAAGGGGGGGGCAGTGTTTTGGAATATCCTATGTGGTAGGATGGGGAAAAGGTATCCAAAGAAGGGGGATACCGCGTCTCACCCATCGGTGTCCCACTCCCACTCACCAAGTACCCCCCATCCAGGTGATCTTCCCGCACTAGACCACCTCCAGGAGCTGGATCAAAAGCGATGGCCGTGTCCTGGCCACCTGGATGACAGATCCCCGGGGACTAGATAGGGAGACACCTTCAGGTTTCTCACATACCCTTCCTGCATACGATGTAGCCACATTTGTTTCACAGGGGACCTGGGAAAGAAAATCTACATTTCCTTGGTCTTTTCCTTTTCGGTGTTCCACCGTGAAACAATAGGGTTGTAGGTCTAGAAACCATTGCATGACCCGACGGTTGGAATCTTTACCTTGGTTAATCCAAACTGGGGGTGAGTGGTCAGTGACAAGTGTGAACTTTCATCCTAATAGGTAGTACCTGAGATGGATAATAACCCATTTGATTGCTAGGGCCTCTAGTTCGATCACAGGGCAGTTTTTCACATGGGAAAAATTTGCGACTGGTGTATGGCATGGGATTTTCCAGTCCGTTGCAAATTTGGGACAGGATGGCTCCTAACCCTGTAAGGGAGGCATCCGTCTGTAACACAAACTCCTTTGCGAAGTTCACTACCTTTAGGATTGGGATCTGACACAGAGTTTGTTTCAGGATGTGATAGCATATCTCGTCTTCGTCATTCCAATGAAGTTTCTGGGGTTCGGCATTTTTAAGTTTATTGGTCAGCCGAGCTGTTTTATCCAAGAGGTTGGGGATACACCTACGGTAATACCCTATTAATACGAGGAAAGATCTAAGGTCTCTTTTCGTCTTAGGGGTTGGTGTATCTAAGACAGCTTTTACCTTTTCATGTTAGGGTTGTACGTTCCCATGCCCTACGAAGAAGCCAAGATATTTTACGGCTGATTGGGCCAATCTGCACTTAGCTGGATTAGTAGTTAGGCCAGCATTCCTGAGGACTTTGATAATGGTATAAAAGGTGAAAGAGATGGTCCTCCCATGTTTTACCATGAATGACGATATCATCAATATAGGCTCCACAGAAATCGGAGTAGGACTGTAGGATCCTATCTATGAGGCGTTGGAAAGTGGCCGGTGCACCATGTAGGCCGAAGGGGAGGACTTGATTTGATTTGATTAGTCCATTTATAATGCGCCGGAGCCCGCAGGCACCAGGGCGCAGAGAGGAAAAAACAGTGCAGGAAGAGGTACAGGAACAGACGGTCAACAGCAGGGGGTAGGCGTTACTCAAAAATAATCGTTTTAACCTTAAACTTTAAACTGGAATAGTCCCAAAGGCGTTTAGAACTTGGTTATTTCCTTATCGGGGCCATATACGAAAACTTGCCAGTACCCTTTTGTTAAACCTAGGGTGGATAGATAGGTGGCTGTTCCGAGTTCATCAATTAGGTCGTCGATGCGTGGCATGGGATAGGCATCAAAGTCCGAGATAGTATTGACTTGATTGAAGTCAATGCAGAATCACCAGGAACACTTAGGTTTAGTGACCAACATGATAGGAGAGGACCATGTACTTGAGGAGGGCTCAATGATATTGTCTTTCAACATTTTGTTGATTTCCTTGATCACTATCTGTTTACAGGCTTCTGGTAGTTTATATGGCTTTAGATGAACCACTTTACCTTTAGGTGTTCTGATCGAGTGGTATGTACCTTTTTGTCAAGAATGGCACTCTGTCAAGAGTGGCACAGGGTACCTAGGTAGGAGGATAAATGAGTACCAAATAGTCCATGATGGTTGCCAATGCATGCGCCAGCGGCGTGGGCATGACAGTATGCCCCTCTCCATGCCCCTCTCCAGGCCCCCTGAAGACTGACCAAGAAGAGCACGTCCAAGGCCGGTCACACCGCGAGAGAGTCTTATACCAAAAAGGCACATCATGAAGCACCAAAAACTGTTTAATGCTGCAAGGTGAGAGTCTTGAAGGGAGGAGACATTACTAATGTTTCGAACCTTTGAGGTATAATTCAGAAAAGACAACCTCTTAGGGACCAAAATCCCAACAGTGCGTTCATGAACTGAGGAACTGTGGAGATGTGCTGTAGGCTCCATGGCATATATTGCTTTGAAAGAAGTAGTCTTCCTTAGAACTGGCAACGATACAGTGCTGAAAGGTGGAACCAGATATTCAGCTGAATTGGTTGCTCTAGGACGGTCGTCCAAATAGTCAGAAGCAGCAATGGCAACATGAAGATTTGCGACAGAGACTTCAGGAGTAACAAATGTTGCAGGAACTCCATGAGTTGCAGGGAGATCAGGAATGGCAGTAGGAAGTTCAGATGCTGTAACAGCTGGAAGTATAGGTGTCACAGGAGCACCAGCCGACAGGGACGCAACTAAGACTGATGGCGTCGTGACTGGTAGTTTAGGTGCTGCAGAGGCACCAACAGGATCTACCGGAGCTGTAACCTTAATATGAGAACTTTTAACTGGCTTTGCAACAGGTACTGTCCTTGCAGGCAGAGAGGAAGGGGGTGCTTCGACTGCAGTAGGAGTGATTTGAGATGAGGCATCAGTAGCAGATTCAGGAGTACTAGCAGGGGGAGCAGCAGAGATTGGGCTTGCAGATCTTGTAACAAGTAGCATGGTGGATGTAGGACCAGGAAAGGGTAAGCCTTCCGAAGGCTGGCCTGTAAAGTCTTGTGTACCCAAGTTGATACATGGATCTGGGGTATTGACAGTAGGCAAAGTTGGATTCCAGACAGGTACTGGGTATGTTTCAGGATCTGACTCATGGTCAGGAGTGCTAATGTTCATAGAAGCAGAGTACATCTCAGATCTGGTCACTTCAGTAGAGGCTGTAAGTGGGAGTAAAGGACCGACATCAAGGGCAAGAACGGAACAATCCTTTGACTCAGCGGAATCTCCAGTCAGATGATTACACCTGATTTTTGGCGTAATGGCCGTGTGAGCAATCTGGCCCACTGGAGGAGTCAATTCTTCACCATCTGAACGACAGCCTGAGTTACTGTGGCTAGTAAGTGAATGAGCGGTGTCAAGCTTTAACTGGTATGTATATGCCAAGTTCAGGTCTTCCATCTGCTCTGTATAAGTCTGTATCCTCTTCTGTGTTACCAGTACAGGCCTTAATCTGTTAAACTCTAAAGACAGAATGTCGGGTGTTGGACATAGTGTCAGATGGTCTGGTAAATTATGTCCCTTTGCTAGATTCTTATAATGAAGATAGACAAATTCATCATAGAGGTCTTGGGTTTGTCTTTTAAGGCGCAAGAGCTGTTCTTGAAACTGATATGTTCCATTAGCCAGTTCTACAACTTTGGAATCTGGTGTAGCAGAAAAGCCAGGTGTTACCATCTGAAGACTGACCTTAGAGTTATCGTGGTTAGTAGTTACAGGGGAAGCATTAGGACAACCAATGGTCAGTATTGGTCTTTTGTACCCAGGACTAGCAGCTCTTACTTCAGGATACTGAATGTCTTGTCCTGTTAAATGAGTGGTATCGGTAGTCTGGGGAGGTTGTGTAGCTTGCCAAGCTGATCTTGAGGATGTCACTTTGGCAATAACGTACTCTGGTTGAGAGTTTGCCACAATGAGTGCAACATCTTTGGTTGAAGCAGTGTCAAAAGAAATGCCAGAAAGCGCATGAGTGTCTTCCACTGGTTGGGCTAACAAAATCTGCAAGAGTTCGTTATCTAGCTGTAGTTCTTCTACAGATAGAGATTGTGGATCATAGTTGCAAATGTCATAGTAGTTATGCATAGAAGCGTCAGAGAGCCAGTGAGTGTAGTACTGTGCTTGTAAACCTTTGTTTACTAGGACGAGTCTGTCTTTTAAACTAGGGATTTTGTTTGCTGTCCTTAGGAAAACTTTAAATCTTTGTAGAGGTTTCTTGAAACGAAAAGAAGGCATCTTTGGTCTGTGTGTGCTTTTCCTGCCTATGGAACAAGAATCTTTTGGGTCTTGCATTCTGTCAAGAATGGCACTCTGTCAAGAGTGGCACAGGGTACCCAGGTAGGGTTTGGGTGGCTGTGCTGAAGTAAGGTAGCAGATAAGCACACACAGCAGGAAGTTCAACAAGAAAGAAGAGTAGGAAACAGTAGCTGTGAGCCAAAAGGGGCAAAAGATCCAAAGGTACAAACAAACTGGATTCCCTCTTGGGGTGTATGCTGAAATGGGAAAGAGTGTTCCACGAACCTTAGGGAACTCCAGCCTTCTGCACAGATTGCTATAACAGAGGCCCACGCTGTATGCTCATGGCTGGGAATAACAGCAGTGGGTGTCTGTAACACTGAAAACGCGACAAAGGAAGGGGCAGAGGTTGCCTGCCGGAAACCAACAGGCAAGCTCTTTACAAAGGGATTACATAAGACACATGAGAAGACAAGAACAGAAATATCCAGCGAAAAGGAAGTCAATGAGCAATCTAGCAGAAGGAAATGAAGGAAAGGCAGTTAGACTGAAATAGATAACCTAAGGTGGAGTACAGAGGACTCAAGGAAGAGAACAAGGAGCAGCAGTTAGGAAAACAGAAGGGCTGCAAAGTAGGAAGCAGGTCTGCAGTCAAGAGTGGGACTAGGTGCAGGCAAACTGTAGTGGACTGCGGAGGACTGTAGTAGGCTGCAAGGCAGGGAGTCCAGAAGAACAGGACAGAGAGAGATTAGTAGTAGGCGACAGACAGAGAGCCCAAAAGAATAGGGTCGCGAGGTAAGGAGCCCAGAGGAGCAGGGCTGTAGGCAGCGGAGGGAGACAGGCTGCAAGGAAGGAGCCCAGAGGACACGGGCTGAAGGCAGCAGAGGGAGCAGGCTGCAAGGAAGGGAGACCAGGGAACAAGGGCTTGAAGACAGCAGAGGGTTGCAAGCTGTCCGGTAGGGAGCCCAGAGGACAAGGGCTGTAGGCAGCCGGAGTGAGGCAGGCTGCAGGGCAGGAAGCCCAGAGGACAAGGACGGTAGGCAGCCGGAGTGAGGCAGGCTGCAGGGCAGGGAGCCCAGAGGACAAGTATTGTAGGCAGCCGCTGTGAGGCAGGCTGCAGGGCAGGGAGCCCAGAGGACAAGGACTGTAGGCAGTCGGAGTGAGGCAGGCTGCAGGGCAGGGAGCCCAGAGGGCAAGGATTGTAGGCAGCTGGAGTGAGGCAGGCTGCAGGGCAGGGAGCCCAGAGGACAAGGACTGTAGGCAGCCGGAGTGAGGCAGGCTGCAAGGCGGGCTGCAGAGGACTAGGACTGTAGGCAGCCGGAGTGAGGCAGGCTGCAGGGCAGGGAGCCCAGAGGACAAGGACTGTAGGCAGCCAGAGTGAGGCAGGCTGCAGGACAAGGAGCCCAGAGGAGCAGGGCAGCAAGGAGTGAGCCCAGAGGAGCAGGGCCGCTGACTGTAGAGGGCTGCAGAGGACTGTAATAGGCTGCAAGGCAGGAAGCCCAGAGGACAAGGGCTGTAGGTAGAAGGCAGCGGAGCGTGATCGGCTGCAAGGCAGGGAACCCGGAAAGGGCACTGGAACAAAACAGGATAATGCAGCAACAGGAAGAGCATACAAAGTAAAGGGTCAAGGCAAACAGGAGCGGGGAGAACTCAAGATGCAAGACACTGTGCTCCTGCAGGCAGCTGCTTATATACAGCCCTGCCCTGTTCTGAGGCATGCTAATTGACAGCACCTGGAGCCGCACACCTGAAGACAATCTACCTCCTCCCTCTCTGGTCCTGAGCAGGTGAAAGCAGCACTGGCCGCTAGGGCTTCTGAGGATTGTGGTCCCAATAACGATGAATGAGAATAGCCAGGAATTGAGGACTGTAGCCAGGTGCATTATGGTAGATGTAGTTAATTGAATAAAATAAGAAAGAACCAAAGTTGAGCAAATGGAAATAAAAGACCAAGGCGTGAAAAGGAGTTGTTCAAGGAGTATTAGGAGGATAAATGAGTACCAAATAGTCCATGATGGTTGCCAATGCGTGCGCCAGCGGCATGGGCATGACACTTTTACTCTTCCCGGTTTCTCTGAGAATACAACAGGAAATGAGATCACTAGATCTTATAGATCTGTCTTCTTGCTGTTGGACAGACAACTCGGACAGAATTAAGTTGTCTATGTCCTCAGAAAACTGACAGACTAGCACTTTGACATGGGTGGCTGATGGGTTCTCCTTCCATTCTTTCAAGAGGTTTATATTGTATAAGTGGACTTTCTGTTTTCTGTCTGGTTGGGCTATTTTATGCATACAGGTTCCCGTCCGTTCTATTATCTCATAAGGTCTGTGCCACTTGATGACAAGTTTGTTTTCTGAGGTGGGCAAGAGGACCAGTACTTTCTGTCTTCTGGAGAATTATCTTAAATCTACTTTCTTATCATAAGCAGCTTTTTGTTAACTCTGAGCCTTCCCATATGAGTACAAACCAAGTCTCGGACCATTTTCATGTGTTCTCACATTCCAGTGGTGGTTTGGGAGATTGGAATGGGGACCTCCTCTTGTTCTTCTCAAGGTCCAAGACAACTCTGGGTTCTCTTCCGTAGAGCAATTCAAAGGGAGAGAAACCCGTAGAAGCTTGGGGGGGGGGGTTCCTTATGGCAAATAATGCCCATGGGCTCATCCGGTCCCAGTCCTTCCCGTCCTTGTCTACTGATTTTTGTAAAATTAGTTTTAGGGCCTTATTGAATCTTTCTACCAGGCCATTGGTTTGTGGGTGGTACACAGAAGTTCACAAGGTAGTGATGTAGAGTAGCTCTTTGACTTCGCCATAAGCTTACTCATAAAATTTAAACTTTGGTTAGTATTTCTATCGGGAAAGCCAATCCTGGAGAAATATGGTAGAAGATGCTTAAGGATCTGCTGGGTGGTGTTATTTCGCATTGGAAATGCCTCAGGATATCGGGTTGCATAGTCTACGATTACTAAGACATATGTATTGCCCAATTTAGATGTCTCTAGAGGTCCTATTATGTCCATGCCAATTCTAGAAAAGGGCACTTCTATGATCTGTAACGGGTGCAGAGGGGCAGGTAATGGGATGTGTGTGCTTGTCTTTTGGCATATTTCGCATTTCTGGATGAAAGTTTTTATATCGGGCTGGGATACCCGACCAATCAAATTTCCCACTAATGTGCACCTGTGATTTAAATTGTCCAAAATGTTCTCCAGTAAGATGGGAATGCGCTATCTCTAGCACAACCTTTCGATGACTCTTAGGTATTATTAATTGGGTTTTTACCAAACCTTTGGTGGAGGTTTCTCTCCTGTATAGTAACTCTTGTTTTAAGAAGAAAAAGGAACTGCCCTTTTCTTTGCCTTCTTCTTCCAGAATTACTTGTAAAAAAGCTTCAGAAAGCTCTGGGTCATTTTGCTGGGCAAAGGGCAGGTCAGGATAGATGGTAGGTTTGTCTTTCTAGCTTTCTTCGATGTGAAGAGATTTATCAGCTTTCTCATAGCCTAAGTTACCTCTCTCTGTTTTATCTGGTTCACTATCTTCAGAATGGACGAAATAGAGCTCTTTCCAAAATTCCCTGAGCAATCTAATCTCCTCGACGTACCTCAAAAGGGACTTCCCCATGATTCTGCAAGAGAACCTCCATGTCTCCCTGAAGTTAGGATCAACAACTCCTGCTAGGACATCTATCCCGAACTTCCATGCTAAGCCAGGTTTTGGGGCTAATTGGATGTAGCATCCCAGAGGGCGTATCAAAACTAAATCCGTAGGAATCATTGCCCTTTTTCCATGGGGAATAACCACTTTCCTACTGCTACAGATATCAAACCCTATTGATTCCTTGGTGGCGATGGAAGGGTTAGAGGCTCTCTGACTGCGTTTCTGAAATTGTAGTGTTCCCCAATTTGTTTCAATTGAGTCACATCCCACCCCTGACACCATGAAAAGGAGCTGGTGACATCACACAAAGCGAGTGTGATGCACAGAGAAGACTGGGTGAAGAAGAAGATGTATGACCCTTATAGAAACTGATGAAGAAAACAAAGAATCGAGTAAATGTTCATATGCTAAAAGAATATTGCACGCGTGAAGAGCACTGCAGAAAATGCAAGTCGTTCAATAACTGTACAGATACTGTAATGCAAGTAAATCAAGTAATCTTAGAAGCGGGCTATGAGTTGAATAGACTGCAGGTGAAGCCGCCATTATATAGAAACTGGATATCAGTGTCACAAAATTTAGCAAACTTAAACCCATGGGGAGGAGAGCCGAGAGCTCTGTCACAGCAAAGAATTAGCCGAGATCATGGAGGAGTCTGGAAGGGATGTCTGGCCTGGTGTCAAGGCTAAAGCAGCCAAGACTGGTTATCTATTCTTGAAGGCAGTGTACATGAGATGATGAATCATCTCTTGTTAGGGTGCAAAGAAAGAACACCATGGGTGTCAAGTTTTATTCATTTAAGAGAATTAAGTGCTGAAAAATAGACCAGATCGTGGTCTCCTGTCACGTGAGCCATGGATGGAAATAGAAGCAGGCAAGGGGTGCCAGAATAACGACAGTGCATGCTCGCACTCCCTTATATTGTCAGAGGCAAGGATACTTTGCAAGGCCAAGTTCAAAGACAATCTTCATGGCCGAAGGCACGGGTGATGAGAGATTTTGGGCTAATTGGATGGGGAGGTACAATCAAGTCCATCTCCTGTCACCTGGGTTATGAGCTTACATGCTGCTAGTGAGCCGAATGTTCCAGACTGGCACGACCGTGCCAACCAATTGTAGAGGGATATATAACGAAGGGCCTTATAGTTTGAGAGCCAATGATATACCATGTACTTAATAGTAATGAAGATGTCTTGCATTAAGTGTGGGCATAAGATGTCTACCTGACAGTAGAGACCCAATCACAACCCAACTCCTTATAGAAAGTATACTTAGCTGTTCCCCTTGAGCAAATCACAACCCCCCCTAGGTTTCTCTTAATGGCCACGTAGTATGATGTTGTCACAACCCAAGGCCAAGTGTGCTCCTCAGAAGGAGAGGCCGGAACCACGTACAGTAGTAGAGGAATTCTTCCTACTGTTGTAACTCACTACTGTTCAAATATAACAGACAGAGAAGTCTAGCAGTCGGAAGAGGAGACACGCCCAGGATTCACCGGCTGTAAGGAGTAAAATATGAATAATCAGTAACTTGAAAGCAGTGTACTGCAATGAAACAAGTCCCACCTGATATGAGTCTTCTTATGGTAGTTGGTCAATTAGATGGCGTGGATGTTAGGTCCCCAGGATCCCAGTACTGGATTCTATGACAGATATACAGAAGTATTATGCACTAAAATAGGAAAAAGGAATAAAGCCCAACCAGTATATATAATATAAGGACCAGTTCTTACCGGAAATCCCAGTCTGAGAGCTTCAATTAGTCCGGGAGGAGTTCCGTAGAGTAGAAGGCAGTCCAGGACTAACCCGACGGCATGAGGACGCCTAGTAAATCCCAGTACAAGTTCCACTCCTACCCTGACGGCACAAGGACGCCTAAGGCACCAACAGCAAGCGTCTGTAGTCCAGGTGCGGAGGGCAGTTCCAAAATCCTGATGTTAGGATAGTACACAAACAGTAGTTCTTCAGATTCCAGGCAAAAGGGCAAACAAGTTCCAATCCAAAACCAACGTTAGGCAAAGACATCCCCTATAAGCGTTCCGGGTTCATCAATATGTAGGCAGTGACAAGTCCAAACCTTAAGCAGCGACAGGTCTGTGAAAACGTTCTGTGTCAGGCACCAAGCAGGCAGTATCAGGACAAAACATAAAGCAAAAGCAATGTCTATGAGGCATTCCGAGTCGGGTAGCATGCAGGCAAGGACAATTCCAATGTAAGGCACAAGCGAGTCTGTGAAGAGTTCCAAGTCAAGGAAGGAAACCAGTAGATCAAGGGGGGAGGCAGAATGTAGGACTAGAAAACAAAAGGTTCCAAGGGTAGCAACTTCAATCAGAAGCGCCCATCAGCTGTTAGAGGCGGAGTTAAGTAAACTTCCGAACGCGCCTCAGTGCAACACAATGAACAACTGACAGAGCGCTTCCGGGTGCACAGCGTCTCTTCACAGGTGTCACTGGTCACCATGGCATCCTGTATCTATGCAGGAATGGCAAGTGTCTCCCCAACAGACTGTGTTTATACCTCCTAATGGAGCCGTACATGGTAGAATGCGATCGTAGGGAACGCTCAGCAGGCAGGCACCTGAATGTGTGGATGTCATTACCTGGATTCCTAACAGTATCCTCCTCCAAAGGGACAATCACACCCCGTGAAGCGTGAAAGCGAGCCAAAAGAAGAGGAGCGTTGATGTTACCAACAGGCTCCCAAGTCCGGTCCTCAGGACCATAGTCGTTCCAGTCAATCAAATAGTACCGGACACCCCCATGCACCATGGTATCCAGGATTGCCTTAACCTCGAATTCATGGGAACCCTGCACAGGCAATACGGAAGGATGGGATGGAAGCTGCATAGCAGGGTGACAAGGTTTCCCCAAAGATACGTGGAACACGGGATGGATTCTCCAGGTCCAGGGCAGGGCCAATTTCACCACCAAAGGGCTAAGGACCCGAACAATCGAGTAGGGACTCATAAACCGGGGAAGTAATGGACGACGGCCGGGAATCCGCAGGTTACTAGTGGACAACAATACCTTCATTCAAGCTTCATAGACAGGGGCTGGAGATTGGCGTTTATCAGCATACGCCTTAACCTTGGCCTGAGCCTCACGTAAGTGGGTCCCTATGGTCTTGTGGACCGTAGTGAGATCTCGGATGCAATCAGAAACAGCCGGATGGTTAGGAGGTAGCAATGGGTCCATGGGCAAAGACTGTGGGTGCTGTCCGTACAAAGCATAAAATGGTGAAACACCAGTGGAGCTGTGCAGCGAATTGTTGTAGGCAAATTCTGCTGCACCTAACACGGACAACCAGGTTTCTTGGTGTTGCAAGAGTAAGCAACAGAGATATTGCTCCAGAGTACCATTCAACCTTTCAGTCTGACCATCTGTCTGTGGATGATAGGCTGTGGAATAACGTTCCTCAGTCCCAAAAGCCGCTGTAAGCGATGTCCAGAAATGTGAGGTGAACTGTAAACCTCGATCAGAAACAACTATAGACGGTAGACCAAAAAAACGGAAAACATGCTTTACAAACAGATCAGCCAGGATGGGCGCTGTAGGGAGACCTTGACAAGGTACGAAAAGGGCCATCTTAGTGAAATAATCCATCACCACCAAGATGGTGTTGTACCCCTGTACCATAGGTAGTTCTACAATGAAGTCCATTGACAACATCGTCCAGGGACGTTGGGGTACTGGCAATGGTTGCAGGAGACCTAGTTGTCTAGCAGGGTTGGATTTACATTGTGCACAGATAGAGCAGGCTTGAATAAAGTCATACACATCACAACGCATAGATGGCCACCAGCACCATCTCTGCATCAGGTCAAGAGTCTTTCCAGGATGTGCTGCATACATGGAATCATGACACCATGACATAGCCGTGTGGCATGTTTTAGTATCCGGTAGAAACAAATGCCCTTGAATATAAGGCAAGGAATTGACAATACCAAAGTTGTGTTCTGTGATTTCTGGAGGCTCCCTCGACACCCAGGCTTGTATTGAATATCTCGGAGTGGGCTGCGACGTGCAAGCACACACTATCTGGGTTGGCAGCAATGGTGTTTCCTTGTCCTTCAACATCGGTGTAGACCCATGCATATGAGAAAGAGCATCTGCTTTAGTATGTAGCACGTCAGGACGATATGTGATGGAGAAATCAAACATAGAGAAAAATTCATGCCACTGGGCATGACGTGTGGTAGAGCACCTCACCGACTATATGGCCAGTAGATTTTGATGATCTGTATAGAGCTGGACCTGGTGTTTGGCACCAAACAAATGATGCATCCACTCCTTGAATGCATCACGTATGGCCAGCAGTTCTCGCTCGGTGGTAGTGTAGGTCTGTTTGTAGGCTGTAAGTTTCCTTGAATAAAAGGCAACCAGATGGAGTTTGCTGGTATCACCACAGGGTTGGGACAATACAGCACCTATGGCAATCCCTGAGGCATCCGCCTCCATTCGAAACGGTAAATCAGCATTCGGATGCTGTAATACCGGTGCTGAGGTAAAGGCAGATTTTAGGGCATCGAAGACACTCTCTGCTTCAGCCGACCACATGAATTTCTGTTTGTTAGTTGTCAAGGATGTAAGGGGAGCAACCATCCCCGAAAAAGTCCTTATGAAACATCTATAAAAGTTTGCAAAACCCAAAAAGGATTGTAGGGCTTTTACGTTGTTCGGGACCGGCCAATCTAGGACCGCCTTTACTTTGGCTTGAGTCATGCGGACTCCATTGCTGGTCAACACGTAGCCAAGGAATTCTACCTCAGACACATGGAAAACGCATTTCTCTAACTTGGCAAAAAGACAATTGTCTCTTAAACGCTGCAAAACGGACTGTACATGGGAGATGTGCTGTTGATAGGACTAGGAGTAAATCAATATGTTGTCCAGATAGACAACCAGGAAACTGTCGATCATGTCACTAAACACATCATTCATAAAATGTTGAAATGTCACGGGGGCATTGCATAGGCCAAACGGCATGACACAGTATTCGAATAGCCCCAACCACGTCTTGAAAACCGTCTTCCATTCGTCACCCTCGTGTATTCGAACCAGATTGTATGCCCCTCATAGGGCAAGTTTCGTAAAAATGGCAGAGGAACCCAACTGGTCTAACAAGGCATAGATCAATGGCAAGGGATACTGGTTACGAATGGTCACGGCATTCAGGGCCCTGTAGTCAATACAGGGCCTCAGGTCCCCTTCTTTTTCAGGGACAAAAACAGTGGTGAGGCAGCAGGAGAACGAGAAGGGCGAATAAACCCAGTGCTTAGGCCTTCTCAATATATTCCTTGAGTATAGTTGTCTCCTTTTGGGTAAGCAAGTATATGCACCCATTAGGTATGCTAGCCCCAGGTATCAGATCAATGGGGCAGTCATATGGTTGATGTGGTGGTAGTTGCTCTGCCATACCTTTGTCAAACACGTCCCTAAAGCCCTCATACTCTTTTGGCATACTGGAGGATGACACTGCACCCACCACCAAGGCGGTGTCCATTAATGGCCGACAGGGACTGGTGGACTGGAAGCCAACATTGTCCAGACAATTTGCTTCACAATAGTTAGACGGAAAGGTAACTCTGGGTTTCTGCCAATCGATATCAGGATTGTGCAGTGAAAGCCATGGAAGGCCAAGGATGACTTTGAACTGTAGGGCGGCGATGAGATCGAAAACAATGGTCTCGTTATGGACATTTTCTGTTACCATCAGTAACTCTATGGTACGTTCTGTCACCAGTCCGGAGACAAGGGTAGTCCCATCTACAGTGTTTACTGCCTCTGGTTTATCTTTGGGACATGTAGGCACACTGTTTTCTTGAGCATATGAAATATCCATGTAATTGCCAGTGGCACCAGAGTCTATGATGGCTGAGGTGGACCAGGGGTGACCTGACACATGAGAAAGCATAATAGTGAGGGTATAAGGAGCATACACTTTGCTAGGCCTAGGATCTGAACAAGGTAGACTCAGCAGATGGATCCCATCTTCTACCGAGTCTTGGAATTTCCCGCTTTCTTGGTGGGTTTTTTGGGGCATGAACGGATAAAATGTTCTGATGATCCACAGTAGAAACAGAGGTTCTTTAGCCTCCTGTTCTCCCGCTCTGCTGGGGTAAGAGGACCACGCACAGCGCCAACTTGCATAGGTTCTGGGTCATGGGAGGGGTGTTCTGGTCGAGGGAGAACCGGAACCACTGGCCTTTTCTCCCCTTTTCTTTCTGCCTTTCTGGCATCTATTTACAGGACCAGGACTAACAACTCAGAGAAGTCAGTTTGAACTACTGGAACTGTGGCCAGCGTTGTAAGATCAAGAAAATATCGAGGCTTGGCACCACCAAAAATTGGATCCGCCAGTCATGAAGCCAAAGATTTATTCGGTACAGATTCAAATATCAAAGCAGATAGCTATCTGGTTCACAGCACATCGCAGTATGTACCAGAAACACTGTGAGGGGAGTGAGTCCTGGTCATCACAAAACATGCAGTATTTATACACAGACCTGGTCATAGCTCAGCCCATCTCCAAACTAATAGGTTACAAATTTGGGTTCATGCCCAGTTCACATGGCAAATACAACTATATTGTCTTTACATACTTCAAGTGTTTTCCAGTCTTCAAAATACAATGGTTACAACTTTGTTCTGTCTGGTCATGTTGGTTATCCAGCTTAGGCTGGTCCTAGTTCCAAGAAACAAATTCAATAGCTTATTGTTAAGGTACACAGTTCTAGTTTGTCTAACATTCAGTTCTTAAGTTTGAATATGGCTGAGGCTATTGATACAGAAAACTTTTAAACTGGAGTTCACTTTAGCTCCAAGGTTCTTTAAACATACTGACGAACTTTGTTGTCATCAGCTGTATGGATCTTTAGCTTTCTAAGGTAAATTCTATTTCCAGAAATGTACACAGGATTCCTTCAAAAACACACAGCATTAGTTTACATTCATTGTATAACACTAATTGTGGGAGGATGAGTTTTGTAGACATAGATAGCACTTTGAATGAGAGTTTGTTCTGACTACAAGGTCTTGTTTGCAGAGGACAAATAGTCTGCTCTGCCAGCCCTAGTGTGGACATAGGCTCAAAGGTTGATTCTGCTCTGGCAGCTGAAAACATAGCTAATCGTTACTGAAGAGTGAGTAGAAGTTAGAACCAAGATGGTGGACTTTTTCCAAGATGGTGCTTGAAGTCAATTCTAATTCAGAACTTTGCAACACGGTTTTCCCCGTGGAGCGACTAGGCTTAGGCCAATATAAATATAAAGGAGGCACTATACATTTACCGTTTCACAGCGTGTCTTTCAGGGAGTCAGACAAACCCTTGTAGAATATTGCTGCCTTTTTGTCCTCAGGCCAACTGGTCTCAGCAATCAACTGGTTAAAGCAAGCTAGATAGGTGAGAAGGGGTGTGTCCCCTTGTCGTAGGTTCAATAGCTCGAGGTCTGTTGCTTGGGTCTTGTACCGCGTGTCAAAAACCTGTCCCATGCCACTAATGAGAGCATCGCAGTCATACAGCATGAAATTGTTTTCCTCGAGTAGAGGGTTAGCCCAAGCAGCAGCAGTTCTACCCAAATAGGGCAGGACGAATGCAGCTTTGGTAGTCGAATCGGGAAAAGAAGCCGGTATACACAAGAAGTATAACCGCACTGATTTATGAATGTTCTGAACTGTTTGGAATCCCTGTGAAACCTTTCTGGCACAGCCAGAGGAACCTGAGTAGACATAAGCACCGGAACCGGGTCTTGGCACGAGGTGGGGAAACCAGAACACGATGCAATCTGCAGAGCAGACATCTCCGCCCCATGGAGCGTGATGCTGCTTGCAGGTCATCAATACGCCGATGCGTGGCTTGGTGAGCTGCAGTCATGTCTGCCCGCAGCTCCGAAACTAAACAAATCAAATTATCGAGGGAGTCCGCTGTCTCAATTTGTAAGGCTTCTGATTATCTCACAACCCAGGGCCAAGTGTGCTCCTTAGAAGGAGAGGCCGGAACTGCATATAGTAGTAGAAGAATTCTTCCCACTGTTGTAACTCACTGCTGTTTAAATATAACAGACAGAGAGGTCTAGCAGTCGGAAGAGGAGACAGGCCCAGGATTCACTGGCTGTAAGGAGTAAAATATGAATAATCAGTAACTTGAAATCAGGGTACTGCAAACCCCAGGCCCGCCAATGAAACAAGTCCCACCTGATATGAGTCTTGTTATGGTAGTCGTTCAATCAGATGGCGTGGATCAGGGTTGTCCAACATGCGGCCCGAGGGCCGCAGTGCGGCCCTCGAAGCCATTTAATGTGGCCCTTGAAGCCCAAGAGCACAGACAAAGTATTAGGGTTACTTTTGTACATTTTGTGTTTATTTTATACGCAGCAAGCATTGTGGCTGCAGTTTCAGGGTAGGAATTGTAGTCCACACACATTACGATTTCCATTGGCTGAGAAACAGCCAATGGAAATACTGTTACCATCCAAGGTATGTTGTAGTAGTGGAAATAAATAAAATAAATAACTGTCTTGCATGGTAACAGTATTTCCATTGGCTGTTTCACAGCCAATGGAAATCATAATCACGTAATGTGTGTGGGGGGGAGTGACGGGTACACAGCGCTACCTTCACACATCAGCATTGCCGAGCCCAGGGCAGAGCCTGCGTGAGCCAGCAGCTCAGCCCAGACCAGGTTCACAGTGCTACATGCGGTGAACACCGAGGCCTACCTCTCCTTGCCTCCAGCAGTGGGAAGTATTGCCTGCCATATTTTCTGACATACGTCTGCGGCATG
This sequence comes from Ambystoma mexicanum, assembly GCF_040938575.1. Classification (NCBI taxonomy): domain Eukaryota; kingdom Metazoa; phylum Chordata; class Amphibia; order Caudata; family Ambystomatidae; genus Ambystoma; species Ambystoma mexicanum. Next base: position 499,413,570 of record NC_090938.1, on the reverse strand, counting down.
CAGTGCTTTTGAGCCTCCAAGATACTGCTTGCCAGATACACCGAAACCCAAGTATCTGGCCAGCAGTATCTCGAAGGCTCAAAGACTCAAAAGCAGCGTAGGCTGCCTTAATGTTTGAACATTCCGCATCCGGAGTGAGGGTACAATTTGCATCACTTTTTGAAAAGAAACTCCCCCTTGGGTACTGTTCAAAATGCGTCACAAAAGGAAGGAATTCCCACATGATTTTACCGCATGTGGGAATTAATTATTTGCCAAAATGGCTAGGCAACACAAACATGCCATCCACACCCGGAAAAGCAGCACAGCGGGTAAAATGCCTGGGGCTCTATCCAGTTTTTGTTTTTGCAACTGACAAGTGCTAACCTGGAAGAGGCAGAACAGCCCTTGGGAGGTGTCCGTGCCCCTGTCGGAGGAAGGCCAGCTACGGGAGTGAACTATCAGAGCGCATAACACCGTAGCCCACCAGATCCAAGACACTGTGGGCTTTATAGCAGACACCATGAGATCAATTCCCTCCCCGGTTCCTACAACATGGCCCTCAGCTCAGCTGGAGTGATCCGGGTACCAGTGCACCGGCCACCTCGGGTCTCAGGAGAGTAGGGCACCCGGCCATGTCTAGTTCTTCATACTTAAAGGTTGTGCTCACATTGCGTTTCTTCAATTAGGTACACCTTTGGGTGATCACTTTTCCCCATTTTATCTGTTGAATTGGATTATGTTTCTTTCATTAACACAGAAATAATGAATGTGTATTACAGAGCTAAGCGGGCATATGTATTGGGCAAAATGCACAGGCAGCATCAATCATTACCACAGAAGTAATGAATGTATATTACAGAGGTAAGCTGGCATATGTACTGGGCACACTGCATATGCTCAGGCAGCATCAATCATGCTTTGTAAAGGACAATGTTGGCCTAAATTGGGAACAGCCAGAATAGACATGTTGCTACAGAGGCATATTTTGGCAATGTGTTACATCAGTGACAGTGCTGTCTTACACTGTGGACACATTGATCATTAAAACGTTTTGTGTTGTAAAATGTTCTTGTCTGCTGTTGGTGACATGGAATGTTCATGTTCCTCTTTAGAACTGATTACAAACTTATGCCTTTTTGTTCAGTTTTTCTGCTGTAAAATGCACCATTTCAACCCCATATTTGAAAAAAGATTCTTGGAGGGGGAACCCCCCAAACCCTCACTAGATCCTTATGGCTCCCTCGCTACGCTCGGTCACCCCCACTATTTCAGGAAAATATGAACGCATACACACTGAAAAGAAATCACAAGCAACTGAACTTGGATCATTTATGGAGGGGCTCCCTTAGATACTCACTGCCCCTGACACCAAAAGCTATCCTTGGAACTGCATGGCACATCACTGCATGTGATGCTATTGTGTCAAAGGTCCCACAATATCGCTTTGTAATATACTGCTTTGGGTGAGGTTGTTGACTTTTGGCTCGCCGGCCCACTGGGTGACAAAACGTTAATGCTTCGGCCCCACATTCAAAAGGTTGGACAAGCCTGGCGTGGATGGTAGGTCCCCAGGATCCCAGTACTGGATTCTATGACAGATATACAGAAGTATTATGCACTAAAATAGGAAAAAGGAATAAAGCCCAACCAGTATATATAATATAAAGACCAGTTCTTACCGGAAATCCCAGTCTGGGAACTTCAATTAGTCCGGGTGGAGTTACGTAGAGTAGAAGGCAGTCCAGGACTAACCCGACGGCACAAGGACGCCTAATAAATCCCAGTACAAGTTCCACTTCTACCCCGACGGCACAAGGACGCCTAAGGCACCAACAGCAAGCGTCTGTATTCCAGGTGCTGAGGGCAGTTCCAAAATCCTGATGTTAGGATAGTACACAAACAGTAGTTCTTCAGATTCCAGGCAAAAGGGCAAACAAGTTCCAATCCAAAACCAACGTTAGGCAAAGACACCTCCTATAAGCGTTCGGGGTTTATCAATATGCAAGCAGTGACAAGTCCAAACCTTAAGCAGCGACAGGTCTGTGAAAACATTCCATGTCAGGCACCAAGCAGGCAGTATCAGGACAAAACGTAAAGCAAAAGCAATGTCTATGAGGCGTTCCGAGTCGGGCAGCGTGCAGGCAAGGACAATTCCAACATAAGGCACAAGCGAGTCCGTGAAGAGTTCTGAGTCAAGGAAGGAAACAAGTAGATCAAGTGGGGGGGAGGCAGAACATAGGACTAGAAAACAAAAACAGACAGAGGGGCTAAACGCATGGAGCAAGGACAAGGGAGCAGGAAACCAGATGCAAAGGCAACAAGGTTCCAAGTGTAGCAACTTCAATCAGAAGCGCCCATCAGCTGTTAGAGGCGGAGTTAAGTAAACTTCTGAACGCGCCTCAGAGCAACGCAATGAACAGCTGACAGAGCGCTTCTGGGTGCACGGCGTCTCCTCACAGGCGTCACTGGTCGCCATGGAAACCTGTATCTATGCAGGAATGGTGAGTATCTCCCCAACAGACTGTGTTTATACCTGCTAATGGAGTCGTACATGGTAGAATGCGATCATAGGGAACGCTCAGCAAGCAGGCACCTGTGTGTGTGGATGTAATTACCCGGATTCCTAACAGACGTCACGTATGATGAATTTTTACTATATAACTGTGATTTTATTGTATGATGCGCCGAGAGCTTGTGCGATGTTCGTTGATGTCCGTTGTAACTCCCTGTTTTAGTGAATTGATAGTAAAACAGAAACCTTTGCCATCTTCCTGAGTTGGTTCCATTATTTGGTGTAAGAGTTACTCTGCTTCCCATCCACTGCATGACACGCTACCCAAAGGGCCTTAAGTTCACGTGATAGTAGTGTCGGATGGTTTAAAGATCCCAACAAGTTCAGCTCCAGAGTTTTGGACGATCGGGCATCTTCCACCATTAAGCTGGAAGATCGGAGGGTTTCCTGTGGAAAGCGGCTGAATAGAAATCTTGCAAGCAGAACTGAGATGGTGGGGAGGTCCCCCTTTGAGGAAATCCCTGCACGGTTTCCACAGGCACTCTGTGGACGGAAGGCAAAGTGGTTGGTTGGAGGAGGAAACAATACCGAAGGCCTCAAGTCGATTAACGAACAAATGGTGAGTAGACTAAGGGAAGGGCAAATTAAGGGGACAGGGTTGTAGTACATTTTGAGTAATGGGAAATATTGTGTGAAGCTAGAGATAGTGCCAGAGAGTCCTGGCTCAAGGGAGCTTCAGAAAGAGACATTTCAAACTCCAATTGGAGTAGAGTGAAATATATAAGGTGCAAACAGGTTTGCATAAGGTGATGTCTCAAACCCTGTACATGGTATAAGAAAGGCAAGGGAAAAGAAAAAATGTGATCACAGTGTTTATTTTATGTGTAAAGTTGACTAGTTTATATATTATGTATTGAGTAAAGGTGATGAAAGGTGATAAAAGTTGTGAAGGAATTGAAACGAAGTCAAAGGGCTGTAGTGACTATCTAGTGAAGTGGTTGGTACCAATCCAGAGGTAGACATAGCAAATTGAAAAATTAGAGGCTTGAGCGGCGATTGTTGGTGCATGCTCATATTTGTTGTTTTAAAAGTATTGAAAAAGTGGGGAGAGTATTTTATAAAGTCTGGTAAGTATTGAAAGACTTGTCACAATGAAAGACACTCCTCTGATGCACCGATGCAAGACCCTGCCAAAGCACATGCCCATGCTCAAACAGTATAGTGAGGAATGGGTGAAAGGCACCGCAGCTAAGATCTTCATGATGTGGCCACAAGGGGAGTCACTGTCAAAAGCTGAATTGCAACACATGACCACATATTTGCATGCTGCGTACACGGGGAAGAAATTATAGGAAAGACTAGCTATCCTAGAGCTCTGGAAAATGTACCGAGACGAAACGGAAGATCCGCCACCTGAGGAGTGGATGCTTAGTCAGTGTTAGGAGAAAGGTGTTGAGCCTTCAGCTCCCCTTACCTCGCCTGAAGTGAAAAGCGCTAGTTCGGAAGAAGTAGGGTTGTATCCTTTAAATGAACTGAAAGCGGTGATGGGGTATAGTAACCCGATAAACGAACTGCCCGCTTATAACAGCGATGATAGCACAGAGGAGAATATGAGAAAAGTTGAGATCTTTAAGATCGTACATGACAAAGAAGAGAAAAGTGAGCAATCAAATGTATCGACAGAAATAGAAAGAGAAATTAAGAGATGGAAGGGAGAGAAGGATAAAGCTGACGAGGTAACTCTTGTGCAGAACAAATGGATGGGAGGACAGATATTACTCAAACTAGATGGTAAAAGCATCGAGGAAGTTAGGCAAAGAGAACACAAGGACGAACAGGATAGAAAAGACATGGTACGAGAAAAGAGATTGAAGGAAGACGAGCATAAAAGAAAGAGCAAGGAGCGACGAGAACAGATGTATCAGGAGGATCAAGAAAAAAAGTAGGAGCAGGCACAAGAGCAAAGAAAGTATGACAATAGGCAAAGAGCAATAGAAGAAAGGGATAAAAGAGAGAGGAGGAGGAAGAGCAGAAATTAAGGGACAAAAGAATACAGAGGCAAAGAGAGGAGGAAGAAAGAAGGGCAGGAGTAAGGAGAGAAGACCAAAGATATGAGGAAGAAAGAATTAGAAGGGAGGCGAGAAAACAAAGGGAATTAGATGAAGAGCTAGAACGAAGAAGGAGACAGCGGGATCTTGTTATTAGCCTTACTCATAAGGAGTCAGTAGGGCCAAGCCCAACAATACGATGGGATAGAACAGAAGAGTTCATTCTGATAAAGGAAGCAACGTCAGCGTCATCTAGAATAGTATTGGAAGAAGAAAACGTTGATATAGGAAGCATCGGAGATAGGATACATAAGGCCTATCAAGAATTAAAGGGAAGTAGCAACTATGGAAGTCGAGGGAAGAGGGATCAAGCCCTGTCATTTTAATCACAAGGCGAAGAAGAAAATCCATTCAGTCTCGAGCACAGAGCCTTGTCCTTAAGCTGACTGAACTTAGACAAGGGTGATGGGGATGATAGCCACACTTCTTGGGGACTAGACATGTCAGACAAGGAAAGAGAATCCTTCCTTGGAGACGAGGGAGGTAGCACGTGCACCCCCGAGGGAAGCCTGCAGGTAGACAAAGAAGTAAGATGGTCGGATCTGGAATTACCTAAGGATAGTACGCCAGATCCCATAGCATATCCAGAGCGTCCCAGAGGACAATCGTATAGTGAGAAGGGCGAATCACTGCCATATGTAAGCAGATTAAGGTCACAACCATCAAGGAGATGGACAGGGACGATCATCTCTGCCATGGATATGTTGACGATGGGAGCCGACTGCGGGTTGAGGTTTACACAGTTTCCCTTATTGGAAAAATGGGGAGCAGGACCACAGTATATTCCATGGCCGCAGATGGATAAGGACAATTTAACGTGCAAACTCCCGAGCTTGACTTCGGGTGCTGGGAAATGCATATACAAGTTAGAGAGAATGACAGGAGGAAACACACTGGCCATAGGGGACATAAAGGGTCTCTTGGCAGCCATTCTTGGGGAGAGAGCTGATGACATATGGAGGAGAGCAGGGTATTCAAGTGTGACAGCACAAAACACAGCACATGATGGAGCGCCGTTTAATAATTGCAGAGCAGATGTGTGGAGGACTCTTAGAGTACAGCATCCCGATACATCCGATATGGGTGCAATTATGACACGTAAGATGAAGGAAGATGAAGACCCTATTGCTTACATTCAGGATATTCAAGAGCGATGGCAACTTGAAACGCACGAGTCGTGGGAAAAACTGTGGCATTATTTTACCACATTTTATGGCAGGGTTTGCCCGAGCCAGTATAAAGGCAAATGAAGAAACAAGTGGGAATGGAAGCAGAACCATGGGCTGAGATACAACTGACAACAGTGCATCACTGTCGGTTGTTGAAAGAGAAAAATAGGAAGAAAGATGAGAATAGGAAAATCGAGTAAGCCAATTTATTTCAGAAATAATTGTCAACATTTGCCATGGAAGGGGCGGTATTGACAAGCGGATAAAGACTGGGAATGCAGGAAGCAGTGGATACATCGCAGGTGAATAATCAGCCCCCGATGGACCAAGGAGGGTATGGGTTTGTACAACGAGGTAGAGGAATGGGCTATAGAGAAAGGGATGGGTTCCAAAATAATCAAGGTGGGTTTCAGAATGCACAGAATGAGAATCAAAACACACAGGGAGGATTTAACTAAGGGGGACTAGTCAGGCGGGCCCCCCATGTATGTTTGACCTGTGGGATGACAGGACACATTGCACATGTATGTGGGAGCCAAGGGAATGTACAGAATAGCCAATTAACAAGAGGGGGGACAGCTCATCCTCCACCATATAGCACACAAACTAGGGAAGGGTTTGCCCAAGATCAGACAGTGTATCAGACACAAGCACCCCGAGTGCAGTAGGTACAGCAACCAGAGCAAGTATAAATGAATCCACCACAAGGGCAATCGCAGCAAGCCCCATGCAAGCACAGCAGTATGCAAACACAGGACAAGCGCTGACATCCAAAATAGGAGGTGCCACTGTGGTAGGAGGAAATCCTTTCATAGGAATGGGGATGAGCCTATACCCACAATAGGACAGGTCATAGGGTGACTTGATGTGCTCAGTACTATCTGTAACACTAGACCCCCAAGAGGAACCAAGGGTCGAGGAGACGATCGGAGGCAAATCTTTTTCTTTTCAGTAGACACTGGGGCTACCCGTTCATGTATATGAGAGGGAAAATATCCAAGGTCAGGAATTGCCATGAATTCTCAAGGGTTCTCTGGAGCTACAAGTCGAGTTCCTTTTACTGATGAATTACCAGTCTCTATAGGAGATGGTGACATGTTTGTTCCTTTGTTGTATTCACGGCAGCCACCAGTTAACATTTTGGGAAGATATTTGATGACAAAACTAAACATGACGATTTCATTTACTGATCGAGGGATAGTGTGTGAATTTATACTGGTGTTCACATGGCAAATGGCTCTGTGAGGCATTCTAGTAGAGCCAGAGGTTTTCTTATATGGGGTGAGCATTCTAGTGACATTGCTACCTGCCTTAGTGGGACAAATTGTGAGGATATCTGATGAGTTTCTGTTTAGTACACAGATACTTATAGACAAGGAGGGGGGACAGATTATCCCTATAGAATTGGAAGCAGCAATAGTACGAAGGGAAATGGCGATGCTCGAAGGAATGGACGATGAGGGTAGACCATGGAGGACAGTAATAGCTCTTGAGGAAGGGTATAGATTGACTGATATAACTGATGATGACATGTTCAGGGAAGACAGAACAGATGATGAAGTGGTGTTCTTTATGAGCATCACATACTGGATAAGAATAGAGAAGAAGGAAGTCCCACAGCGAATGGCAATAATACGGCAGCATTCAGCATTTTTTCAGGAAGACTTGGAGAAGGTGCCCAGGGTCCTATGGACTACAGGCCCTTATGACGTGGGGTTGTTAAAAGGGATAGGGAAAGTCAAAATAAAATTGAAGCCAGGAGCAATTCTACCTCGAGCAAGACAGTACCCCATGTCTCGAGAGGCTGATGAGGGTATATTTAACAACATTGCAGCACTGATGAAACAAGGTATTCTGGTGCCATCGGAATCATTGTGCAATACCGCGGTGTATCCTACCAAAAAATCAAAAGGAGGGTTATGGAGATTTATGCAAGATATGAGAACGATTAACCAGATTCACAAGACTTGACTTCCTTTACGTTTTGCCAAACTTGACTGAAACATACTTGTTTGCCCTAGGGATACCATGAGTCTCCATCGATCTTTAACAGATGGACTTAGGCAATATTGATCTTAAAAGTGCAGAGATACAGTATGTAGATGATATTTCAATTTGTAGCATGACGGAAGATGAGTGCAGACAAGATTCCATTCAGCTGATGACTATCCTAGCAGATGGATTCAAGGTAGTCAAAGAGAAGTTACAGTACTGTCAAGAAGAGGTGTTGTACATAGGGCAGTTGATTTCACATAAAGGGAAAAGGGTGACACCTGAAAGAGCTGAGGCGATTATGAAAATCGCAAAGCCAGGTACAGTGAGACAAATGCAGAAGTTTTTGGGACTATGCAACTATGATAGAGCCTGGGTGTTTGATTACAGTTTCTACACAAGACCCCTTTTGCAAGCTTTAAAGAAAGCACAAGTGAATAAAAGGTAAATAGAATGGACTGAGGAAATGGAGGAAGGTTTTGAGGAGTGGAAAAAAGCTATTTGTACAGCCCCTGTTTTGGGAATCCCAAATTATGCTGAGGAGTTTTATTTATTTTCTCACACAAATGGGACAATCATGACAGCAGTACTTACACCAAGTACTACATTGGGGTACAAACCTCTAGCATATTACAGTGGAATTTTGGACCGAGTTATGAAAGGACACTTTCCTTGCGAACAATCATTGGCAGACGCTGTGCTCGCAATTGAGAAGTCTACAAGTATTGTTATGGGCTGCTCTATGACTCTCTTCATGGAGCATGCTCTGCCATTTTAGAGAAGCCTAAATGTACATTGACATTCCAGAGAGCTTCCGCCTATGAAGTAATAATTTCGAACCCAGCGATTAAAATTGTCAGATGTAAAATAGTGAATCCTGCCAAGTTTATAGCTGAGCCAATAGCAGAAGTTGATCCAGTGCATGACTGTGCTAATTATGCTGAATTCTATGATGACATACCTTGTGGGAAGGAAAATGCTTTGCAAGGAGGGGAAATTCTCTTTATTGATGGGTCTGCAAAGATTGATCAGACTAGTGGGGAAAGGCATTCTGGCACAGCAGTAGTGAGGCATAGATTGAACAGGGAATTTGAAGTTGTAACAAGTACCAGGCTACCGTCCCACTTTTCAGCGCAAGCAGCAGAATTGGTAGCACTTAACTGTCCCGCTCAAAAACCACAAAGGGCAGGAAGTGACCGTGTACAGTGACTCCGCCTATGTGGCGTCAACCTTACACACAGGGCTAGCACGTTGGAAAAGGAGGGGCTACCTCAGAGCAGATGGCACTCCAGTGCAGCATGCATCCTTATTGGACAGGCTTATTAAGGCACTACAAATCCCAGTGCCCATAGCGGTTGTTAAGTGTGCAGCTCATACTGTCATCCGCAGAAGTCCAGAGTAGCAGATTCTTCCGCGTTGGGGATGGATGCGCAGAGGTAGGACGTTTTAGTCCCTTCTTTGTGTTCATGCCACCATTCCTCCCGAAGTAGCGCGGTGCCGCTGGGAGTATATATTCCCTCCTGTCCCAGCGGACCTTGCGTTGCAACCCTCTCGGATGCTCTCTGCTTCCGGGTTCCCTTGCTCCTTTCAGCTTTCGCTCCTTTCCTCGGATTGCCAGCAGTGTTTCCTGGCTTCGCCTTTCTTAGCGAAGCTCTCTCTCCTCTCCATCTTTCTGCCTCTCGGGTGGTTCTTTATCCTTAGCTTTCGGCAGTTCCGTCCCCGCGGACGTAGCTCCGCCCTCTTTCTCTCGCTTCTCATTATTTCCCTTTCTGTTTGCTTCTTTGGACTTTTCGTCCCTCTTACCTTCTTTTGGCTTGGCTGGCTGGGCTCTCCTGTGTTCCGTCCAGCCCACGGACTCTCCACACCTTAACCGGCGAAGCTCTCAACCTCCGGCATCAATCAGCTGTTCTTCATTTCCGTTCCCTCGGATCCACGGTTCAGCAAAGCATCTTCCGCCTTACCTGCTACCTCGCATTCCAGTCTGTGCTCCACCTTCCCTGCAAAAGAATAGAGGAGTCTACAAGTCATCAAGGGTTTTTTCCCCACTTGGATTTTCCCTTATTCCGGCTTGGTTCCGGAAGGGAGGTACCGGGACAGCTGTCTATCAGCGGTCACTGTGGCCTCCCTCCGTGACAAGCACGCTCACCGGAAGAAGGAGAGAGACTACATAGCACGAAGACACCTACAAGACACAGACAACGATTCCTGCAGTTCAGGTGAGGAGAGTGTGAAGGAAGGGGGCGAGAAAGGAATCCGGGTGCGGAACTTATCACACATACTAAGCGAACAGATTGGATTTCTTCCGGAAACGAAGCCGCAGTTGTAGAAGCCAAGAGGGTTGCATATTCTCCAGATATTTCGAGTTTCGATACTCCGAGCTGTACAGGAGGGCGGAGCGTCCTCTGACAGGCCCATAGGTCAGAACTCACCCTCTAGTACCTGTAAGACAAGATAGCTGCACCTTGAGGAGGTTGGGTTGCAGGATTCTCTTACTCCGACACCATTCCATAAGGACAACTCAATAGTTTGGCAAAGGGAAGTCCGTTTAATGACAAGTACAAAAAACAGGGAAACAAATGGTAATCAGCAGAGTCGTGATCGCCTGTCTCGCTTCAACTCCCAAATTCTTCATTCAGACAGCAACTTTTATGGGCAAAATTCATCATCATTTGACGTGCAAAACTCATAAGTTTGTCATGCAATTGTATTGGTCGGAAAGGTAACTTAAGTATAGGTGCTATATCTGTATATGGTAATAGAGCATGCGGATTGGATAACTCTTATCGGGTGAGTGTCTACGCCCATCCCACTACATCATTCTTGATAGACGTCACTACAACTATGACATCTTATTGGTTCTACAAGCTATAGGACCCTAGATTATTTGGTCCTTTGTGATTGGGTGGGTTACACCCCTAGGGATAAATCTCCACTTTAACTAGCAGCATGCAGAATGGACACCCAGATGCAGAGTGCCCCAAGATTCACCCTGCCTCCCTTCCATCAATCAGTATCTTTAGGACTATGTGTCAATTAGTTGGCTGAGGATGGCCTTGAAACTGTAGCTTCTTATCAGGAAAGGTTATGGCATCCTGGGTTCTGGGTGACATCTGGCATTGGTACCTCTTTGCCCTTGGCTGGTCACGTGTCTGTTCACCGTGAATCTGCTTCGTTTTCCTTCTTTTCGTGTATTTGATTCTTACTTAGCCTTGCCACCTGCCTGGGGCCTCCTTATCTTGACCTTCACTGGCTAGCTGGCTGGTATGCTCTGAAGTTTCGATTCTCCGAGGTTGCTGCTCTCCTCCCTTCCTTAGGTTGACCTCGAATTCCCAGGCATGAGCTACTTGTTACTGAGTTTCGATACCGCGCTTTCCTTTGGCTTTGGCTGGAATATGAATCTTGGCCTTGTTAGTCCTTTGCAACATGGGCTTAATTCTGCTTTACAAAATGGAGTCACACTTGTATAGTGTGCTTCATTGAGGTAGATATATGATTGGCGCTTTCCGCTCTAAGCTTCTACTAAGCATTGCAAGAAGTACCGTTTACTTAGCTTCTTGCGTTCCGAGCCTATTTACATGCATTCAGTCAGTTGCATGATTTGATCTTGGTTACGTTCTTCGTGCTGCAATGTTGTATCTTCTTATACGTCTATCACATCATTATTCTTTACATTTCATCCTTGTGTATCATCTTTTGCTCGTTGTTTTATGGTTATCTGTACATCACGTCTTGGCTCTTGTGTCGTCACCATTTGCCTTCCATTAAGGCTCTGTGGGTCACTTTGGGGACAGTCTGTAAGTAGTCTTCATTTCGTGTTAGCTGCTGGTACGGTTGTCTGAGAGGGTACCGTGCAGCCCATGGCTGTCTGGTTATAGGCATTTCAGCCAGTATTGCTCTTCTGATGGGTACTGGGCATAGGCCCAGTATAGCTCTCTGTTGGTTCAATTGCTCCCCGTACGTTACGTATTTTGGCAAGTATGTTCCTGGTACCTCAAAATGGGGGGCAGAGGTGCAGGCCATGTCTGGGACCTCCTCTACACTCCCTCCTCTGGTCGGTTCATCGACCACTTCTGCTTCCTCCTTTAGATTCATCTTCCTTGGTTCTTCTGTGTCCTGTTCATCGTCTTCAGGGTTTGTACACGATGGTGTGCACGTGTGTATCTTTGGAGTCTACATTTTTATCACTCCTTTCAAACTTCCTGCTGTTTTTACATGCTCGTCCTTGTTCCAGGTCATTAGCTGGCATTGTCCATTTGGGCTGCAATAGATCCATTTCCCTTCATACTTCCTTCGTTTCCTGGGATATGTGAACTTTGTTCCTTCTGGCACAAATTCGCTGGGTCTCACAAAGTCTCTTATTTCTTCATCAGTCAGGTCTCAGGGTTTCCAACCTGGTTCGACATTGACCATGATTTTCATCCCAATGGCTTTCTTTGCAGTTTTCTGGCACTGTGTGATGATTATCTTGATAACACAGAATCCTAGCAGTATCATTACTAGTAAGGCTCCCAGAAACTTGAATATATCTGCCATCCATTGCGGGACCCATGAGAATAGTGCTCCAAACCAGCTATCATCATCCACTTCGTCAGTTTCATCGATCATCTGGTTCTTCAGGTTTGTCAACATACTTATGGCTTCTGTTAAGGTTCCATTTGCCTCATCATGCAAAGGTATAAATGTGCAACAAGATTCTCCAATTTTTGCGCAAACACCTCCGTCCATCGCTGTGATCATGTCAAGTACATATCTGTACTGGAGGGTCATTAATCGGATTGCTCTCAGTTCTTCTTTGATCGCGTTAACTCCTTTTATGGTGGTGTTGATGGTCTGTAATAACTCCCATCTGGTTATCTGCAACCATTTAGCATTCACTCCAACACGGATGTGTGGCAAGAGTAGTGTTGTGAATACTGTTGAGGTGAGGCCAAACAGCCTGTGTTCATATGGGATTGCATAGAATGCTTCTTCTGATTTGGCAGAAAAGTAATTCTCTCTCTTCATCCGGGATACCAGTTCCACAGATCTCCTCTTCCTTAGATGAGCATCTGCTTTCAGGAAACTGTCAATACTCGGGTCCTTTTTTGGGATCACTAGTGCAGGAACATGGACGCTCATTAATGTGCATATGCCTCCCCAGTTTTTCGGCAGTCTTATATATGCCTTGGATCCACACGCCCAGTAATGGTCCATAATTACTGCGGTCCCTTGCGTCATTCCTGGGGCTTCAAAGATTCATCCGCAGTTTTGATTCTCTCCCATCTTCCTTGTGCCATTGTTTCTGAAGCACAGTTTCGGGTTTTCCAGTGGTACTATTTGCAAGGGTCCTCCTCTGTCTTCGACCCATGTCAGCAGCCTTACCAGTTTCGGCCATAGAGGTTTGCATAATCTCTGCAAGTTCTCTGTTGCTTCCTTGCAGGCTCCAAGGACCATCCACACTCGGCAGATTACAACTCCTTCCTCCCAACCGTTTGGGGAAACCACTGTTCCCCAGATCTGCATTTCGCCTCTGTTTTTCCAAATTTGAGCCTCCACTGCAGTCTTTCCTTGGACGTTCAGTCTCAGGTTTATTTCCCATCTTGTTCCTGATCCTTTCACTTCAGGCTTTTCGTACCTGATCACGTGATTCTTAGTGTGTGCTCTGTTTCTTGTCTTGATATCCTGGACGTAACCGTCTTCATCGGGGTTATCTTTTTCAGTTGCCCATATCAATTTTGGCATCTCTCCCCATAAACTGTCCTCTGGTGTTGCACATTGCTACGTGTGACATACAGTGTGCTGTAGGGACATCGATTTCTACAGCCACAAAGATCTTGGATTTTCCCATGCTGTATGGTAGAAGTGCACAGACGAAGCATTCTCCTTCAGCTTTTCTTCTTCCGACCTCCTTCATGTGTTGGTACCAAATAATATTTCCCAGATGGGCTGTGCTATCCAGGTAGTCATTCAGTTCAGTGTTATCTTCGTGTGGGCTTCTCTTTATTCTTAGTGTCTTTCTGTAGTTTGCTATAACTATATCTTTAAATGCGTCTGTGCTGCTTTTCCATGCTGGGGTCTCTCAATCATGCTCGTAGGAGGGGCAGGCTTTATTACCTGTATCGCTGTGGTGGGAGAAGGTTTTGTGTTTCTCTTCTTTTCCTCTTGCATTCTCTCATAGAGCTCCTTTAACCACCACCTGTGTACCGTCTGTCCAACGTGTGGCCACATCGTGGGCCTGGTGCTTGTAGGAAGTGATGTGCTTTCTGCGATAGTCACTGTGATTCTATTTTTCAGCTCCTCATGCATTTTCTTCGCTCTAGCTATAAACGGGAACAAATGGTCTATCAGCATTTGTGTCTTTGCAGTGAATTCTCTTGTAGCTGTCTCTGTCTTCTTGAGTGCTTTGGTTATATCTTCTTTAGTCGGCCTTTCGCTTGCTTCCTCTTGGTCACTTCCACTATTTTCTGGAACTGGTTGTTCGGTAGGCAGTCTCTTACTTTCTGTTGCCATCGATCGAGGTTCTGTAGCCATTGACACTTGCCCTTGTTCGTGTGCATTCAGTGTGTGTGCGCGTGTAGTGGTCAGTGCTACGTTTTCATTCACTCCGCGCTGACCCTGTCTCCAGCTTTTCTCTTCATTCATTACCTCAAATGTGTACGAATCACTGCTAATTACATTAAATTTTAGTTCGTTTACTTTACCATCAGGTTTTCTTGGAACCAGAATGACTATATAAGGTCTGGGTGCTTTCATGGGATTCATACGTACATTATCTGTTGGGTGCACTGAAATTGGAATGCTTTGTAATAATAATAATAATAATAAAGAATGCAGTTCTGATTGGTAGTGACAGAAAAACAATAATAATCACTATACATATGCACATTATCGTTCGATATGACAATTTGCAGCATTTTCTTCCAGGGAAGTTGGGGCGCCCCTCCGCCTGTGGGAGGACTAGGTTACTGTTCTGGGCCCCCATTTCAATCATATCAATTGTTAAAGTTCTATAAAGTTCTATTCTTTTCATTTGCCCCATTATTGTCTTTCAGAAAGTTTGTTACATAAAGTGTCTTGTGCTTCGTAATTGTCCCCCCCTCTCGAGGGTGACAATTGTCTCTGGTTACGGGATGTAGACTATGGAAAAAGATTAGACTAGCCCCTTTGGTGAGTCACATTCATTGAGCATATTCAAAATAGGTCAATTCTCAATGCATTCCCCGAATCTGCTTCAGTTCTAAGGGCATGCTGGAACCTGTTTGAATGTTGAAAAATTGAAAAAATTGAAAAAATGGTAGCACTCAAAATCAAATAAAAAAATAAGAATAAAATAACCATAAAAAAATGAAAAAATACAAATAAAACAAAACGGTGAAGTTCTCTTCTCTGCTCTTCTCGATCTGTCCCACGGCGGAAATATAAGTACTGTCTCTCTCTCCTGGATCTGTCCCTCGGCAGACGGTTTCACTGGAATCTCCTTAGGTACTCTCTTTGAACGTTAGACAGCTCCAGCTGGAGCATGATGCCATGTGTTCCCATGTTTGCAGTGTTAGCTGGATCTCTGAGGAAGGTGATGATGTCAACCTCTGCAGGCCTTCCCACCATTTCTGGATAGTCAGTGACTAGACGAAACAGGACATTATGTGCCAACCTGCTGTCCTCGGGTGACAGGGACATTTGTCCTGCTTTGCTGGGACCTGGATCACCGGCCTTTCTTTTGACGTTGTGAGAGCTTGGAACGACAAACGCCCAGTATATTGTCCAAGGAGATGCCGGTGACCATGGTACCCAGTGAATTGGAACAACCCGAAGCACCCATACTTGAATAGTGGTGGGGCCAGCCTAAAACCTCGAAGATACGGGCTGCTGAGTGGAAGGAAGAAAACACACAACACGAGGGGCCACACACAGAAAGACCCGTGCCTGGTGATAGAGAGGAACACACTTGAGGAGAGGGTCTAGACCAATGAAACAGGTATATGAGAACCGAACCGCCACATCACTGCGATATAACAGTGCCATGGACGTTCGACCAGACCTACAACGGCGATATACCTGATGACAACACGGCTGGTAGCTCTCTGCCAGACGTGACCCAAAGGGAATACGTGAACCCACAAGGAAGGTGGGAGAGGGACGAACCACTGCTTTGCAGCGGGGCCACAATCCCGCTGTTCGCCAGCAGGTATTTAGATTACAATAACCCCGGCTGCGGCAACGCGACAAGCGAAACGCGGCGAGGCCGCACGGCAGCAGTTTTACTAGCGTCCAAAGCGACAAGCGAAACGCTGCGCGGCTACCCGGCAGCAGTATCACTGGTGTTCAACGAACAACAGAAACAAAACAAGCCCCTCTCACCCCATGACACTTACCTGGACAATTGGGATCCAAACAGGGAGGTAGAGACAGGAGGAACGGAGGATGGATGCAGGACGCCATGTTCCAAGGGACGGGGCTTGGGAGGGTTTTTATAACCTGGGGCAGGAAGTAGAAACTGATTGGCCAGTTAAACTCTGCCTATATAAAAGTCCAGCTATGGGGAAAAGGTGTGTTGATTCTCGCTCTTGTTGCAGAACCGACCAGACGTGGAGGCAGGAGTTACGGGGAGCACCTGGGCGTATGAAGACTAGGAGGAAAAGACTTGACAGAGGTCCATACATCGTGCCCTACAAAGAATCAGAAGAGACCAGAAAAGGAAGGAGAAGGACTCTTCCTGGAAAAGAACATTTGTTATTTAGATTACATTTTTTTTTCCTTCTCAAAATTATTTAAGTCTGAATAAAGACCAGTTTTTCTTTCTTCTACACCGCCTGACTGTCTCATTGTCACAAAAGTGGTGGCAGTGGTGGGATTCCGAAACACGACATGGAGACAATCATCAAGGCATTGGCCGATGGACAGCAGCAGCTCCAACAATTGGTGCAAGTACAGATACACCAAGCCCAAGCGGATCGGCAGGCACTACAACAAACGCTGCAATTACAAGCTGCCAGCCAAGACACACCGAAGAAAGTAACGGAAGCTGTGGTGGCCTAAAGAGGAGCAACATGTGCCCCGTCAAACATACAACAAAAATACCAACCAGGGGACGACCCAGGATATTTCTTCACGAATTTTGAAAGGTTTGCTAGAAATTCCCAGTGGCCTGTGGAGAAATGGGGGCATTTTATAGCACATTTATTAACTGGCTCTATGCAAGGGGCATACCAGGCAGCTAACCCCAATGGGGACACAGCCTACGCTGACATCAAAAGAACCATTCTAGAAAGGATGGGCGTAGATGAGGAGGCTTATCGACAGAAACTCAGAGAAACCAGACTGCGCAATGGAGAAACTCTACGGCAGCTGTACTACCGAGTCCATGATTCAACCGAAAAATGGTTAAAGCCTGCCAGCAGCACTGTTCCTGAAATTCTAGAAAAGGTGAAGCTTGAACAGTTTGTAGAAGTCCTTCCCAGCAATATGCAAAGATGGGTTCGGCAACACCATAGACCCACCCTTAATGAAGCAATAGACGTCACCACAGCCTTCCAAAAGGCGGGAGGAACCCGGATAAGTCCTATGGAGGTAAACAAAATAGTAACTACCAGAGCAACAAGCACAGTTGATCCGAAACCAATAAGAGTGGAACCCAAGGGAACAACATGGACCCCCTCCAACAGACAGCCCCAATGTTTTGATTGTGGGGAATGGGGCCCTTTTACCCGATTTTGCCCAAGAAAAAACAAATCGGAACCAATGGAAATCGGATATGCACGGACTCATGAATTCCGAAGAAGACGGGAGCCCTACCTGGTAGAGGTCCACGTCGACGGTATATCCCGACAAGGCTTAATCGACAGTGGAAGCGAACAAACAGCCTACCGACCAGAAGTAAGTGTATCTGGGAATAGGGGGTACAAGAAATACCGGTTAAGTGTGTACATGGGAACATCAAAACATACCCATCCGAACAAGTCACCCTAGAAGTAAACGGGGTTAGTACACCAATGGAGGTAGCCGTTATGCCACATATACCCACTCCAGTACTAATAGGAACTGATCTACCCAACTTTGAAGAATATGTCAAAAACATGGAATGGTTAAAAAAAGTTCCCTTCTCCCATACTAATATTATAGAGGGTAGGGGAAGGTCAGAAAGAAAGTCTAGGAAGGAAGTGAGGGAAGAAAAAAGAAAATGGGTGGAAAAGTTCATCGGACTGGTAGACTGGAATCCGGAAGATAAAAGGGGCTCCTTTAGAAGCGAAACAATATCAGACTCGACCCTAAGGAATGTCCGGGAACGAGCAATGGAAGCTCTGGATAGCCAAACTACCTATCCTAAGTTCAAGATCGTGAGGGTACTGTTATACAGGGTTACCAAGAACCAGAATAACCAGGAAGCAGAACAGCTACTGGTACCCACTAGTTTCAGACCATCCATTGTGGAATTGGCCCATGACAATCAGACCGGGGGACATATGGCTCGTGAAAAAACCTTAGAGAAAATCCTGAAAAGGTTTTATTGGCCAGGGGTCTATCGCAAAATGGCCAAGTATTGTGAGGAGTGCGCAACATGCCAGAAATCAAATCCAACTAAACCTCAACGCGCTCCTTTAATTCCCATGCCATTGATAAAAGAACCATTTTTCCGGATTGGTATGGATGTAGTGGGACCACTGGAGCCCAATACTTGTTGGTAGTAGTTGATTACGCTATGAGGTATTCGGAGGCCTTTCCCATGTGGGGAATCAGTACACTGCAAGTATGTAACCAGTTGATACCATTTTTTACCATGGTAGGAATTCCGTCAGAAATTGTAACGGATCAGGGCAGGAATTTCATGTCAAGAGTAATGAGGAGTGTCTGTCAGCAGTTGCAAATCAAACAACTACGCACGTCCATATATCATCCCCAGACAGACGGCTTGGTAGAGCATTGTAACAAAACCAACAAACTAATGCTAAAAAAAAGTAACAGCACCTACAGGAAAAAACTGGGACAGAGCAATACCATGGGTACTCATGGTACTTCGGGATACTCTGCAATCGTCAACGGGATTCTCACCCTTCGAGTTGCTATTTGGTCACCAACCCAGAACAGTGCTGGACATCGCTAAGAACGAGTGGGAAGACCAAGAGGAGACAACAACCGTAACAGATTACGTGTTAGAATTAAGAGACAAGCTGACCAAATTGAGGGAGTTGGCCAGAGATAATCTAGGAAGATCGCAATTGGCCCAGGAAAAATACTATAATAAGAGAACCAGAGTCCGACGCTTCAAGATCAGAGACCAAATATTAGTATTGTTACCCACGAGCCATAACAAGATGTTGGCACAATGGAGGGGACCATATAGAGTAATGGAGATCTTAGGGCCAGTAAATTGCATGGTGGAACAACCCGATCGGAAAATGAAACACCAGAATTACGACGTGAACCTCCTAAAGGAATGGAAGACATCGGACCGAGAGACAACAACTGTCCAGGTGGCTATTCGAGAGATCCCGGAATCTGCTTTTAACTCCGTTCAGTGGGGAACACAACTCACCTCCAAAGAGAAAAAAGAAATGGAAGAACAACTCAAACCTCTGAGAAACGTGTTCTCCTACATTCCAGGGAAAACCCACCTAACAGAACATAAGGTAGAAACTGAAGCAGGAAAAACAGTAAGAATTCGGCCTTATCGCCTTCCGGAGTCTAAAAGGATGGCAGTACAGACAGAGATAGAGGTAATGCTGAAGTTAGGGGTGATAGAACCATCCTGCAGCCATTGGTCCTTGCCTATTGTGCTGGTTCCCAAACCAGATGGCAGCATACGCTTTTGCATGGATTATAGGCAATTAAACTCCATCTCAACATACCAAGCCTATCCCATGCACCGGATCAATGAACTCATCGAACAGTTGGGTTCAGCCAGATTTATCAGTACCATTGACTTGACCAAAGGGTACTGGCAGATTCCTCTACGATCAGAAGATAAAATAAAAACTGCTTTTTCCACCCCTTCCGGGTTATACCAATTTACAGTACTGCCATTTGGGTTGCATGCGGCTCCGGCAACCTTCCTGTCTCTGATGAACCAGGTACTAGCACCCCATTACCCATACAGTTCTGCCTACCTGGATGACATCGTGGTGTATAGCAAAACCTGGAAGGAACATCTAGAACATCTCACCGCAGTAGTTTCTTCTCTGCAAGCAGCAGGACTTCATATCAATCCAAGGAAAACTGTATTGGCTGCCAATCAAGCCAGATACCTAGGACATCTGGTTGGGAATGGGGTTATTAGACCCCAACTGGACAAAGTCGAAGCAATTGGGAAACTACCGATGCCCAGTAACAAGAAACAAGTCAGAGCGTTTCTGGGCTTCATAGGCTACTACCGTTGGTTCATCCCTCATTTTTCCTCCATCGCAGTCCTTTGACAGAAGCACTGAAATCCTCATATTCCGGAAGTTTGTTAAAAGATGGCAAAGCATACGAAGCCTTTCTAGAGTTTAAGAACATCATATCAGAACATCCGGTTCTAAGATGTCCAAACTTCCAAGAACATTTTTTTGTACAAACGTATGCACCTGGGCTAGGCTTAGGAGCCGTACTCTTACCAGGTAATGAAACTGAGTTACATCCAGTGGCCTTCATCAGCCGTAAATTGTTGCCTCATGAGGTTGGATATTCTACCATTGAAAAAGAGTGTCTGGCGATCAAATGGGCAATTGAGACCCTCAGGTACTACCTGGTTGGACGCAAGTTTACCGTCTTCACGGATCATGCCCCTCTTCAGTGGCTAGCCACCCACAAGGATTCCAACCAACGTGTTTCTGAGGTGGTTCGTCACATTACAGGAATTCTGTTCACAAACCAGCAGCGTTTCAGTTGATCCCGGACTGCCTGTCCAGGAGCCTAAATCACCCCAATCGGCTGAATGCTTCGGGGGTGTTTGTGACGGCTTAGAACGACAAACGCCCAGTATATTGTCCAAGGGGACCCCAGTGACTATGGTACCCAGTGAACTGGAACAACCCAAAGCACCCATGCTTGAAGAGTGGTGGGGCCAGCCTAAAACCTCGAAGATACGGGCTGCTGAGTGGAAGGAAGAAAACACACAACACGAGGGGCCATACACAGAAAGACCCGTGCCTGGGGATAGAGAGGAACAAACTCGAGGAGAAGGTCTAGACCCACGAAACAGGTATAGGAGAACCGAACCGCCACATCACTGCGATATAACAGTGCCGTGGCCGTTCGACCAGACCTACAACGGCAATATACCTGATGACAACACAGCTAGCAGCTCTCTGCCAGACGTGACCCAAAGGGAATACGTGAACCCACAAGGAAGGTGGGGGAGGGACGAACCAGTGCTTCGCGGCGGGGCCACAATCCCGTGGCTCGCCAGCAGGTACTTAGATGACAATAATCCCGGCCGCGGGAACGCGACAAGCGAAATGCGGCGAGGCTGCACGGCAGCAGTATCACTGGCGTTCAACGAACAACAGAAACAAAACAAGCCCCTCTCACCCCATGACACTTACCTGGACAATTGGGATCCAAACAGGGAGGTAGAGACAGGAGGAACGGAGGATGGATACAGGTCGCCATGTTCCAAGGGAAAAGGGGCCGGATCTTGGGAGGGTTTTTATAACCTGGGGAAGGAAGTAGAAACTGATTGGCCAGTTAAACTCTGCCTATATAAACGTTCAGCTGTGGGGAGAAGGTGTGTTCATTCTCGTTCTTGTTGCAGAACCGACCAGACGTGGAGGCAGGAGCTACGGGGAGCACCTGGGCATATGAAGACTAGGAGGAAAAGACTTGACAGAGGTCCATACATAGTGCCCTGCAAAGAATCAGAAGAGACCATTGCTTAAACCAGAAAAGGAAGGAGAAGGACTCTTCCTCGAAAAGAACATTTGTTATTTAGATTACATTTTTTTTTCCTTCTCAAAATTATTTAAGTCTGAATAAAGACCAGTTTTTTTTTCTTCAACACTGCCTGACTGTCTCATTGTCACAGACGTGAACAGTCTCTGCACTTTCCTGCTGCGTGGATTGCCACCACATAGTTTAATTTGATCCACAGTAGGTTCAGATATTCATTGTTTCTTGGATCTCTGATGTACGTTAGTGCATCCGTGGTTCTCCCGATGAGACCTGGGCACTCCTCTATAATGCGAAAGAAAAGCGTTTTTGTTAGTTCATCGAAGATCACTTATGGTGGAAGCATTTGTGTCCTTATTACTATATTCGGGCAACTCAGCGAGGGCTTCCGCGATGACAGTCAGTAGTTGCCAGATTACTTTCTTATTATCAGGATGTCATGAACCACCAAATTCGTCCGTTCTGGACTTCATGGTCCATGATGCATCGCGGCACGAACTCAGTGATCCTTCCAACATGGCCGACGGCCTTGAAACCCCGCGCTCTAGCCGTTGCAGGCAATGCGTGACTTCCTAGAAAACTGCAACGCCCCCGCAGCTCTGTGTGTCTCAACACAACTGCTTGGAGTTGTTAGACGTGTGCCTTTCGAGTCCGCTTTCGCGTTTATCCCTGTGTCCTTATCTTTCCTTTTTCTTGTGTCCTGGAGCCCCGTTCGTTTCCCTTTTTCCGTCTTACCCGTGCCCTCCTCCTGGTTTCGCCTGCACTTGGTTCCACGGGATTCCGGACATCCTCCAAGCCTGGAAATCTTATCTCCTTCCTGGATCAACGCTCCTGAATACTGAACGTTACCCGGCTAAGAGAGCCGACTACCTCACGCTGGAATCTGAAGACCCACACCCCGGCCTATACAAGTCTCGGATAGTGAGAACGAAAGAAGTCGCTTCCAAGAAGGTCGCAAGCAAGGAGAAACAGGTGAGAAAAAGAGAAACTTGTGACAGATTGAGACGCCACCAGCCTAATATGGAAACAGACATGGAAGCCACAGTTCAAGACCTAATGAGAGGTATGCAAGAATTAACCACTGAGGTTAAAAACCTCAAGGCTGAGAATGCAGCATTAAAGCAACTAGTCTTGTCCCGAGATTCCGCAGTCAAAGAAAGCGCCCTGATAGGGGGAGTAGTGGACAAGTATGATGGATCTTCCAAATCCCTACGTACCTTCCTTGATTCCTGTCTCGTACATTTCACTTTCAAACAGTACTATTTTTCCACCCCGCGAGCAAAGGTCGGATTCATGATATCTCACCTCACGGGCAATGCCTTAACCTGGGCGACTCCCTTAGTCAATTCGGGAGACCCACTTCTGGATAACTACGATGGGTTTGTGGAAGCACTTAAGGCCATGTTTGATTGACCTGTACCTGTTTATAGTGCACAAGAAAGACTTCTCGAATTTCAGCAAGGGACCCGGGATATGCTCACTCATGTGACTCGCTGCAAACAGCTAGTCAAAGAAGCTGATTGGTCTCAAGAAGCCAGCTTCACCCTCTTCCGAAGAGGTTTAAATGACGGGATAAAGGACGAACTAGCCCGGGTAGCTCGTCCAAGTTCCTTCCAGGCTCTCATGGACCTTTCCCTACAGATTGATTTCCGGATCCAGGAGAGAAAGGCAGAGAAGAAGAAGAATAAGACAACACCTCCAAAGGCAGCCACAGGCTACCCTTGTTCAGAAGAAACAAGTGCTCCACATGTCTCAGATCCAGAACCTATGCAATTAGGCGCCTTCCGTGGACCCATTCCTCTGCAAGAAAGGATCCGTCGGATTAATACTGGACTTTGCATGTATTGTGCCTCTGATAAACATCTTGTGAGAGAATGTCCTATAGCGCCACCCCGGCGTTTGGGAAATGCCAGCTCCTGATCCTAAGAGGAGCACAGCTTCGGGAGAAAGATGCCTGCTCCACATCCATTCCTTCCTTGAACACTCCAGGACATAGCACTCTAGTGATTCTACAGACATTCCTGTCACCTACCAAGAAAGAAACCTACCCCATTCTGGCTCTAGTGGATTGCGTTGCCATGGGTATTTTCATAGATCACGACTGGGCTCTCAGCCACCACATTCCTTGAGAAATCAAAGAGATAATACAACCAGTTGAAGGCATTGATGGCAGAACATTGTCTTCAGGACCTATTACTCACCAAACCTAGGAATTACTACTGTCAATAAACAACCATCAGGAAATGCCTCGATTTGACATAATAAACTCTGCTCATTACCCCATGGTCCTAGGCATGCCCTGGCTTCAGAAGCATAATCCTTACATCAATTGGACAGCAGGTTCCTTGTTTCTCGGTTCTGAATTTTGTATGTCCCATTGTTTGTCTCAAGACATATCGCACGACCCTACAGTGACCTCCCAGGACCACAAGCAATCATCTGTAAGTGTATCCAATATTATCCAAGTTCCCAAAATCTATCAAACATACTCGGATGTGTTTTCCACAGCCATTGTCCAAGCTCTTCCACCTCATAGACCAGAGGATGGTGCCTTTGATACAGATGCTTCAGCAGTGATTCCATTCGGAAAGATGTTCTTTTTATCTGAACCCGAAAAGAAGGCTCTATGAGAATACTTGGATACCAATTTGACAAATGGTACTATCCGGCCTTCAAAATCCCCAGCCGGTGCTTCCTTCTTCTTCGTTCCTAGGAAAGACACTAAAGAACTCCGACCTTGTTTGGATTACCGTGGCCTCAACCAATGCACCCTCAAAGACTGCTATACGCTACCACTTATTTGTGACATCCTGGAGGCAGTACGAGGTGCTGTTATCTTCACTAAACTCGATCTCAGGGGTGCTTACCATCTCATCCGTATAAGAGAAGGCGATGAATGGAAGACGGCCTTCAGAACTCCCTTTGGCCACTTTGAGTATCTAGTGATGCCCTTTGGTCTCGCCAACGACCCCGCAGTGTTTCAACGCTTTATGGATCAGGTTTTTTCAGATATGCTGTTTCTTTTCATCATCGTGTACCTGGATGATATTCTAATATATTCCAATGACTCCCAGATCCATCAAGAACATGTAAAGACAGTCTTACAATGTTTACAAGAACACAAACTCCTGGACAAGCCAGAAAAATGTCTCTTTCATGTCTCCACCGTTCATTATCTTGGATTCGTGCTTAACTCCAAAGGAATCGGAATGGATCCCTCCAAAGTAAACTCCATCCTTTCCTGGCCAGCACCCACCACTGTAAAGCAGATTCAATCCTTCCTGGGACTTGGACATTTTTACAGAAAATTAATTCCTGCGTTTTCTGTAATAGTGCATCCCATTGTGGAACTCTTAAGAAGGATACTCCATTTGAATGGTCTACTGCTCAGGAGATGGCCTTTCGACAACTGAAAAAATTTTTTACTCAAGCTCCAATCTTAGCCCAACCTGATAGAGACCGACCTTTTTTGGTGGAAACAGATGCATCAGACTATACCATTGGTGCAGTCTTAAAACAAGATTTCGGGGACAAGATGGAGCATCCTATTGCTTACCTATCCCGCACTTTGACTCCCAGTGAGAGCCATTATTCCATCCTGGAGAAAGAGTTGTTAGCCATCCGACAAGCATTCACCGACTGGCGCCACCTACTCCTGGGTGCTAAACATCCAGTGCAGGTACGAACAGACCATCGAAATGTACAAGTCCTGCAATCCCTGGAATGTAGAAACAGTCGTCAAGCCCGTTGGGCCTTCTTTTTTGCCCAATACCAGTCCCAGATTCACCACTTTCCTTATCTAGACGTCCTGATTATGAGCCTGTCGAAGCCTGGACCTTTCCTAAAATGTTTCCTGATACCGTGTTTGTGGCTCAAGCCATTTCTCTCCTGGAAGACATCCATGCTAGAACACCTTCTTCCGATCTCTGGAAGGAATGCAAAAAGAACAATCAATGGAACCTAGTAACGAAAGACGGATATCTCTTCAAGGAAACTCGGCTGGCAATACCAACACAAAAGCGGAGGCACAAGATTATGAATCTTTGCCATGATACCTTCCGTTCAGGACATCGAGGCGTCACTACCACCCTACGTCTTGTGCAGAGGCAGTTCTGGTGGCCAAAAATGATAAATGACATAAGGACCTACATTCGATCCTGTGCAGTGTGCAACCAGAATAAGCTTGATAACAGAAAACCTGCAGGCCTCCTACATCAACCCGCATTACCAACACAACCCTGGGAAATCATAGCCACAGATTTCATCGTGGAATTAGCCCCGTCCAGAGGGTACACAACCATAATGGTTACCATCGACTTGTTTACACATATGGCTCACTTCACACCCTTGTTCAAACTACCATCCTCGTCTGAATTGGCCAGAATTTTCCTAAAGCACATATTTAGACTTCACGGACTGCCTTCTAAGATCATCTCCAACAGAGGACCCCAATACATATCTCAGTTCTGGAAACAACTATGCCAAATATTGGGCATCCAGCGCGCACTGTCTTCAGGATATCATCCACAGACCAATGGGGCTACTGAGCGAGTCAACCAAACCCTAGAACAGTACCTCTGCTGTTTCTCTACCAAGGTCCAGGATGAGTGGTCACTTTTGATTCCTGTGGCTGAATTCGCTTATAACAATTCTGATCATTCAGCTATCAAGACAAGTCCCTTCTTTTGCAGTTAAGGATTTCATCCCTCAGTTCTACCATCTGTCCTACCACATCCTACTCCAGTTCCTTCAGTCGATTCCTGGATTGAAACACTGGTCAACGTACACAGAGATGCTAAAGAACACCTGGAAAAAGTCAGAATAGAAGTAAAACGATATGCAGATAACAAGCGGAGACCTAGCCCTTCATATACAGTCGGGGATAAGGTTTGGCTATTATCAAAACTTCTTCCTCAACATCTGCGGGCAAATAAACTGGCTCTCAAGTATTATGGACATTTCCCCATAAAGGAAGTCATTAATCCAGTGGCCTTCCGGCTCCAGCTTCCAGAATCTTGGAAAAGGATTCACCCGGTCTTTCACAGTTCCTTGGTAAAGCCATATGTATAATCCACCAGAACTATTCCCAGACCTACTCTTGTAATCGTCAATGACCAACTTGAATTCAAAGGCTCCAGGATATGTGATTCCAGATACAGAGGGGGCCAGCTCCAATATCTGGTAGAATGGAAAGAATATCATCCCAGTGAGCGCACCTGGGAACCTGTGTCAAACATGAATGCCCCCCGCCTAATACAGGGATTTCATGGAGCACACCCAGGCAAACCCGGGGATGCAGGGTTTAGGAGGAGGCATACTGTCATGAACCACCAAATTCGTCCGTTCTGGACTTCATGGTCCATGATGCATCGCGGCATGAACTCAGTGATCCTTCCAACATGGCCGACGGGCGTGAAACGGCGTGCTCTAGCCGTTGTGCGCAACACGCAACTTCCTAGAAAACTGACACGCCCCTGCGGCTCTGCGCGTCTCAACACAACTGCCTGGAGTAGTTAGACGTGTGCCTTTCGAGTCCGCTTTCGCGTTTATCCCAGTTCCCTTATCTTTCCTTTTTCTTGTTTCCTGGAGCCCCGTTTGTTTCCCTTTTTCCGTCTTACCGTGCCCTCCTCCTGGATTCACCTGCACTTGGTTCCACAGGATTCCGGACATACTCCGAGCCTGGAACTCTTATCTCTTTCCTGGATCCATGCTCCTGGATACTGAACGTTACCCGGCTATGAGAGCCGGCTACCTCACGCTGGAATCTGAAGACCCACACCCCGGCCTATACAAGTCTCGGACAGTGAGAAAGAAAGAAGTCACTTCCAAGAAGGTTGCAAGCAAGGAGAAACAGGTGAGGAAAAGAGAAACTTGTGACACAGGATCTTGTATAAAGTCTGTGACACTTGAGACCCTCCCTACAAGTGACGGATATGAAATTACTACTAACTGAAAGTAGGTCAATACATCCCATGTGAGATTTCTTCCTTGAGATACCATGTAGTCTGTGAAACAAAGTCTTGATATTGGCTGCTTCAGGACACTGTTTTGCTTATAACCGGAAAAAGTCTTTCGCTCACAGTCTTTGTTTTTCAGCAATGCTTCGGGATGGCTTGATTAAAGGTTTGTGTGATCAGTGTGTTCTGGCTTGGATGCACAATTCTCTTCTTTTCCCTGAAACTGTGATGTACAGAGTGTCTATTTTAAACCCTCATCCCCTTTTCGTTCTTCTTCACCCTGCAACTATAATGCACAGCGTGTCCGTATTATGTCCTTATTCCCCCTTTTCCCTGGTGGAAAATGTCCCTGTTTTTAAGCCACAACTTGCCCAGGAGTTCCTTTTCTGGCCTTTGCTGCTTATTCGTCCTTCTTCCTCGCCATGGATCTTGTCTGCACGTGCTGAGGTTTTTCCCTGTTGTCTGTGGTTTCTTTGCGGTGGGGTGCAGCTAAAGGGATCTCACCGATGTAAGGTTTAATGTCATTTAGGAAGATCCAAGCTCTCCTGCCTTGCAATTTGACGGCTGAGGGAGTGCAGTCTTCTACGATGAACGGGCCGTCGAATCTTGGCTCGTCCCACCTTTAGTTTGTGTGGTTTCTCACCAGCACTGCACCACCAGGGAAGATGATTGGCGCACATAGACCTTGAGCTGTGTCTGTTTCAGCACCTCCCGCTGGGTCTGGTGTTGTGCTGCACCCTTTTCGTCGTCGCTGCAGTTGGTCTGAAATGACAGCGAGGCTTGATGTCATGCAGTTCAGATATTCCGACAACTTGGTTCCCAGGACCTCGCGGGTGGACTGGGCATCACATCTAGCTCTATCTCGGGGGGTGAGAGGGGTCCTCATTCTCCTTCCCGTGACTATCTCGTGCGACTTAAGATGATGGTCGAAGCCTGGTTGGTTCTGAAGAGCATACAATGCCAGTGGCAGACAGTGCAGCCATCCCTTCTTTAGAGTGAGCTTCAACTTGGCAATCCTTTCCTTTAACAAGCCGTTGAGCCTCTCACATATGCCTTTCCCTCTGGATTATACGCCGACCAGAACTTGTGCTTTATACCAAGCAGCAAGCTGATCTGTTCAAATACTACATTAACAAAGTGAGCCCCGTTATCTGGCCTCGTTACCTCGCACACCCCCCATGTAGGGAACACTCCCCCCACCAGGAACTTACCAGCACAGGTTGAGTCTGGGTGTGTACAGGGACCTGCTTCTATCCATCTGGAGAATGGACACACCACTACAATTAAGTACCTGTACCCATTACATACTTGAATCATGTCGACATAATCGACGGGCAAGTGCTGAAATGGCCCATTTGGCAGGAGGATGACTCCTCTCACTACTTTTAATGTGTGCCCAGCAGTGAACTGCTGGCAGATTATGCAGTTCACCATAAAGAATGCAACATGCTCTGCTAAATTCGATATAAACCAGTCTTCTGCGAGCATTGCAGCTAGATTTTCTTTTGTCATATGGAAAGGGTAATGTAATTGCTCTAGTGCTATCTTTAGTAGGGCTACAGGCATTACTGGTTTACCAGTGCTGTCTTGCCTCCACAATCCGTCTGAGGGGTTTAAAGAACACCCTCTATGCTTCCACAGGTTCTTTTCGTCCTGTGGTGCCTCCCCTTGAAGCTCCATCAATTGAGTTTGCCCCATATTACTATAGGCCTCTGGTGTGGCCCGAGCTATCATCAAAAGTTCCTGGGTGCGTGCCACTTCTACTTCCATGATCGTCTCATTTTTAGATGCCATATGCTTGGCTTCATTGTCTGCTGCGTGATTTCCATGTGACACAAAATCTGTCCCGTGAATATGGCCGGCGCATTTCACGACTGCTATGCCCACTGGGAGCTGTAGTGCCTTGATCAGCCTGTCCAATAAGGCTGCATACTGCACTGGCGTGCTGTCTGCTCGGAGGTAGACCCTCCTCTTCCAGCGTGCTAGTCTTGCGTGCACTGTAGACGTCACATAGGCAGAGTCACTGTACACTGTAACTTCCTGGTCTGCATGATTCTCAATGGCGAGTTTTAACTCCAAATAATTCTGCAGCCTGTGCTGAATAATGAGATGGTATTTGTGCACTAACGAGTACTTGAAATTCTCCGTTTGCTATGTGTTTTATTACCGCAACGCACGTATATCTTTGTCCGTCTTCTTGGTCGATTCTTGAAGAACCGTCAATAAAAACGATTTCACCACCTGCCAGGGCATTTTCTTTCACCCTGGGGATTTCATCATAGAATTCTTCATAATTTACGCAGTCATGTATAGGCTCTCCTTCAGTGACTGGCTCTGCTATGAAAGTGCCTGGGTTCACTGTTTTACATCAAACTATTTTGATTGATGGATTTGATATAATCACCTCATAGGCAGAGGCCCTTTGAAATGTCAGTGTACCTTTCGGTTTCTCTAATATGGCAAATAATGAGTGCTCTATGTATAACGTCATGGAGCATCCCATTACAATAGTTGTTGCCTTTTCTATGGCGAACGCTGCGGCAGCTAAACTTTGTTCACATGGGAAGTGGCCTCTCATGACTGGGTCCAGGTTTCCACTGTAGTACGCCAGGGGCTTATACCCCACCGAGGTTCTTTGGGTGAGCACTGCCGTCATAACTCTACCATCTGTGTGAGAGAACAGGTAGAATTCCTCTGCATAATTAGGAATCCTGAGAACTGGGGCTGTGCAAATTAGTCTCTTGAGTTCAGTAAACCCTTTGTCCATAGCCCCAGTCCATTTAATTTTTTCCTTTGTTGCCTGGGCCTTCTTTAGGGCCTGGAGCAAGGGCTTGGTATACGAGCTGTAGTCCAAGACCCATGCTCCATTATAATTGCACAGCCCTAGGAAGCTCTGCATTTGCTTTATCGTGAGCGGCTTTTTCGTGTTCATGATAGCTTCAGCCCTTTCTGGGGTTACCTTTTTCCCCTCGTGTGAAATTAGCTGGCCTATGTATAGCACCTCTTGTTGACAGTATTGTAACTTTTCCTTGTCAACCATATATCCTTTCTCAGCCAGTATAGTCAGTAGCTGGATAGAGTCATGCCTACATTGCTCTTCAGTGGTGCTGCAGATCAGAATGTCATCTACATACTGCAAAACAACACTGTCTACCGCAATATTGCTTAGGTCCATTTGCAGGACTCTATCGAAAATGGACGGGGATTAACAATACCCCTGTGGCAATCTCGTGCTCTTTAGACGCATTTGTCTGAAGGTGAATGACGTCAGATCTTGTGAGTCATGGTGCAGCGGGATTGAGAAAAAAGCATTTTTCAAGTCAATCACTGTGAAATATTTTGCCTCGCTCGGTATGTTACACAGGATCGTACATCGATTAGGGACTAGAGGGAACTCGGCTTCGACTATATCGTTTAATGCTCTTAAATCTTGGATTAAATGCCAAGACCCTCCCTTTGATTTTTTGACAGGGTAAATCACTGTGTTACAAGGTGATTCTGACGTCACTAGGATGCCCTGCTCCATCATAGCGGAAATTGTCTTTGCGATCCCTTCATCCGCTTCTCTGAACATGGGATATTGTCGCGCTCTTGGTAAAATTGCTCCTGGTAGTTTAATTTTCACTTCTCCTGCCCCTTTCAGGAGGCCTACGTCATAGGGTCCTGTAGTCCATACTGAGACAGGCACCTGGGCCATATCGTCATCCAAGTATGCGGGGCGGATCAGCGCCAACATCATTCTCTGAGGCACTTCTCGTTTGATAATTTTGACCCAGAATATGAGACTTACTTCTCCCCTGGTCTCTTCTAAGTCAGGGTGCTCTTCGAACAGATCATCATCGGTGACGTCAGTCACTCGGTACCGTTCTTCAATGGTGATAATTGCACACCATTGTCTGCCTTCATCGTCGAACCCTTCGACCATTACTACTTTCCCTCGTACTGCTGCAATATGTATCGATAAGGGAAATACTTGTCCCTCTTCTTCATGCATAGGTATTCTTGGCCTGAACAGGAACTCATCAGGGGTTCTCATAGTTCTATCTGCGTGGCCTGGCAATCCGCCATAAGCACACGCACGCCATATGCGAAGACTTCTGGTTTTAATGGTATAGCTCTCATGGCTATGCATCTGGACTACGCTCTGATCATTTCGCACACGTTAGAATAATGCATTCCTGGAGATGAGCATACTATGCCCTCCTCTGTGAATGATGATATAGTCATATTCAACTTAGTCATTAAATCTCGGCCCAAAATGTTTACTGGGGTCTGGCGTGAATATAATAAGGGTACATTCACCTCACAATCCCCTACAGAGACTGAGAGATTGTCCATAAAGGGAACTCTGCTGTGAGCTCCTGTAAAACACTGAGTATCTATGGCCTGGCCGGACAAGAAAAACTTGCCTTCTCGTATGCACGAGCGTGTTGCACCCGTGTCAACTAAGAAGGAATATTCTTTCCCCCCTATGACGACATTTACCCTAGGTTCCCTGTTAGGGTCTGGTGTCACTGATAGGATAGAACACATCAGGGTTCCCAGCGAGCTGTCCTATTTCATGTATAAGTTCAGTCCACTGTATACTTGTGGATTTCCTCCATTTCCAGGGTTGACTCCCCCTCTGGGGTTTGTTCCCTGTGATATTTGCGGCAGTGCCTGTTGGGATTGCCCCTGTGGCAGGTTCCCCATGTTCGAGTGTTGAACCCCTTGCTGCACACCTTGCTGCACGCCCGGTGCTTGCTGCTGCACTGTGTGATTCTGTGCACCGCCCTGTTGCGGGAAGGCAGGCTGGTTCACCATGCCTGTTCCCATTCCTTGTCCATTTTGCCACACGCCTTGGCTTTTGCACGCGAGTGCCACATGTCCTATCATTCCACACAGCCAGCACACTGGCGGTGGTCGGGCCATCTGTCCATTTGGCATATCTGGACTGCCCATCTGTATGTTTTGAAAACCCCCTTGATTATTCTTAAAACCTCCCGGATTGCTTTGAAACCCTCCCTGATTACTCTGCCATCCTCTTCCTCTAAATCCCCTTCCCCTCGGGTAAAATCCCGTGTTACCCTGGTTATTCTGCAATGGGTTAGTCACTAGTTGTGCTCTCAGTTGTGCTTGTCAACATGGCTCCTTCAAGCGCATACTTTGTGAGTTTCTTTTACACCAGCTTCGCTTTCTCACCCTTACGAGTTGCCTCCTGTTCTCGATTCTTTTCTTGCAACAATCTACAATAGTGTGCTATTGTCAACTATATTTCGGCCCATGGTTTAGCTTCTACTCCTACCAATTTCTTGAGCTGTTTTTGCACCGGTTCAGGCAACCCTTGGCACAACATATGGTAGAATATTGGGATAGATGTTGACCAAGATTCATGCGTTTCGAGCACCCCTGCGTCTTGAAAATTCTGGATATAAATCAACGGATCCTCTGACTCTTTCATTTTTCGAGTCATTATAGCTCCCATATCGGAAGTGTCTGGGTACAGCACTCGTAGCGCTTTCCACATTGCTGCTCTACAATTATTGAATGGTGCTCCGTCATGGGTAGTGTTAATTATGGTTACCCCGGGGTACCCAGCCCGCTTCCACACATCGTCTGCTCTCTCACCAAGTATGGCGATAAGGAGACCCTTAATGTCCCCTATAGCTAACGTGACACCCCCTGTCATTTTTTCTAACTCGTGTATCCACTTCCCGGCTCCCGATGTCAACATTGGAAGCTTGTTTTTCAGGTTCTCTCAATCCATGTGTGGCCATGGAATATATTGTTGTCTTGCGCCCCCCTTTTCTAGCAGCAGGAATTGAAATGCACAGTCTTCCATCTCTTTCCCCATAGCTCTCCAGTCTATCGCTGGGGTAGCATTCCCGCATCGCCGCCTACCTGGCAATGTCCTCAATCTGTCTACATAGGCAGGTGCTGGCACCACCCTCTAACCGCGGGGTATTCCCTCATGTCGGCCAGGCTGCGTGGCGCACTCTGATGCCCTAGGTGCGGACTCGCTAGCGTCTGACCATCGTACCCCTTGGTCCCTTGGAAGCCGCTGCTCGCGCCATCTCCCTTCTTCATGTGTCTCGTCCTCCGTCTCCCCATCGGATTCGGACGCTGATTGTTCCCAGTTCACACAACTCCTTGCATCTTCTTCATTCTTACTAATTTCTAGCCTGTCCAGGGACAGTCCCCTGCTCCCACTACTTTGGGTGACATCCTCAGTGTCATACAGTTGAGTGCTTTCCAAGCGCTCGTCTTCCCTTCCCTCTTGGGAAATTTGTTCCAGCCCCATTTCATCGTATATTTTATCAATCGTTTCCCCGATGCTTCTGGCGTCAAAGTCATCTTCAATGTTTGCCTCACTCTTGCCTGGCACTGAGTCATATGCAGGAAAGAATTCTTCGATGTCTTCCCATTCTACAGCAGGTTTGGGTTGTTTAACTTCCCGCTCCAAATATTCAAGATCCCATCGCTCTGTCTACGTTTGCGTTCTATATCATCATCGACTTCCTTGCGCTTCCTCGCTTCTTCTCTAGTCTTATCTTCTTCCCCTCTTCTTTCATTTCTATATTCCTTTGCCCTTCTAACTTCCTCATCTTCCCGTCTCTTTATTCTTTTTTCACGTACTCTTTGCTCTTCTTCCAACCTTTGCTGATTCTGTCTGTACTGGTCATAGGCTGCCTTCTGTTTGCGATCAAGCTGTTTCTCTTGCTCTTCGCGATACAGTTGTTCTCGTCTCAGCCTATCCTTCCTTTTTATCTTTTCATCCCTCATTACCTTCTCCTTTTCTCTCTCCCTTATTTGCGTCTCATCAGACTTCTCTCTCGGTCTCACATCATCACTTCCTTTAACATTGGGTTTCAACAATATCTGTCCTCCCATCCATTCGTCTTTTGCGAATGCTATCTCATCAGTTCTGTCTTCACTTCCTTTCCATTTCTTTCCCTCTCTCTCCTTAACGAGAGGTGCACAACTCTGTACCTCGTCTTTCCCCTCCTCATCGCGTCTCTCCTTGTCCCTCGGGACTGTGGAGGTAAGATTAATTTCCTGCTCCTTCTCCTTGATTTCGTCACTACTGTACGTAGGTGACTCATACGTGGGGTTGCTGTACCCCATAGCTGCCTTAAGCTCTCTTAACGGTAGAGTCCCTCTGACTTACTCCCCTCGATCTCTGGCTCAGGCGGGGCTAGTGGTGCAGTAGGCGTCTCACCCCCCTCCGTGCATACGTTTAGTATCCAGTCTGCAGGAGGCTCTTCCTCCTTTGGCTGTTCAAACATTTTCCACAGTTCTAGAACAGCAAGACGTTTCTCTAGTTTCTAGCCTGTGTATGTGACATGTAGATAAGCCGTCATATGCTGTAAGACAGAAAATAAAGGGCGCCTGGCAAGGTCCTGATATGCCCAGGTGAGTACATATATTGATAACACAAATAATCAGGATGCGAGATCCTCACAAAAATCCACGGTTTTTAGACATATTTATTTCCATCTCAAAAACCAGTGTCTTCAATTTTTATACAAACTCTCGCTAAGCACGAAAGCGATACCGGACAGATTTCAATAAAAACATAGGGAAGTGCAGTTGTGCACCCTCATCGGGATGTAGAAGATGAGTACCCTAGTAACAAGCACATGTGAGTATACAACGTAGGTGACACAGGTAACTCAGATCAGTGCTGCCCGTGGTTGTTCTTCAACCCGGGTGTGGTTTTCAAACAAAAACAGTGTACACAACACGAAATTCGAAACATACAACAAAGGGTATTTTCACAGTTGTGCCACAAGTGATCGACACAGTTGTGTTTCGGCCACAATCGCTGGGTTGCAGTTAGTAGTTGTGGTGGCCTTCATCAGGAGAGACTAGTTGAAGAGTCTGTCCGTTGGTAAGATCTATGAGAGGGAGGAGAACTATGAGGATCTCATAACGTACATAATGAATTAGGGGTTAATAAATAACAGCTCATTGGTGCTAGAGAAATACACCAGTGGTGTATTGGAGAACGCAGCTTACCGTCCGACCGGAGCAAGGAGGTAAAACTGTCAAGGGGCTTGGGTGTAATCCTAGGTTTGGTGTAGATCGCCGTACCGGGGAGACCGGATTTAAACGGCGTTGGGTTTATGATTAGCCATTGATCTGGAGAAAGGGAGACATAAAAGTATGTCCCTGTCAGAGCACTATGGTGACGAGAGGTGAGGCAAGATGTGTCAAAAGTGCAGCGGTCTTGTAAAGGGGCCTGGCTTACCTGATTCACACTTTTTGAGTTCTTGCTGGGTTCACGGTGGAAATGGCTGCCTGCTGTGAATCAGCAGATATAACGGAGGGGGTTAGACACGCCCCCGTGTACTGGGCCAATCCCAGTAAGGGTGTGTGGTTACCAGACATTTGGTCGAATGCATTTGATCGAATTACAATATGGTTGAATCAATTTGGTCGAAAAAATGGTCGAATTTTTTTTTTTTTTTTTTTTTGGGGGGGTCCCCTCCCCAACCCCCGTTTTTGGTGTTAAAACAACTTTTTTTTACCTATTTTTACCTATACTAGAGCAAAAAAAAAATATATACTTTAAAAAAAAAATTCAACCTTTTTTTTCGACCAATTTGAATCGACCAATTTGTCATTCGATCAAATATATCCGACCATTTGACTGGACAGCGTCTAAAAACCATGGATTTTTGTGAGGATCTCGCATCCTGATTATTTGTGTTATCAATATATGCTGTAAGATGGCTTTAGATAAAGACC
This sequence comes from Ambystoma mexicanum, assembly GCF_040938575.1. Lineage (NCBI taxonomy): Eukaryota > Metazoa > Chordata > Amphibia > Caudata > Ambystomatidae > Ambystoma > Ambystoma mexicanum. The sequence continues at coordinate 499,377,281 of NC_090938.1, read as the reverse complement.
CGTTCTGTGGCCACGGCATAAACATTTTTGGGCGGTACCCTTGACCCACTCCATACTATACTTCTTAAGCTTGGGTGCGTGTTTGGGCAATTGCTTGCACAAATGGGCAAGCGGGGTAACCTCCTCCATTCTCAAATTACGTTTCCAACAATATTTTATGCAATTTTCACACGTCCAACAGTATGAGCGAGCACCAAATACGCAAGCTCCAATCCAATCTTTCCCGCCAAAATTCTATATCATCAATTTACTCAAGAACATCAATCCATTGGCGATTCCCTCTTAGTTACGGAATTGCGTAAAGCACAAACTTAATTTCAAACAATCAACGATACAGTTCTCTGCATTTGACATATAGCAGGACACGCATGTCAGACATTTGACAGACTAGACAGACACCAGCTGGACACACATATACCTGCCTTCTAATCAATACCCCGACATGGGGTTTAAACGAACCCCTTTAGTGCCGTCTTTAATCGTCACCGTAGTCTAATCGTCCCCACATTATGTGGGCTCTGAGTTCACGTTTCTTCTGACCGCGGTATTAAAGCGCAGGAACAAGGTGAATCCTCTTACTTTTTCTCTCGGGTGCCCTCCCTGTAACCTACTTTTTCTCTCGGGTGTCCTCCCGGCAACCTACTTTTTCTCTCAGGTGTCCCCCGGCAACCTACTTTTTCTCTCGGGTGTCCTCCCGGTAACCTACTTTTTCTATCTAGTGTCCTCCTGGTAACCTACTTTTTCTCTATTATACTCGAGTCATTAACCCTATATATATATATATATATATATACAGTCTTCTCTACTTCTGACTATTTTTATTTTTCTCTGACACCCTCCGTTACCTTTCCCTTGTTCTAATGCCTACAAGACATTTGGCAAAGTAATGAGTTTATTGTTTCACTCAACGCTGACATCTTTTCCTCTCTGGAACTTCGGGATCACCGCCCCTCCTTTTTCCCGCCTCTTGCGGTCTTTTCGTGCAATCCGCTGCCCGTGGGAATGAGAAGGGTTATGCTTTGAAAGGCAGGTTCCTTCAGACCCACTGCAGATTTTATGGACTTACACTATCATTGTCCATGGGAAGCTTCTCAGTCTACTCAGCCGAATGGCGAAGGACTCGTGATATTGCCGAAGGCCTAGAGTTACTTCATGCCGTCAGTCTATGGGTGTCTTAGTATTAATTAATCAATAGTTGATGGTCGAACCATCCTCACGCTACCAAGTGTACAGGAGGGCAGAGCTCACCCTCTAGTACCTGTAAAACAAGATAGCTGCACCTTGAAGAGGTTGGGGTGCAGGATTCTCTTACTCCGACACCATTCAATAAGGACAACTCAATAGTTTGGCAAAAGGAAGTCTGTTTAATGACAAGTACAAAAAACAGGGAAACAAATGGTAATCAACAGATTCGCGATCGCCTGTCTCGCTTCAACTCCCAAATTATTCATTCATACAGTAACTTTTATGGGCAAAATTGGTCATTATTTGACGTGCAAAACTCATAAATTTGTCATGCAATTCTATTGGTCGGAAAGGTAATTTAAGCATAGGTGCTATATCTGTATATGGTAATAGAGCATGCAGATTGGGTAACTCTTATCGGGTGGGTGTCTACGCCCATCTTACTACCTCATTCTTGATAGACGTCACTACAACTACGACGTCTTATTGGTTCTACAAGCTATAGGACCCTAGATTATTTGGTCCATTGTGATTGGGTGGGTTACACCCCTAGGCATAAATCTGCACTTTAATTAGCAGCATGCAGATTGGACACTCAGATGCGGAGTGCCCCAAGATTCACCCTGTTCCCTTCCATCAATCAGTACCTTTAGGGCTATGTGTCAATTAGTTGGCTGAGGATGGCCTTGAAACTGTAGCTTCTTATCAGGAAAAGTTATGGCATCCTGGGTTCTGGGTGACATCTGACGTTGGTACCTCTTTGCCCTTGGCTGGTCACGTGTCTGTTCACTGTGAATCTGCTTTGTTTTCCTTCTTTTCGTGTATTTGATTCTTACTTAGCCTTGCCACCTGCCTGGGGCCTCCTTATCTCGACCTTCACTGGTTGGCTGGTATGCTCTGAAGTTTCGATTCTCTGAGGTTGCTGCTCTCCTCCCTTCCTTAGGTTGACCTTGAATTCCCAGGCATGAGCTACTTCTTACTGAGTTTTGATTCTGCGCTTTCCTTTGGCTTTGGCTGGAATATGAATCTTGGCCTTGATAGTCCTTTGCAACATGGGCTTAATTCTGCTTTACAAAATGGAGTCGCACTTGTATAGTGTGCTTCATTGAGGTAGATATATGTCAAGACTGCCAGGTGAGGTCCCTTCCTTACCAACCTCTTCCTCACCTGAGCCTTCAGATGGACTGTCCTTGGCTTCTGGGGTCGGCTTTCTTCGGGATTTCTTGGGGTCAGTAGTCAACCTCGTTTGGTAAGGTTTCTTCTTCTTGTTGTGTAAATAAGGCCTGGCTTTCTCAGAGGCCACCTTGACAGGAGTGGGATCCTGTCTAAGGGGAACCCCGATGAGCCAAACCCCAGAATTACAGGTAAAAAGCCAGATAGACGGAAAAAACCCTGGTAGTGCAGGCAATATCGTTTCCTTGGGCTGGATCTGCCGGAAGTTGCAGAAGACTTAGGTATTGGAAGGGTGATCAGTCCTCTGAAGTACGTGACAGTCTAGAGGCAGTTCATAGACAGATGCCTGATATTCAGTAGAATCCGGGAGAGTAGTCCTTTTACAGATGTCTGGAAATATGAGGCACAGAAGAGGCTCCAAGAAGAGAATGTAAGAACAGAGAGGTAAAAGGGAGAGAGGAATAGTCAGACTAAGGTAATAGCAGAGTCCCACATACCTGGTAAACAGTTGAAACCGGGGAGAGTGAGGGCAACCAAGCTGCGGCTGCAGTTAAAGTGAAAGCAGCTCTGCGACAGTGCGTGGAGACCAAGAGCCGCGGCGCGGGGAAAGTAAAAACAATACCGCAACCGCGAAGGGAAAAAGGAAATCAGAACGGCTAAACGAGCCGATGACACCACAAGAGTATATTACACAAGACAGCGTAGGGTTAAGGAGGAAAGAAAATAATGAAGGCTAGGACACAGGCAGAATGTAGGGGAGACAGCGATAGATAAACAGAGATGGAAGAAAGGAAATAACGAACAATGGGAGCAAGCACAGCAGAACGCAGAGGAATTCAGGAAGAAATGCAGGTGACCAGGAAGGATCAGGGCAAAGAAACTCCACCAAAAGCACAGCAGCGTTGAAGTCGGCTGTGAAGAAACAGATACCACGCGCTGAGAAAGGGGCGTGGTCCTGATTTAAAGGAAAGGCTGCCATCTTGATTGAGGACTAGACCTGAATGGGAAATGAGTCAAGTTTAGAGTCGCCATGTACTCCATAACCTCCAGGGGCGAAGGGCGAATCCTGACAATATATGATTGGCGCTTGCCACTCTAAGCTTCTACTAAGCATTGCAAGCAGTACCGTTTACTTAGCTTCTTGCGTTCCGAGCCTATTTACATGCATTTAGTCAGTTGTACGATTTGATCCTGGTTACGTTCTTCGTGCTGCAACGTTGTATCTTCTTATAAGTCTATCACATCATTATTCTTTACATTTCATCCTTGTGTATCATCTTTTGCTCGTTGTTTTATGGTTATCTGTACATCACGTCTTGGCTCTTGTGTCATCGCCATTTGCCTTCCATTAAGGCTCTGTGGGTCTCTTTGGGGACAGTCTGTTGTTCGTATCAGCTGCTGGTACAGTTGTCTGAGAGGGTACCGTGCAGCCCATGGCCGTCTGGTTAAAGGCATTTCAGCCAGTATTGCTCTTCTGATGGGTACCGGGCATAGGCCCAGTATAGCTCTCTGTTGGTTCAATTGCTCCCCGTACGTCACGTATTTTGGTGAATATGTTCCTGGTACCTCGAAATGGGGGGCAGGGGTGCAGGCCATGTCTGGGACCTCCGCTACAGAGCATTAAAGAGAAAGTTGTGACAGCTATGTTCATGCAAGAAGGGTTTAATAAATTGCCGATGACCCAGTTAATGGAGATTCAAGGAAGGAATAATAATTTCTTTTTTTTATTGTGATTTAGTCAATATACAAAATTAAAATTTTACTTTTCATAAAACTTCTCAAACAACAAATAAATAAAAAAAGAGAAACAAAACAAAAAACACAATTTTCCATCAAAACAATATCATACCAAGAAACAAAAAAAAACAGGAAAAAAAGAATCATCGGAACACAAAAATATTAATAAGAATAGAAAAAACAGAAGATCTCTCTTAACAAAAAACAGTGAAGAATAAAACAGAAGTAAATCTATCGATTTGGCAGTGTCAGCAAATTCCACACCATGAATACTTTTACAACTTCTACCATTAGGAAAACTTAATTCCCCAAAGGCATTCTATTCCAGAACGAGTCTATTTCCAACCATCACCCTGATGGCTAAAACGCTCCAACCATAGAGCTCTCAACTCGCAAGTCCCGGGACATTCACTCAACAAGTGCCTCAAATTCTGAGTAACTATGCCCCCACATTTATGGCAACCCACACTGGGGGTAGATATTGGGTCTCTAATATTCTTAATCTCCAATGTTGGTAAGAGATTCAGCCTTACACGGAAAAAGTCACCTCTCATCACTGGGTCCAGAAATGTATTAAAATAGGTGGGCAACATGGACCTATATTTATCCACCAATGTTAGAGAGGCACACAGATGCAATTTTCTCATTCGATCAATTGTTCTTATCCAATCCATTCTCTTTAGTAACTCTTTTGCCTTATCTGGGTTATTAATCAGAATATCCTCCGTACACACTGCTTCATTTAGAATATTAATACATATATTTTCCAGGTCACTCAAAAATGTATTAGAGTAACCTCTCAGTGTGGCCAGAAGATCTTCATACAATAAGACAGGTGGAGGGGACAAGATCAACCTATACTGAGTAATCCAGCTCCATTCAAGACAATCTTGCAGTGATAACAAGCCCAGCTCATATCTCAGCGAGGCTACGGGCACACAGTTAGGCAAACTCAGAACACGCCTCCCCAGGTTTCCCTCCAACCTCTCCCAATCGATATTAAATGATTGAGGTTTCATCTCACCATTATAGAATTTGATTAGCAGTATCATGGAGAACCTGCAGCATTTGTGTAGAATTATTTTCATCTGTGACCCCGATTGCAAAATCTTGGCATCCAGACTAGAATTAGAAAGGCCCTTATTTGGAAAAGTTCTAACAACCGAACGCAAATACTTTAACTCTTTTATCAAAGGGATTCTCTGATTATCCAAACATCAATTAAAGGACTTAACCATCGTCCGTGGATGTTTAAAAATCATAATACTCGATTTCTCAGGGTTCGGTTTTAGGCCATTCTCCTCCGCATAAAGCTGAAATGCTGCAAGCAATCGCTGGAGGCCCACTGGTGTCCTGTCCAATAACACAAACACAATGTCATCGGCGTATGCCAGTCAACTAATAATGGATAAATAGAGTTTCGGACTGGCCAGTGTCGATTCCAATAAGCATTTCCCCAGGTCAGCCAGATATAGATTGAACATAATTGGGGCCAATAAAACGCCCTGTCTGACACCCCTGATGATCATGATTGATTTAGAGAGATTCCCTGATAGAGCAAGAATTATGGAAACGAGGGGGGTGTTCTTTATCCCCCACAGAAGCTTTATGGCGACAGGATAGCACTGGAATGCCGGTGATGCCAGTAGCGTTGTTAAAGGTAGTGCTTGAGCAGCTTTACCTCACGCATTTTACAAGGGAGAGTCTTGCTGCAACAATTGCAGAAGACTGGTTTATTCCAAATGTATTGGATCATGTTGCATATGTATAGTGAATTGCATTGTGTGTCAAAAATGTACTGCTGGCATACACTGAGAACAATTAGAGGGGTAATACCTCTACCGAATGGTCCATTTCCGCATTTGCATATTGACTATGTCGATATGCTGCAGGTGTGTTTAATGTATATAGGTATCTGATAGTGGTGGTGTGTCCCTTCTGCAGGTGGATCGAGGCAGGTCTGTGTACACACCCTGATGCCACTTGTGCAGTGAAGTTTTTAGTATGTGAAGTCTTTCCAAGATGAAGTGTGTGTGAAGTGCTGAGATCCGATAATGGGCCACATTTTGTAAATGAGGTGTTTGAACAGGTAGGACTTTTACTGAATATTAAGCATATGTTTTCTTCTGCTTGTCACCCGCACTGCTTATCACCCGCAAACAAACAGACCCTTAGCTTCATATGCCCTTAGGAATCAGCCTGGCTCAGACCATCACCTCATCCCTCATGAACTAGTGACAGGGAGGCCGATGGGAACGCCTCTTACAACTCCATCAAGGAGTAGAAGTGATGCCCAGAGTATAGCCAAAATGTTAGGTGATGAATTGAAAGAATATCTGACATGCTTGGCCTCTAGCATCTCTCTCATTTCAGATCAACTCCGGTGTCAGGGGAGCCAGTCTCAGAACACAGATGAAGACAATTCAGCAACCGGATCACTCGAACTTTTATCGGCACTCAAATTATTTGTTGGCGATTCTATCCTAATTAAAAATGTCACCAGAAAGTGGCATGAGCCACATTTTCATGGCCCGTTTTGCATTGAAAATATAACCCCCTCAGCAGTGAAAGTCCAAGACAGACGAGCTTGGCTACACTTAAGCAATGTAAAAGCATATAAAGGCAAGACCTACCCTCCCACTGTTGCCGATCTAGAAGCAAGACAAGAAGAAGAATTTCACTGTGTGCAGACTCGATCAATGACAAAGAAGAAGGATGATAAGGCGACCAGCTGTTAATGCAGATTTTGCATTTGGACTAAGACTCAAACTGACACTCCTTATAGATATTATAGTAGGAGTGCAAACCCTTGCTGAGAGTTTTAGGAATCTTGAAAAATGAACTTTGAAATTAAATTGACGTATCAAAGTTATGCCTAAACATCACTTCTTGATCAGAAATTAGAAATAAGCTCAATAGCCAGATTCATTTCTTGGTGCATACTTGTTTTAAGTAGTTAACCCCTATGGTCCTCACAGATAGTGATGTGCATAGGCTTGTGCTTGCTGTTTTTGTATTTATCTTTCAAAGCTTATCCTGCTCTTGTCAGAAGAAACGTTGATGTTTACACTTTTTTACAGGTTCCTAAAAATGGCCCTGTGATTAGAAGGCTTCTTATCATGATCATTGAGCAGATATTGCAACTTCAGGAGTAAAATTATTTGGTAAAGTGTATTCAAAATGAGAAAGATAGAAGTTGGCAAGATTCTTGAGAATGAAAGCATGCAGCCAGCTCCAGGATGGCACGACAGATGGATGTCGATGGTCTTGTGCATAGTAGATGCCTGTATGATTACTCTTGTTGTCTTTCTGTTTCTCCTGTTTCACACTCTCTATCATATTGGCCCTTATAAGGCAGGTGTCCCTTTGGTTCTTCCCACTATGAAAACTGCTTTTGATTCACTTTGTGGACAGTATACAAACCTTGCGTATGGGAGATATAGGAGAAATGCAGAGGAAGATAGTGAGGGGATAAATACCGATCTATACAATGCAGCACACTTGGGTAATAACATGTGGTATCAGCACATGAGAAAGGTGGGAGAGAGAACATCTAAGGAGAGTTGCTACGTCTGCGCTCTCATACCCTATGTCTTGAATACAGTACGAACTTTCATTTCTAGAGACATTTCAGAACACAATGCCAGGTGCCTCGTTCATCTTCCAGCATGTATGACCAGAGGAAATTCCAAGGAGTTTGGGCTTCTCTACGATGGAGATCGAAATGGTTGTTTCTATTCCAGGATGATTATATCAAGACTACACAGATGAAAAAGGAACCTGCATGGAAGAGCAAGATGCTTGCATATACGGTGACAGGACAGGAAGAGGTAGGCTTAAAGAGATGAAGAGAATGGACTGTCCTGATAGAACAGAAATAGCTGGATCACCTGGATGTTGGGAACTAACTCAAGTCTTAGTCAATGGATGAGTGAAATCCAAGAAGGGATGGGAAGAGGGACTGATATCCTGTGCAGGTCATCTACTGAAGCCAGAATATGTGCAGGAGGTGCCGAGAGTGAATGATTGATGTTTGAAGTCATGGGCCAAACCTGCCAAGCTCCTGACATGGGTAGAAGATGAATCAGGTCCTATGGTTGTGATCCCATTGGCCAATGCGACATTGTGCTTCCGGACACATGGAAGGAAGGATGTGGGAGATAACACAGGCTGCAAACATCCAGTTGGTGATGCCTCAAGAAGAGCTCTACTTTCCTCCATTTCTGCGGGGTATTAAGCCCCCTCACTTTCCATGTTAAGCATTTGAATTTTACGATGTATTAGGTCTATGCCTTAAAACTAAGAATTGCAGACACATCTGAGTCACACCATCAATGCATTTTCCTTGCAAAATGGGTATGCCCCCACACTTTGTCCCCCCCACCCACTTTCCTTCCCTTGACCGGATCCCTGGTGTGAGACACAGTACCTATTGAATTTCGGGGCCACCTCCACCAGCTGTGAGTCACCCTTTGTCCCAGGGCTAAGTGCCGAGAGTCCTAGCTCCCCATTTGTTACCTGAACAGATAATGTCCAAGATGTTGCGATCTGTCCGATCTTTTATCATGTATTATTTAGCCAAGTCTGTATTACTGAGAAAGAGTTGTCAAGGTTGTGACGTTGGTGTCCTGCAAAGTGCCTAGTTTGTGTGTTGGGCCTCTAGGTCGAGTTCTCCAATCTTCTTTTTGCGGACCACTGCGATTCCTATTTTGTAGGTCCATGGAAGTCCATTCTCCTGACTTTGAGAGCGACGTCTGTACCACAAACGTTTCTTGAGCCCCTTCAACTAAGTCCGGATGAGCGTCCTCCTCAATGTGTAGTAATGCCATTCCAGATTCTCTGGAAGTGATCCTTTGTTGTCTCCCATCCATGTTAAATATTAAGCCAAAGGGAAATGTCCATCTATACCTATACCTTGTGATTGGAGATTCTTTATCACTTGAAACATATCCCTATGTTTTTGAAGTGTAAACCTGGATAGGTCCTGGTTCAGCTGGATCTCAGCCCCATTATGCGCGATTGTCACTGCCGTTCTCACCTCCCTTAATATTTGCTCCTTTGGTGGATAGATGGCGCAGGCTGCCAACACGTCCCAGGGACAGGAACCAGGTTCTGACCTCCTAGGACCTGTTCTGTAAACCCTATGGAGGTGAATGTTTGTGGGATTGCTTTCTGTTATGAGGTCTGCGAATATGCGAATATGCAAATATGCAACTGTTTCTTTCAGTTCTGTGTACTGTACTGATTCCGGCACACACTTTGTTCGGATATTGGAACGCAGAGAGCGGTTCTCCAGGTCTTCATATTGCGATTCCAGCTTGTGTGTCTTTCTGATGATTGATGTTTGAAGTCATGGGCCAAACCTGCCAAGCTCCTGACATGGGTAGAAGATGAATCAGGTCCTATGGTTGTGATCCCATTGGCCAATGCGACATTGTGCTTCCGGACACATGGAAGGAAGGATGTGGGAGATAAAACAGGCTGCAAAACTACAGTTGATGTTACTAGAAATGGAGCAAGAACAGCCGTTCTGATGGTTCGATATTGGACTTGTGGGCCTAGGCATGAAGCTGCCCAAGGATTGGGGAGGGACGTGTTCCTTGGTGCTCATCCATGTTCCAGCATTAGTAATTCCTCAAAGTGACCTGTACATTGGAGGATTTCCAAAGGTGGAGGCCCATTTGAGAAAGAGAAGATTGCTTGAATTTCTCAATCGAACCAGAAGGGAGAACTACTTCTCAGCCAAATCAATAAACGCATATGAGGCTATTCCATATGAGCACAGGTTGTTCAGTAAGACTGCTTCAATCTTCATGACTATCTTCATGCCTGGGATACATATGATGGCCAATGCCAAATAGTTACACATTACCAGATGGGAGCTTTTGCAGACAATCAATACCACCATAAAGGGATTCAATGATATCAAAGAAGAATTAAGGGCCATACGAACACATATGCCCTTGACATGATCACTGCGATGGAAGGAGGAGTTTGCACCAAAATCTGGCCATCATGCTGCATGTTCATACTTTCTCACGATGACGAGAATGGGACCTTGACAGAGGCCATAACATTGCTGATGAACCTGCATAACAAGATGGAAGATGAGACAGAGGACATTGCAGATAGCAGTTGGTTCACTTCTATATTCTCATGGATTCCACAATGGATGGCGAACATCTTCAAGTTTCTTGGAGCCGTATTATTGATGGTGATGTTTGGAATCTGTGTGATCAGGATAATAATTACAAAGTGCAAAACAACTGCAAAGAAAGCAGTAGGGATGAAGATCATGATCAACGTCGAATCAGGGTTTGGACCCAAGGAATTGACTGATGATGATATTAGTGGTACTGCCAGTTGCAATATAGCATATGCCTTTTGAATGAACTTTGGTTGCTTTCTGAAGTCCTTCTCCATCATCATCAAAATGTCAGGATTAGTCAGGCGAGTACAAAAGCAGCGAATATGGCAAGGGAAATGTGCACCCAGGAACTACGACTCAGGTATGCTAGAACCCAGGAGTGCAAAATAGAGTGTGACATCAAAACCAATATATGAAAAGGGATGTGGGGTAAGCACCTGACCGCGAGGAAAGTCGGCAAGCGCCTTACCCCCAATTGCTGTTACAGGTACTGACAGCGCTAAACCCACGTGGAGGGCAAGCAATGACAGGATCTGTGTACTAACACTCTTGATGGTATTACATAAGGGAACTTAAGAACTGTACTCACGAGGACGAGATAAACCTCTTGAATGTCAGCTAGCCCACGAATCCTGTTGAAGAAACTGGGACCCCGAAAGGCTAGAACAGCAATGGAAGGAAAACTAAATACCTAAGTGGGAATAGTGTTTACAAAATAGTGAGGAAAACATAAGCATTCACACAGGAGCTAGCTACTACCGCACACCACACCTAATAATCAAAGGGAAAATAAATGCAGAAGTGCAGTGGAAAACATGGAATGGATCCTCTAGAAAGTAAGGATCAGGAGCAGGGAAAAACGAAATAACCTATGCAAACTTCTCCCTACCCCTCCAAGGAAAAGACAGGAAACTAAACTAAGAGGAAGGCTAAGGCAAATGGGTAACAGCAGCAAAGGACAGAGTCAAAGAAATATAGAACACAGACAAACTGGGCTGCATCTAAAAGGGGAAAGCACTGAGAAATGCTGCCTGCAAACAGAGGAAGACAAAAAGGGAAATCAAGGGAGCAGAAATCAATTAGCGCATGAATCTGAAATTCAGGGCGGAGGAAACAAGAAAACAGGAACAAGGAAGTAGGTACAAAGGCAAGGAACCAGGAACCAGGGACTAGTCAAAAACAGGAACACTGCAATCGATGACCAGCGCTGGACTGAAGTAAGACTGAGGCTTTTAAAGCTGCTTAACGAGCACATGCCTCGGGTGTGCTGATTGCTGCACCTGCCGCCACAGCTGTTACCTATCCTCCACCCAACCTTGTGTTGCAAGGGTGGAGGTGGAGCAGTGGGCCAGGCATTCTGGGAAGCATAGTCATTTGGTTAAAGAAGCATGCTGGCTGCCAAAAACCTGGAATGGATCCGGAAGGGAAGTAGCTGGAAAAATAGGGATTTAGCGCTCCCAAATCATCACAGCACTGGAGCATAAAGTTCGGAGGAAAAGTCCAGTAGGGAATAAACCCCAAATCATGTCCCCAAATGGTGGGAACGGGAGCGAAGGGAGCGAGTCGTGACAGTATACCCCCTCCTACGGCCGGCTTCGGGTGCCCGCCACCCACACGAAACATCTTCTTTCCATGATGGGAGTGCTTTTTCTTTGGAGGTGGCACTGATGGAAATGGTGGCCTGTGGGCAAAGGCAGATGGACTTCCATGATAGGAGTGCTTTGTCTTTGGAGGTGGTACTGATGGAAACGGTGGCTTCTGGTGAGGAAGAGACTCATGGTTCGAAGAAAGGCATGAAGGACTTGCAGGACCTGAAGCAGAGTCGGAAGGTCCAGGAAGCTCAGTCACTGGGAGTGGACCCTTATAAGTCTTTGAGGAGGGAGGCAGGCTGGTGCAACATGCCTTAGGCAATGGGAGAAGCTCTGTTAGCCTTTCTGCCGAGAGTGGACATGCGGGAGGTGAGGAAATTGCTGGCTTCAGGAAAGGTTTATGTTCAGCCATTAGAGGAGGTGGCGGCTGAGGTAGAGGTTCAGATTTTCTTCTGTCATCCATCTGGGAAAAGGCTTTTGGTTGAAAGTGACTTAGGTTTGACTGCACATGTTCTACGCCTTGGAGACCTGAAAGTCCAATGGGTTGTACAAGGCTAGTACTCCTGGTGACAGTCGTGTAGCCACTTTGTTTCACGTGGGATACCACAGCAGGGATGTTTGGCATCCTGATAGGAGTGATAGACGCAGTACTTTGTATTTCAGGCAGACTCGCAGAAGGAGCAATAACAGACACATCTTGAACTGCAGCAGTCATTCCCTTCCTTTGGCTACTAGCACCCGACTGGTGCTTCTTGGCGGAATTCTGTTGCACAAGTCCTGTAGGTAATACGCCGGTCTGCACCACCCCTTGTGCACACCCAAGTGAGTGGTTCTGACTCACCACTTGGTCCAGCTTGATGACTCTGAAGCGGGAGCTGGCAAAAGTCTCAAACTCTGATGCTGCATCTTTAGGAGGCTCTGATGCTAAAGTGAAGCAGTTGGGAGAATCGTCTTGTGGAAAAGGCAGGCATTCTGATGCTCCTCCTGAAGCAAAAGAAAGGCAGGCTAGACGTTCATCGACTGTAAATGGTTGGGATTCAGGAGGAATCGCTGGAGCAGAAGAAAATACAGCAGAATCTGATGGTGTAGACAGGTATACCTCTGATATTGGCAGCGAGGCTATGCAGGATACAGGCGTCTCATGAACTGAAGGCAAATACTCAGTATACTCCGGGACTGAAGACATGCTCTTTTGATGGATTTCCGGAGGCTCTAAAGCTGAAGGATGATCTGCAGGATGAGTCACTGTAGCTGAAGACAGGCAGGTCAGGGGAAACCTTGAGGCTGAAGGCATGCAAGCTGGAGCAATCTCGGTTGCTGGATACAAGCATGTCCAGGTCTTTGGGACTGGCTCTTGAGTAAATGGCAGACATGGCAGCGGTTCATTGGTTGAAGACAGGTGTGCCAAAGATGACTGCAGGGCTGTGGATTGAATCATAGAAGAGTCAATAGTTTGTTTAAGGGAAACACAGACCAAGTTGGAAAGATAAACTATTTACATTAGACCTCTTGGCATTAGGGACTACAGTATGTACCTGTGCAACGGAGTATGCGTTAGACTGAGGGTAGAAAACAGAAGTTATGTAAGAAACCCCTCCATTCTTTATGTTGGTATGATGAAACTGTTCTATCTGAGGTGAAGCACAACTGGAATCATGGGGTTCAACAACAGAGGTACTCTCGTATAATAAGTCTAACAGTGTGTTGTTTTCTGCGGCTAAGGCTTGTGCTGACATAGAATCGGGATCAAAACCAAAGATAGAACTAGGATCAGGCCATGTAGGATGTGCCATCCTATGGGAAAAATATTTTGCACGTAAATGCCCATTCGTGACAAGGAGTTCATTGGAGTCAGGACTAGTGATTTGATTGTCACAGGTAAATGTAGGGGAAGCTTTCTGTACAAACTTGTTAGAGGCCTTGCTGCCTTTCTTTCTTAAACTTGCCATATTCAATGGGAATTTTGGGCTGGTCATACTGTCAGGATTAGTCAGGCGAGTACAAAAGCAGCGAATATGGCAAGGGAAATGTGCACCCAGGAACTACGACTCAGGTATGCTAGAACCCAGGAGTGCAAAATAGAGTGTGACATCAAAACCAATATATGAAAAGGGATGTGGGGTAAGCACCTGACCGCGAGGAAAGTCGGCAAGCGCCTTACCCCCAATTGCTGTTACAGGTACTGACAGCGCTAAACCCACGTGGAGGGCAAGCAATGACAGGATCTGTGTACTAACACTCTTGATGGTATTACATAAGGGAACTTAAGAACTGTACTCACGAGGACGAGATAAACCTCTTGAATGTCAGCTAGCCCACGAATCCTGTTGAAGAAACTGGGACCCCGAAAGGCTAGAACAGCAATGGAAGGAAAACTAAATACCTAAGTGGGAATAGTGTTTACAAAATAGTGAGGAAAACATAAGCATTCACACAGGAGCTAGCTACTACCGCACACCACACCTAATAATCAAAGGGAAAATAAATGCAGAAGTGCAGTGGAAAACATGGAATGGATCCTCTAGAAAGTAAGGATCAGGAGCAGGGAAAAACGAAATAACCTATGCAAACTTCTCCCTACCCCTCCAAGGAAAAGACAGGAAACTAAACTAAGAGGAAGGCTAAGGCAAATGGGTAACAGCAGCAAAGGACAGAGTCAAAGAAATATAGAACACAGACAAACTGGGCTGCATCTAAAAGGGGAAAGCACTGAGAAATGCTGCCTGCAAACAGAGGAAGACAAAAAGGGAAATCAAGGGAGCAGAAATCAATTAGCGCATGAATCTGAAATTCAGGGCGGAGGAAACAAGAAAACAGGAACAAGGAAGTAGGTACAAAGGCAAGGAACCAGGAACCAGGGACTAGTCAAAAACAGGAACACTGCAATCGATGACCAGCGCTGGACTGAAGTAAGACTGAGGCTTTTAAAGCTGCTTAACGAGCACATGCCTCGGGTGTGCTGATTGCTGCACCTGCCGCCACAGCTGTTACCTATCCTCCACCCAACCTTGTGTTGCAAGGGTGGAGGTGGAGCAGTGGGCCAGGCATTCTGGGAAGCATAGTCATTTGGTTAAAGAAGCATGCTGGCTGCCAAAAACCTGGAATGGATCCGGAAGGGAAGTAGCTGGAAAAATAGGGATTTAGCGCTCCCAAATCATCACAGCACTGGAGCATAAAGTTCGGAGGAAAAGTCCAGTAGGGAATAAACCCCAAATCATGTCCCCAAATGGTGGGAACGGGAGCGAAGGGAGCGAGTCGTGACACAAAAGGCAAATACGTAAGGATCTTATCTTTTGCATGGGAAACATTTCTTTCATATGCTTATTCACTACTTCCCAATACCCCATCAACACTGGACAACTCCACCACACATGTGCCCAGTTCCCTACCCCTCCACATTCCCTCCAGCATTTATCCGACAATGATGGTTTCATTTTCTCAAAGGGGCTGTAGTATAATGCCATTGAACCATGATCTTGATCCAACACTCCCTGGTCTGGATTGATCTCTTGATTTTCGGGATTGTTTTCCAAACTTTTTCCCAATCTGAGTCTGAAATCTACAGCCCCAAGGGTATTTGCCATTTTCGCCTATAGCTAATCGTTCCTTTCATTTCAGTCTCCTCCATCAGCTTATGTAGATTCGAGAGAAGGGCTTTGTCCCCTGGGTTGGATGATACACATTCTTCTAAAAGTGTTAATTCTCTTATCGCTGGGACCTGTACCGGTGAGGCGAGGATCTGGTGTCTCACCTGAAATTATTGGAATCTGGAATTTTTGGTTAGACCCATCTCTTGCTTGCATTGTATAAATGTTTTAACCTCCTCTCCTTGAAACATGTATTAAGGTTTTACACAGCCTGCCTGCTTCCATTTGTTAAATATATTAGGCCCTAGGCCTGGGGTGAATTGCTGGTTAAAGAAAATTGGAGGGAGTGGGGCAGGATATGTGGTCCAATTATGCCTTTTAACTATTGCATCCCAGTTTTTTCTTCCACTACTTTCGTGATGTCACTCACGTGTATGTTAGCTGGGGGATCTTTTTTTGACAACTACAGTACCTCCGGAGGTCGGGATCCCCCCACTGCCTGTTCCATCTCTATCCATCTTTTTCAGATTCACCAATGGACCATTCTTTGATTTGGGCAGCGCGATAATATTTCAGGAAGTTGGGAAGGCCCATCCGCCCCTTTCATTTGGGAGCATTAGCATACTTAGCGCGACTCGCTGGGTTTTATTCTGCCATATAAATATAGAAATAGCTCTATGTATTCTATGGAAAAACGATATAGGCACCCTAACAGGTAATGCTTGAAGGATGTACAAGGCTTTGGGAAGAGTGACAATTTTTACGGAATTTATTCTACCCAACCATGATATAGTGAGGGGGTTCCATCTCTTTAGCTGTGCTTCTAATTCTTTAACAGTGTGGGATAATTGGCTGCAAAAAGTCCTTTTAATGTAAGGGTTATTACCGCCCCCAATAATTTTATCCCTGCCCGCGCCCACCCCAATTGAGCAATTTCCATGGGTCTTGCATTTCGGATGGCTAAAGGGACAAATTTTAAATCTCGGATTTTGCTACATTAATCTTTAAACCTGCCACCCTGCCAAAGAATTCCAATTCTTGGGTGGCCGCCTGCAAGGATTTCGCCAGATTCATTACCATTAGTAGCATATCGTCGGAGTATGCCATCATTTTGTGGGAGATACCGCCAATATCTACCCCTTTTATTCCCTCTGTTTGTCGAACCTTCAACAGCAGAGGCTCCAAATGGAGTGCATACAGCAATGGTGATAGTGGACACCGTTGTTTGGTTCCCCGTTGTAACTCAATTAGAGGTGATAAATGGCAATTTATCTCTAATCTCGCGGTTGGGTTTTTGTAGTTCGCTTTAATCAGTACCATACCATACCTTCACTGCGTCAATGGAGACTAGAACTGCTGGAATCTGCTTCTTTTCCACTTTCTCCAAAATATGACACACTCTACGAATACTATCATGTGTCTGCCTGTTTTTTATGAAGCCTGTTAGGTCAAGGTGAATAAGGTCAGGCATAAGATCCACTAACCAATTGGCCAGAACCTTGGTAAACATTTTTGCGTCTTTGTTAATTAAGGCTATTGGGCGATACGACCCACAGTTTGATAGCTCTTTACCGGGTTTAGGGAAAATAATTATTTTGGCCTCGTCCATGGATGAGGAGATTTGATGTGTATCTGTAAATGAGTTATATCATTTAGTTAATAAGGGGGCCAATAGATTGCTAAATATTTGATCAAATCTGGCCAGATATCCGTCTGGCTCTGGAGATTTGTTTAAAGGAATGTCCCGGAGTACCTGGAGTATGCTATATTAAGGTCTCCCATTAGCAATAGTTATCCTTCCATAAATAATTTTAGTTGCCTCATAGTGTGTTTCAAAAAGGCATCCTGGTTTGTGGTTGGGTCATACATTGCTGCTACGGTTAATTTGACCACCTTACATTTTAAGATCACCAATACAAATCTGCCCCACCTTATGAACATTAGTGCAAACAACTTGGAGCTCCGAGCCTTGTTTTATTGCTATTAACACACCTGCTATTTTGCTTTCCACTGTTGCCTGTACAATGGTAGGATAAAGCCAGGGATAGAGTTTACCTTTGTCTGCCTTCCGGATATGAGAGTCTTGGAGCGCCACCATATCCAGTTGGTGATGCCTCAAGAAGAGCTCTACTTTCCTCCATTTCTGCGGGGTATTAAGCTCCCTCACTTTCCATGTTAAGCATTTGAATTATACGATGTATTAGGTCTATGCCTTAAAACTAAGAATTGCAGACACATCTGAGTCACACCATCAATGCATTTTCCTTGCAAAATGGGTATGCCCCCACACTTTGTCCCCCCCACCCACTTTCCTTCCCTTGACCGGATCCCTGGTGTGAGACACAGTACCTATTGAATTTCGGGGCCACCTCCACCAGCTGTGAGTCACCCTTTGTCCCAGGGCTAAGTGCCGAGAGTCCTAGCTCCCCATCTGTTACCTGAACAGATAATGTCCAAGATGTTGAGATCTGTCCGATCTTTTATCATGTATTATTTAGCCAAGTCTGTATTACTGAGAAAGAGTTGTCAAGGTTATGATGTTGGTGTCCTGCAAAGTGCCTAGTTTGTGTGTTGGGCCTCTAAGTCAAGTTCTCCAATCTTCTTTTTGTGGACCCCTGCGATTCCTATTTTGTAGATCCATGGAAGTCCATTCTCCTGACTTTGAGAGCGACGTCTGTACCACAAACGTTTCTTGAGCCCCTTCAACTAAGTCCGGATGAGCATCCTCCTCAATGTGTAGTAATGCCATTCCAGATTCTCTGGAAGTGATCCTTTGTTGTCTCCCATCCATGTTAAAGATTAAGCCAAATGGAAATGTCCATCTATAACTATACCTTGTGATTGGAGATTCTTTATCACTTGAAACATATCCCTATGTTTTTGAAGTGTAAACCTGGATAGGTCCTGGTTCAGCTGGATCTCAGCCCCATTATGCGCGATTGTCACTGCCGTTCTCACCTCCCTTAATATTTGCTCCTTTTGTGTATAGATGGCGCAGGCTGCCAACACGTCCCGGGGACAGGAACCAGGTTCTGACCTCCTAGGACCTGTTCTGTGAACCCTATGGAGGTGAATGTTTGTGGGATTGCTTTCTGTTATGAGGTCTGCGAATATGCGAATATGCAACTGTTCCTTTCAGTTCTGTGTACTGTACTGATTCCGGCACACACTTTGTTCGGATATTGGAACGCAGAGAGCGGTTCTCCAGGTCTTCATATTGCGATTCCAGCTTGTGTGTCTTTCTGGACAATTCTTCAAGAGCAATGTCAGCCTGTTTGCTCCCCTCCGTCAGTCCCAGAATTACCCGTTCGTCAGTATCTATCCTTTCTGCCAGCGTTGATAGTTCTTTGCTAAATTCCGCTAGCGATCCTCTAATTTCAGAGATAAATGTAGGGAGCTGTAGCTGGAAGGAGGAGGCAAATTTCTCTTTGAACTCTGGAAAGCTATTGAGAAAATCTTCCTTGGATGCCGTTATGTCTGATGTTCCCGGTTGAGTTGCCGGCGGCTCTTGTGGTTTTGTTTTGATCTGAGACCCTGTCAGGCTTTTACTTTTGCCCAGAGTGAATCCAAGGGTTTGGATTGTTTCTGTTGTAGGTATGTTTGTCTTGATTGCGTACGTTTATTCCTGGTGCCAGACATAAGTCTTTATTATTGACTATGTGCATTTTGTTTGTTGATAGGCAATCCGTCCGTTATTTCACTATGTATGTAACTGAGCCTTGTGTTTTAGTACTGAAGCTCTTAATGCTGTTTCGCTAAATGTTCAGAGAAGCCTCCTCAGTTGGTACCATTACCCTTTATTACTGTGTTGCTTTTTCTCCCCCACAGGTGATTCTTCTGTCTTGTGTATTACCTCCTTGACATACCGTGGTGATTTGGGGTCTGTTTTCCCCTGCAGATAATTTAAAGTGCTCCGGTCGCTCTGTATGTTAAGGGCAATGACGCTTCCTTAGTCTGCGAACAGAAAACATGACGTTATATGGCCTTCACTCCAGGAGATAGTTCCGGGGACTGTGTTGCAGTATTTCCCCCCACCCCCTTTATGTTTATATATGTTTTTACCTCAGCCGTGCCTTTCCCGGGTTTTTGATGCTTTGCCCCTGTTCTGCTGCGGTCCCCGCTGCCACTGACAGGAGGAGCGCGTATGAGGGTTCTTTCAACTGAGCCCTCTCATCCGATTCAATTAGGCTGGCCCGCACTTGCTGTGTTCTCTTCGCGTCGCAATCTCCGCCGGCATATGTCACAGCAGGGGTGTAGAATTGCTGTAGACCAGTTCAGGAGGCATTAGGTCAAGGGGGGACACCTCAGTCACTGCATCTCGACTTGGTTGCTTTTATTTTTCGAGCGTAGTGTTCTCCAGCACGTCCACTCTATTTGATGGCCATCTTGGAATCTCACAAATTAAATCTTTTGAATATAAGCCATAGTGAACCTGACAGAAGGAGGCTGCCTTTTCGAGAGGGGTCTGACCTGGAAGAGGGGGACCCAGGGGTGAAGCATCATCACTTTATATGCAATAAGAAAGGAACTTTTTTGTTGGTAATTTTGAATATGTCAGGCCCTCAAAAGCAAGAGATTTAAACATTGAATGGTCTGATATTGCAAGGAACTTTTTGTGGATCTGAGCCCGGAAGAGGGGGATCCAGGGGTGAGAAGTCATCATCCAGCAAGTATATGAAAAGGAACTCTTTGTTTGTTATTTTGAGACACATCAGGTCCACGGAGGAAAAGGACTTTTTTTGTAGAAAAAATACGTAACCACTGAAGGCCCTGATAGCAGAGAGCGGAACTGTTAGCTTGTGCTGGGAAAGCTCGAGCGTGTGCTGTGCTCCGGAATCCTAACGTGTCCCATGCTCAAAACGTGGGGAAGGGAGAACCCGGCTGCGACACCCTGATTTATCATTTTTGAACACTTCTTTTCTTTGTTATGAACATTATCCCACACTTCTTTTTGTATTTAGCGATTGGCAATAGTTCTTTTTTAGTATAGGCCCTTTTATTTGAGCAGAGGCCACTCGGACTGCCTTATTATTGTTTGATGGTCGTAGCTTGTTCCCATCTTAGATTTAGATTAGGCATTTTTCCAACCTTCCTATACAGTTTAATAAACCCCCTTGAACTGTGATCACTTGTGTCTGTCTTTACTGTTGCCACCACAAGTTCCTTACAGCGTCTACAGGAGTATGATTTTGCCGTATAATGTGTACAGGGGATTCAGAACAAGGTTGCTGACTATTTATCGAGAGCTCCACTGGAGGGAGTGCATGGTGGAAAAGAAGGAGAGGAGGGGGAAGTAGTTGCGTGCCTTGAAGAGGAGTTTGTGGATCAATATACAGTGATTGGGAAAGAGGAGTGGAAAAGTGGTCTGGTGTCAGATTTGATTTTAAGTAAGGTCATCGATTGCACTATAGGAGGATGGCAGATGAGGAAGGTGGTGATGGATGAATGCAAGTGCTTTTGGGTGGTGAAGGAGGAATTATCAGTAGAGGAGTGTTGGTGAATGTTTAGAAGCAGGAGTTGTTATCTGTTGTGCCGCCGGAGGATCAGTGGATGCATGTTGGGTGGGTGTTTTATAGGCCGTATGAGACACTTGGGAAGGAATGTAGATAAGTGTCCTGAAGTTAGGTTGGTCAAAAGGGCCTACAGCAGTGAAATTGTTATGTTTATGGAACGTGTTTAGATGGGAGGGGGACCCGTCTGAGGTAGTAGTGAGTGACAATGGGTTGCAGTTTAAGAGTGCTGAGGTGGCAGAATAGGCCAAGAGCAGGGCTATGAAATGGAAGTTCACATCTTTGTATTGGCCCCATTCCAACAGGCTTGTGCAGCGGTTTAACAGGGTGATTGTTGGTGCAGCGGAGTGAGCGATAAGGAATGGAATTAATGTGAGAGACACTCTTTGGAGGATATTGTGGAACAGTGTTACGGAGTGTCGCCCTTCAAGTTGATGAGGGGGGTGAGAAGTTAATACAGGTCTCAACCCAATTTGAGTAAATGTTGCGGTTAAAAACGCATCGAAGAGTAGGGAGTATAAGCAAGAGGAAGTCAGAGAGCGAGTGCGGAAGGCGTTGTTGCGGGCACAAGTGAAGTACAAGAAGAATTATGATGAGAGGGAAGGTTGAAGCGGTTTAGGATGAAGGTGCCGTCTGGGGTGAGGATTAAAAGAGGGGCAAATGTGCCTAAGGGAAAATCTATGGTAGTGGAATCGTTGGCCAATGCAGTGAGGTTGGGAGGATGGGACCATATGGTATATGGACAGGTTTGTGAGAGATGAAGGTATGCGGGGAGATAGCAGGATTGTGTGTGTGGTGACAAGGGTATGGTTGATGTTTATGGTGAGGTAGATGTGGGAGCTGGTGGTTTGAATGTTGGAGTTGAGGCTGCTGTGGATGGTGAGTATTATGAGGGTGGTGAGAGGAGTACTGTTGAGACACAGCGTGGTAGTAGGTCTGTAAGGGTGAGGAAGGAGCCGGTGTAGTTAAAGGATTGCTTGAGGTAGAATGTGTTGAATGTCCTTTCAGTAGACTCACCTTGATGAAGTCCTGGCTTTAACTTTGCATGCCTAGATTTGTAGGCCCATACTTACAATGGGAAGAACAAAACTGAAAATCCAGCATGCAATGGGAAAAACCAGGATAGCTCAGGGAGGGTATCATGTATGACATCTAACCACTTGGCAGCTATGAGAGAAGCACCCCGCCTCCCTCAACAAGGGGAGGAACAAACCAAAAATGGTATTAGGTTTATCCAATTTAGGGAAACAATTTACACCCCTCAATTTCTGCTTTGGCAGCAGTGGTATTTTCAGAGCATGTAATGTCGTCATCTGTGCTCATCCGATCACGGGATCCACAGTGAGGTGGGAGTCGCGGTCACATGGCCGCAGTTAACGTAGTTGCGTGAGAGGCGCCAATAAAGCATTCTGATGTTAATCACTAATGTGTGTGGTTGTATTAATTTGTGTCAGAGGCGCACGTATGTCTGCATGCCCCAAGTGAACCCACAATCCAACACTGGCGACAAGGGGAACTCACAGCCGCCACCCACGCACTGTGTTGGTACAGAGCGGTAACCCCGCTGCACACGGAGGAAGCCCTCCAGTGCCGTTCTATGACGCTGGCGCCTCTGAATGGTGGGGGAGGGGCCCCACACACCTCAGCAACACGAAATCTGGACAGCAGGAGAGCACAAGTGCCCCAGATGCGCCCTTATGGAGAGCAACCAGTGAGTCCCTGTTAGGAAAGATTCCCATTTATGTGAAATTTTCCCTCCAGTTGTGTACCCCCCAACTTTTTGCTGCTGTTTTACACCATGGTCTGACTTTGCCAGTGGAGCACAGCCTTCTGCTGCACTCCCCTGGGCTTTTCGCTCACTTTCTTATGGGGAAACTGACATGCCCTTGAAGACAGTCAGACTGGGAGACTTTGTTTCCCTTAGTCCTTTCCAATGTTGCAACTTTTCTGCAACATGTTGCAAGTGCACAACGTACCTTACAGTACAGTGCACTTGGGTCTCCTTGAAGGATTTTTTAGGAGAGGTGGGGATGTGCCTTGGAGAGGGTTGGTGGCAGCTTATCTTTTCATGTAATTTTAACCCTTTCCTGCCAGGTAAACCGTGTTTACCACATTTTGCACTAATAGGTGGCCTGGCTATAAAATGGCCATGCCACAAGGTTCTTTGTCTTGTCCTTTGGCCATCTTGCCCCTTCACCTTCTCCAGGTCGAGCTGACCCAGGTCAGTCCTTATTTGGACATGCATTCTCCCGCGAAACACCAAGCTTTCGCAGGCTTCTGCATGCCTTGTGTGTGTGCGTTCAGGATGTGGGTTAGACTGTCTGGTCCCAGTACACATCCTGGGTGCCAGAGAGTCTGGTGTTCTGTGAATGCCTGGGACCACCATGGTCCGTGATTGGTCCACGTATGGTGTGCCATGATGTGAGCAGATCTCCCATTGGGTCCTCTTCGTTTTGGCGCAAACGAGATTCTGGATAAGAGAAGGCTCCAAACACCATGCCATGTTGATCTCTAGAGTTCTCACTGAACGAAAGATAGGATCCAAGTATCCTGAAACTAAGAAGCCTAGTCGAGGAACCGCTGGTGACGCGCTGAAAGATTTGGCACCCGAGCCCGCTGTTCTCCCGCTTGAACCCTTTGCATCTGATCGAACTAGAAGGTCTTCGAAGACGCATCGACCCATTGGAATAGTGGGACTAACTATTCTCGGCACCTTCATCAATCTCTGCAAGTAAGCCTTCTCGGAAGTGTCCCTGGGCCAACCAGTGGGCTGACCAGCTTGCGCAGGACCTTTGTTCTGACACCGCTGCCGTTTTGAGGAGACCCTTGAAACTTGGTACATTGCTAGCTCTGTGTTCGCTGCACTCTCACCCCGAATTCCGTACACTTGGCGTTCCCAGGTCTGAAGTAAAGAGAGAGCGCCCAAACCCAAGTGCACGTGGTTACCGAGTCGCCCAGCTGTGGTGACGAACTTCACAAGTGCCTTGCTGCTGTGCCCCTCTGTGTCCTGAAGCCTGCTATAGTGAGACTGGCCTGATCCATCCAATAGGAGCAGAGAAATCGTCACAGTCCCATTTGGGAATCATCGCTGTGACTTTGCTGCTGAAAGCCGCAGAGCCACACAATTGGCGCATTTGAACCTGCAACCGAAGTGGACTCGACTGTTGAAGTTTGGTACAGAGTGCGCCAGGGGTCAGTGAGTACTTGCAACCCTTACCGGTGGCCCCTAGCACATCCACCTGTTTTTACGCATGAGTGGCCCCTGATGGCCCCTCTCCTTTCCACAGATAGCCTGAGCTATCGAAACCATTTCCAACTCCTGGAACCTGTTCTGCCCCTTTGGGTAGAGCCTCTACGAATAGTGGGAAAATATTCTGCATCACCTCACCCACCTTCCTGAGCTGCTACAGACCCTACAAGAGACCCTGTTTTTGCTCATCTGCACTACCGCGTAGGCCAGCATTGCAAATACATTTGAGCAATAGTCTCCCCTCTTCTTAGGGCCTGGACTGCCTTTCAGTTAGGATTGTGATTACTGCAGAATTGCCTAAAGACTCTTTGCACTTGTCACGTCTCACAGTTCACGCACTGTTAAACAAGCCAGTTCACGCAGTGTTAAACCCACAATTACACAGATCAGCCCGTAACTACCTGGCACGACAGTCACCTCTCATCATGGCGCAAAGAAGCGGCATTCCGCTCGACAACGGAGAGCGCTGACTGGCACTCCGGGAGTTTTTCGACCCTCAGTGCTGTGGCAACTTCCATGGAAACTTCTGCATTGCCGCCGAGGAATACGGAGATTCACGCGTCACGTGAGGTGAATGACTACCAATCACATTCATCATCTGCTAGCACGTGATTTTCCTCACGCTTCCGTGATGCGCATCATGTGACTGTTGTTAGCAGTTAAAAGAATCAGAAGCCACGAAATCAGTGCTTCTCAGCTGCCTCTTAAGGACTGTTTGGCGTTTTGAATCTCATTGGATATTTAGGCACTACGACCACGGACTGCTTCACGGATTTGTCTACGTCCTTCTCCTTGCATCTGTTACCATTGCCTTGGATCTTGTTTCTACTGGTATTGACCCCGGACACACTCAACGGACTGCATAACAGACTGCCATTTACCTGGAACTTTTGGCCTTGTAACCACTGGTTTTTGATCTCGTTTTTCGTATTCTGAACTCTTGTGCAAATTCATCTTGACCCAGGTGTTGAACAGTTATCCAAGCCTCACTGGATACCGACCCATTGACTCTGCTGTTGGTCCCCTGATACATCCCATCCTTTGCGGCCTTGTTTACATTACACTTAGGTAAGCCTTATTACAACTTGTTTTCATATTACATTAACACCATTGCACCTTGTTTGATAACCATCTATTGCATTACAGCGGTCAGGGGGTCCTTCCGGCGTTCCTGGTTCCAGATTGACGGCTCGCTTCACCTGTGGCCTCAAAGATTTCACAGGCAGTGATTGGCAATTCTGCCTGTGTGGTACTTGGGGACGGAGGTATTCATTAATCTGCACGACCATCAAGATCAGAACAGCACTACCTGCTTCCTTCCCTTTGTAGGTTGTGGACCCATTTTGTGCATTAACCCTTTAGGCCAGTTGTGGACCAATTTCATGCATTAACCCTTTAGGCCACTTGGTCTTGTATATATGTATTTTAGTAGGATTGTGTTGGTTTAAAAGTGCTACTGTTCATAACTATTGAGTTGAAACTCAAAGGCCTTGAATAATTATATTTGTATTTTTTATATATATACAACTGACTGGGAGTGATTTGTAAGTGTCCTTTACTCTGTGTGCTCATTGAGGTCTTTCAGTCACCCTCACCCCTCCTGAGACATAGTCTTGACCGCTGCCAATGCTACCTTGATTGGTCTGGCTTGTCCAGAAGGTTGCCCTGTTCCAAGAAACTAAACTGGCCTTCTGAACCTCTGCCCACCAGGTCAGAGTTCAGAAATCCATTTTAACAGTCCCCCCAGCAGTGCTCCCACCCCACAAGAGTTGCCAGAATCAGGTGCAGCAGGCCAGGTGGCAGACCCCATGCAGGCACCCACCTCAGATACTAGACATCAGGCCAATCTGTGAATATAGGGGAGGAGCAATGTACCAAAGGAACCGCGCCACCTCACTATAGCTGGGAGAGTGCCCAGAGGACACAGTGTACGCCCACACCCAGGAGGAACAAGCCAGAATAGGGCACACCAGAGTGTCACTCACAGCATATGCAACCCGGTGCAAGGCCAGGAGCAGGCTGGGCCCACACAAAGAAGGAGAGATGCATTCCCACTACCGTCCTTGCTCCCATTCGACACTACAGACTCCACAAGCCTGGGACCAAGATGGACCAAATGGAGGAAGGAGTTTGACGCCTATCTCGACGCTGTCTGCCCACAGGAAGATAAGCGCATTATATGGCTGCTCACCCTCACGGCAGGCCCAGAAGTGGGTGTTATGCTTGAGCTAAAACATGGCGCTGGTGCGCAGTGTATTCTGGGGGCACTCAGAGCCATAATGGATATTTACTTCATGCCTCAGTGAAAAGCTGTACTTAATTTGCTGAGAGCTGAATTTACTTTGCTGAAGAAAACATGCTTTCCAAACCTGGTATGCAGTCAAGGACATTCTGCTGGGAAAGCTGGTTTTGTTATGTCTTGTTATGAGTTATGGGACTGTTTTCCGTGACGTTTGCTCTTAGGAGAGGGAAGCGCTTTTTTCCTTGAGGTTACTGTCGGTTGACCCAGCTGGCAACCAACGGTTACCCATCAATGCGCAAGTGCATTGCCAGAGGTTCGAGAAATTACCACCCCTTTTTGAGGAGTGCATATATGCGGAACCCCTCAATGGTCAGATGGGACAAGTACAAAGACCTCAGTTGGAAGGGGGACGCCTTTGTCCGGCATACCTGTGGGCTGTTGTGCTCTCGGCCTGGCTGTTACTGGGGTCTTCCAGCCGCTTCTGGCGAGATGAGGGATTCAGTTACGCCCACAGTGATGTATTTTCTTTTGAATTCTCTGTCTTTTCTGTGATTTATTTCTGTGTTATCACTTGTTGCTTCCAAGCTTTGAATAAATAGCCGTATAAGTGTTCATTATTTTCTAAGCGTGCATGTAGTTGTAAGTCATTGCATCTTCTACCTGCGTTCAAAGTATTGGCTCTGCAATTGCGCTGGTGGTTAATGACTGTCTGTGCACTCTGGGCGAGCAATACATTTTTGGCGAAGAGGATGGGATATTTGTGATGAATTGCTCCAAATATTAAAGAATCTGTTTGAACGCAGATAGGCTTTGTTTACATTGCAAGCGAAAGTAATTTGGCAGCGAGTGTTGGACTGTGTTAATCTGTTTTTTTTTTGTGTGTGCGTGCCTGCGCGAGTGACTGCAGTGTGGAAAGGAAAAAAAATATATATATAAAGAGGTTTTGTACATTATTGCAATGATGAATAGTTTGTTCAGGAAAAAGAGCGTTCCCGCTGGCGGTGAATGTTATGATGTTATCATTCCACGCTGGGCTAAGAGCCCACATGATAAATTGGCCCAGGTGTGGGCATGCGGCGCGGGGCTAAGTGAAACATGGGATCAGGGACTGGGAGATGCTGATCCGTCTGATGTAATGTTGTGCTTACAACAAGTTTCAGTGGAAAGGGGAAGGGAATGCACCACGCTGGGTAGGCGGGGTTGGGTCCTCCTGCATGCCTATAGGAAAATGCATCAAAGGAATTTGGAAATGAAAAATGATATTTTGCGACTGGAAAAAGAGTTGGCTGCAGAAAAGCAGATTGCGTTAATGCAGCAGATTCAAATGAAACTTTTCAAAGATAAAGCTGACACATATCAGGCCGTGGCCGAGAGGGCAGCAATCAGAGTAGCCCGGTATAAGTATAGGAAAAGATGGGGAGGGGTCAACCAAAGAAAGGTGACAGCTGTAATCGCTACCGCCGGTGTGGACTGGGATCCGGATAATTGGGATGGTGACATTTTTGACTCAACCAGTCCAGTGAGCACCTCGGCAAATGAGTCAGATCCCAAAACAGAATTTAATCAGAAGACAGTGGTGGCTCAGCCAGTTAGAAGACGGTGAGCCGGATCCCACCCGCTAAATCCTGTGGGCGGGGTTGTGGATTTAAGCACAATGGAGGATTACACCCAGCAGGAGGTTAGGGAAATTATTACTCGTTTGAGGCAAAAATCAGGGGAACCTTTATTGACATGGATGGTGAGGTTCCTAGATGGGGGCGCCGCTGGGTTGTTGGTAGATTCCACGGACTCACCGCGTTTTCTACCCTTGTCCACTGACACCAATGTACAGGAGGTCTTAAGGGCAGGGCCGCCCCCTGATGAGAATGGCCAAGATTCACAGGTGTCTTTGTTGCACCTAGCATCCCAAGCATGTAACCGTAAATGCCCCATTACCACAGATTGGCCTAGCGAGCAAACAAAGAGGTATACTTTGAAAGAGGCAATTCAAAAGGTCAGAGAGCATGCTATGAAAGAGGCAATTAACGTAGATGCTCCAGGACACATGGGGGCCGTGCCACTCTCAGTTTCAACTAGAAATATGGTGATCAGAACTGCACCGCCGCATACAAAAGTGTCATTATGACTTTGCTCATAGGTATGATGGGAAAACCCACTGATGAGGTAGTGGATGCCATTTGGCAACTGGCAGATTTAGGGGAGTGGGACAAGAGTGATGACAAGCCAGCCACGGGAGAGAGAGGGGTGTAGTGAGAGAAGAACTGAAGGCAGGAGGCAAGATAGTAGAGACTCTCGAGTGTCTAGGAAAGACATGTTTTTGCTTTGTTAAAAGATGGTGTTCCACGAGAAAAAATTGATAGCATTGAAACTAGGGTAATGTATGAATTATACAAAAAGAGAGGGCTTGCAGCCAATGAGCGCTATAAAAAGTTTAAAAAACAGGTAGTAAGCAAGCCAGAGGGGGACACCTCACCTTCCGCTCCTCCTGAGGAAGAACAAGAAGAAGGGTCTATGGGGACACCTTCCCCGTACCAGCCAACATACGCTGATTTGAGGAAGGTGGTGAGTGCAATGCTAGAGGCAGAGTCAGGTCACACTCATTCAAAATTTGACTAGGGTTACGGCCAAGCTCCGGCAGCGTCTGCTCGCATAAAAATTGATGGGCGGCCCCATGTTAATTTTAAGATTTTTTGGGGGCCAGGTAATACGCAAGGGGTGCGAGCATTGATAGACACCGGGCGGAGGCCTCTCTGATTTATGGCAATCCAGCACGATTCAAAGGCAGACAATTTACTATTACAGGTCTCGGGGGAAAGGAGACCCCCGCAGTACAAATTGAAGTGGAGATGAAAATAGGCAATTTGAATAGGTAGAAATACCAAGTGTTGATTGTCCCGATACCTGAGTATATAATTGGCATTGACATTCTGGAGGGGTTGACTTTGGGACTTGGAGGTAAAACGTACCAGTTTGGGGTGAGTGCATTGACCTGCACACCCATTACCGTAGGCAAATTGAAGATGCCCCCAGTGCAAGTGCCTGTGGCAACCAAGCGGGTAGCAATGAAGCAATAGCACATTCCTGGGGGGGGCACAAGGACATTTCAGACACCATCAAAGGGTTTGTGGAGGCGGGTGTGTTACGCCCTATCACTACCGCATGGAACAATCCCCTCTGGCCTTTCAAAAAAGGGGATGGGTCTTGAAGGATGACGGTGGATTACCGTGAGTTGAATAAACACACTCCTCCCTTAGTACCCGCGGTCCCAGATGCCATTACCTTGATTGAGAATGTCCAAAAGTTTGAGGGGACTTGGTATGCAGTGGTAGATTTAGCCAATGCATTTTTCTCTGTGCCAATTGCTGAAGAGTGCCAAGAGCAGTTTGCATTTTCTTGGAGCGGGCGTCAGTACACCTTTACAAGGTTAGCTATGGGGTACATACATAGCCCGACTATATGTCACTGGCTGGTGGCAGAGCACTTAGACAAGATACTCTGTAAACCTGACATACAAATCTCTCACTACATTGATGATATTTTGATTCAGGGCAAGGATGAGCGCAGTGTGCAAAACCAGTTAGAAGTCATTATGGAAGGATTGAAGAAGGAAGGGTGGGATATTAACCCGAATAAAATTCAAGGCCCAGCTGAAACAGTGATATTCCTAGGGATTCAGTGGCATAATGGGCATCGAGAAATGGTGCTGAAGGCCCGACAGAAAATACTTGAGTTCACCACTCCAATGAACAAAAAGCAAGCTCAGCAGTTCATAGGGCTGTTTGGGTTTTGGAGACAGCACATTCCCCATCTAGGGCAGATACTGGCCTCCCTCTACAAAGTGACACGAAAGAAATATGAGTTTCAGTGGGGGGAAGAGCAGCAGAAAGCATTTGATTTGGCGAAAGACACCGTGCAGCAGGTGCTTGATCTATGGCCATTAAAGGAAGGTGAAGCGGAATTGAATGTGTCTGTACAAGACAATTATGCTAACTGGAGTGTGTGGCAGAAACAGGACAGGAAACGTGTGCCATTGGGGTTCTGGAGTCGTAAGTTACCCGATGCTGGTAACTCATACACTCCGTTTGAGAAGCAGTTGCTGGCATGTTATTGGCCCTTGTTGATACCGAGCAAATGACGGTGGGCCATGATGTATTGATGAGGCCAGAAATACCGATTATGCAATGGGTACTGAGCTCTCCTAAAACACATACAATAGGACATGCTCAAGAAGCCAGCATAATGAAATGGAAATGGTACATTCAAGACAGAGCCAAATCAGGGAAGGGTGGAGTTGCAAAATTACATGAGCAAGTAGCCAACATACCGCCCTCAGATTACGTACCACCGGAAGTGCCTGAAAAACGCGAGTCTCCCGTGAAATGGGAGTACCTTATGGCGATTTGCCGTGGAGCAGACAGAGCATGCCTGGTTCACAGATGGCTCGGCCCGATATGTGGGAACTGAGCGATACTGGAAAGCGGTGTTGTACAATCCCAAGACAAAAAAGATTTTAACAACGTCAGGGAAAGGGAAGAGCAGTCAGTTTGCAGAGCTTTACGCAGTTTACCAGGCATTGAAACAAGAGACCCCTGGTCGATGTCATTTGTACACAGATTCATGGTCAGTAGCGAATGGGTTGGTGGTGTGGTTGCCAACCTGGCAAAAGAATGGGTGAAAGATTCATTCAAAAGAGTTGTGGGGAAAAGAACTGTGGCAAGATATTGCAGAAATGTTATCACAAAGTGAAGTCACTGTGTATCATGTGGACGCGCATTGTGCTACAGACTCATTAGAACGTTGGTTTAATTCTGTTGCAGATGAACACACCAAGATTTCATCTGTGGATGCAGAGGCTCAGGAAGATGATTTGGAGGGTTTGGCCAAGTGGGCTCACCAGAAATGTGAGCACCTTGGAGAAAAGGCTACTATCAGGTGGGCACAAGCTTGAGGAATCAGTATTCCTTTAGAGGTAGTGAAAACAATCATTTTGCAATGTCCAGTGTGCCAACACCAAAAGCATAGGCCTATCCCTCAGATTCTTCAGGGTACATTGCGAAGAGGAAAATTACCAGGTCAAATTTGGCAGATTGATTATATCGGTCCCCTGCCAATCAGTAAAGTTTGTCAGTATGCATGCACTATTGTGGATACATACTTAGGATACATGATGGTTTTGCCGTGCAAGCGTGCCACACAACTGAACACCATTAGGTTGTTAGATCAGAACATATTGCATTACGGAGTGCCTTTGCAGATTCAAAGTGACAATGGGTCACACTTCAAAGGCAAATTGATTCAGGAATATTGTCAGGAAAAGAGCATTGAATGGCTCTACCATGTGCCTTGTTTCCCTGCCGCTTCAGGGCTGATTGAACGGATGAATTGTTTGTTGAAAGAACAGCTGCGCAAATCTGGAGATGGCAATTTGGCAGGCTGGCGTGATCGTGTGTTTGATGCAGTGCAAGTGCTAAACAATAGGCCTGTGAATGAGCATGAAACTCCTTTGATGTGGCTAATGACTCCTGCTTTACAGATTCAACCCAACTCAGTCAGAGAAACCCTATTGTACTGGGAAATTACCCTGGGTTCTTTAGCTCCCTATCGGGCGACTCCAGAGTCAGCAGGGGTAGACTTGCATTCCCATGAGGAAATCAGATTAGACCCAAGAGGGATTGTCGTAATTGAAACAGGGATTGGAGTACAAATTCCCCCAGAGCATATGGGATGGATTGCCCCTAGATCTGGCCTAGCATTGAAGCGAGTTCAAGTGTTAGGAGGGGTCATTGATGCTGATTACCAAGGCGAGATGAAAGTCATCCTAATGAATAGTGGGGACCAATTGTTACCGATGCACAAGGGCGCTCGGGTGGCCCAACTAATTATAATCCCCGTTAAGTTGTCCATGATTAAGAAGGGGGAGCCTCCTACAGTGTTAACTACCCGTGGGGATTGTGGTTTTTGCTCTTCAGACACTATGGTACCGGGTGCGAAGGTGTGGGTGGAAAGGCCAAGTGGCCCACCTGTAACGCTCACCTGATTCTCGCAGAGGCGCCGGTCTTGACTGGGCGACTACTGTATCTTCAAAGGTGATGTGCAGCACCCGGTTGGCTCTTTGGGCTGGACCTCTGTGCCCTGTATGCCTGACGTGCAGAGTAAGATGTCTGCAGATAGAAAATACGGGGTTAATGAACTGGGGTTATTGGGGTGTCCCTATCTCTTTCCTCTTCTCCTCTCCTGTAGACCCCCACAGGTTAACGCTCTCACCTTAGGTAAGTGAATGCCGAGCTCTCCATCTGCCTCGGGGCAGGGTGCTGTAACCAGTCCCTTCACTGGATAGGTAGCGCAGGCCTCTTGACTTCAGAGGACTGCTGTCCGTCGTTTACTGCACGAACGGTAAGTTTCGAGTAACTCAAATGTCTTTAAAGTCTTTAATAATGATGTCTCTTGTTTTGCAGGGTTCCGGCGATGGCGGATGACGGGCTGAAGTGAGTTGAAGATGGAGCCCGTGTGATGAATAGAAGCGCCTGGAAGCACGTAAGTAAGTGCTTTTTGCCAGCTTCACGATGCGCTCTAACTGTCTTTTTATTTTGCAGGTACAAGTTCCGAGCGGCTGCAGGGTGCCGGGATACCCACTGGGTTAGATGTGGAAAGGAGTAATGGCACGTGAGTATTAAAGTTCCCCAATGTCTTTAAACGCACCTTGTTTTGTCTTTCAGATGCGGGATGCAGCGCCGACGGCCTCCGGAGCGTGCAAAGAGTTGGTAAGCTTTTGTCTTTCAGATGCCGGAATGCAGTGTGAAGACCTCCGGAGCGCATGAAGAGTAGGTAAGCCTTTACCTTTCAGATGCCGGAATGCAGTGTGAAGACCCCCCGGAGCGCACGAAGAGTAGGTAAGCCTTTGCCTTTCAGATGCCGGAATGCTAACCTGTTCTTTCTTGTCTTTATAGGTGTTGCTGAAGACTGGATTCAGGATGGTAAGCCTTTTTCCTTAGGCCCAGGACCGGATGCAGAAGACACGATGAGCGTTCTGCTGCAGAGGGTGCAGAATAACGCAAAGCAAGATTCATCCACCGGGTGTGGTTTAAATAGCCTCCTGTAGTGCTTAGGTGTCTCCTTCCACAGCCACGCCTAAGTAAGAAAAGAGTTCCTGGTAAGAAAAGAGTTCCTGCCTTCCAGAAGAGTTCCAGTGTTCTGAATCTAGGGAGTGGCTCCAGCCCCACCCAACAGGAAAAGTAGTTCCAAACAG
Source organism: Ambystoma mexicanum (assembly GCF_040938575.1). Classification (NCBI taxonomy): domain Eukaryota; kingdom Metazoa; phylum Chordata; class Amphibia; order Caudata; family Ambystomatidae; genus Ambystoma; species Ambystoma mexicanum. Next base: position 499,343,614 of record NC_090938.1, on the reverse strand, counting down.
AAGAGGATCAGAGGCTCAACTGGCAGGCAAGTAAGCAGCATGGTCTGCTGCAGGTAAGTCCACCCAAGCATTATGAGCCCGGCGCTTCCAGCGCTGGGACTGGGCATATTTATGAGCCTGGTGCCACTGGCGCCAGGACTGGGTCCAAAAGGTCCCAATTGGGACTGGTTGGCACTCGGAACCTGGGTTATGGATCTGCTTCCAAGGGAGTTGGGAAAACCCTGACCTTTTGGAAGCAGAGATCATGACAGTACCCCCCCTCAAGGCCCCTCCCAAACCGGGCTTCTCCGGGGGTTTTGGCTTGTCAGGAAATGTTCGGTGAAATCTTTTGATTAGGCGAGGAGCGTGGACATATTCAGCAGGTTCCCAGGATCTCTCTTGGGAGCCGTAGCATTTCCAGTCAATTAGGTAGAATAGTTTAGATTTGGAGATCTTGGAGTCCAGAATGCTTTTGACTTCAAACTCGAGTTCTCCATCAACTAGGATAGGTTTTGGAGATTTGGTTAGTCGGGTTTGAGGTTGCACGGGTTTTAATAGAGAGACGTGGAAGACCGGATGTATCTTCATGTGCGGGGGCAAGTCCAACTTGACCGCTACTGGGTTTACTATGGTAGTGATGGAATAGGGACCAAGGTATCTTGGGTTGAATGTGCGTGGCCCTTTTAGAGATAGATATTTGGTGGATAACCAGACTTGATCCCCTACTTGATAGTGAGGGGCTTCCTTCCGATGTTGATCTGCTCCTTTCTTGTATTGTTCTTTAGCCCTTTGAAGGTGAGAAACAGCTTCCTTAAAGGCTTGGGTGATTGTAGAATGCAGGTAGTCTACTGCTGGTGTTTCAAGATCTTGGAGGGGATCCAACTCCGAGGTTCGAGGGTGACTGCCGTGCAAAAGAAAAAACGGGGTTTTCCCAGTTCCCGAATGGACAGAGTTATTGTAGGCATACTCGGCTATCCAAAGGATATCTTTCCAAGTTTTTTCAGTTTGTTGCAGCATGCAGCGTAAATACTGTTCCAGAGTTTGATTGGTCCTCTCGGTTTGTCCGTCGGTCTGAGGGTGGTGACTGGTCGATAGTCTCACATCAATTTGAGCCGACCGACAGCAACTTCGCCAAAAATGAGAAATAAATTGACTACCTCGATCCGAAATTAGAACCGAAGGAAAACCGTGCAGTCGGACGATGTTTTCGAGAAATTCTCGGGCCAGAGTTGCTGCTGTTGGCAAGCCTTTGAGCGGAATGAAATGCGCCATCTTGGAGAATAAGTCCACGATTACTAGAATCGTATTGTATCCGGAGCATGGAGGTAGATCGGTGATGAAGTCCATAGAAAGCGTATGCCAAGGGCGAGGTGGGATGTCAATAGGGCGTAAGAGGCCTGCTGGTCTTTCCTTTTGACTCTTGTTTTGGGCGCATACTCCACAGGACATTATAAAGTCTCTGATATCTTTTTTCCAAGGCGGCCACCAGAAGTAGCGCTTGATCTTTTCTGAGGTCTTGGCTATACCGGGATGACCTTCTATTAAAGAGTCGTGATAACAAGAGATTACTTTTTTCTGTAAATCTGTGCTGGGTAGGTATAATCGTTCTTGGAAATACAATAAGTTGTCCTTTACTGCAAAGTCCTTTCCCTGCAGATGCCAATTCTGTATGTCTGCTGGAGTTACAAGTTGCCTGGCTTTATCCTTAACTTCCTCTATGGATTCTGTGGCGATTACACCCAGAATTCTTTGTTCGGGAATGATTGGTACAGGTTTAGGGTTGATCAAGTGTTCTTCCACTCCCATCCGAGAAAGGACATCGGCTTTACCGTTCTTTGTACCAGGTCGATAGGTAATTATGAAGTCAAACTCGGCAAAGAATAATGCCCAACGGAGTTGTCTAGAGGATTGGGCTTTTGCGGTTTTCAAATATTGCAGGTTTCGGTGATCCGTAATCACAGTAACGGTGTGTCGGGCCCCCAGCAGATAATGCCGCCAACCCTTAAAGGCAGACTTGATAGCCAGAAGTTCCTTGTCAGTAATCGTGTAATTGACTTCAGGAGGCGAGAATTTGCGGGACCAAAATGCCACGGGATGCAACTGGTTGGTTACCGGGTCCTTTTGTGATAGAACTGCCCCCATGGCAAGGCTTGAAGCATCAGTTTCCACGATGTAGGGGAGTTCGGGGCGAGGGTGTTTTAAGATTGGTGCAGAGATAAATTTAGTCTTCAAATCCTGGAAAGCTTGTTCCGCCTCGGTAGACCATTCAAAACGTTTGTTTTTCTTTAACAAGGCAGTGATGGGCTGGACTATTCGAGAGAACTCGGGGATAAACCTGCGGTAAAGGTTAGCGAAGCCTAACATGCTTTGCACACCTTTTACGGAGGATGGTGATGGCCATTTGAGAACTGCATCGACCTTCTTTGAATCCATATGCACTCCGCCAGGTGATAATATGAATCCCAAGAATTCAACTTCATTCACGTTGAAAACACATTTTTCCAACTTAGCGAAAAGTTTGTGTTGACGCAATCTTTCGAGGACCATTTTCACGTGTTTCCGATGTTCAGATTCTGATGAAGAATAAACGAGAATGTCGTCGATGTAAACAACAACACACACATCTATGAGCTCTCTGAGGACATCGTTCATAAAATATTGAAAGGCGGCCGGGGCATTGCAAAGTCCGAAGGGCATGACCTGATATTCAAATAGCCCATACTTGGTGCGGAAGGCCGTCTTCCATTCATCGCCCTCTTTTACTCGTACCAAGTGGTAAGCTCCCCTAAGATCCAGCTTTATATATATGCATGCTTTTCTGACTTGGTCCAGGAGTTCAGGGATCAAAGGTAACGGATATCTATTCTTAACGGTGATCTGGTTCAGGGAGCGATAATCGATACAAGTTCTAAGGTCTCCTTCCTTTTTTGGAACGATGAACAAAGCTGAAGAGGCAGGGGACTTGGAAGGACGAATAAACCCATTTGCCAGGTATTGATCCAGGTATTGTCGAAGGTGAAGGTTCTCAGGCTCGGTGAGGGCATAAATTCTACTACAAGGAGGAGTAGATCCAGGTATCAGGTCTATCTGGCAGTCATAAGACCTATGAGGAGGTAGAGAGTTAGCCTGCTCCTTCCGGAAAACATCTTGGTATTCTAGGTATTCGGGAGGTAACTGGGGAGTCTCTGAAGAAATTGCTGCCAGTGCAACACCAGGTGGAGGGTGACAAGTAGAGACACATTCTGGAAACTGGACCGTTCTTGCTCGCCAATCGATCAGAGGATTGTGTTTCTCTAACCAAGGTATCCCTAGAATAATCTGGAACTGAGGGGCCTTGATCACATCGAACACGATCTTCTCATGGTGTCCATCTTGACTTACTAGCGTCACCTCTTGAGTGGTATGCGTTACTGGCCCGGAGGCTATCTCCGTACCATCCACCGTAGTAATGACGTCCTTTACAGCCTTGGGACAAAGAGTTAGATTCATCCTCAAAACCATTTCATGATCCACATAATTGCCGATGGCACCGCTGTCGACGTAAGCTTCAATTGCATGTAATCGATCCGGATTATCAGGGCTAATGAGGACCATAGGTATCACGAAATGCGAGGTCACGGAACTGGTTTTCAGGCTCGGCAAGAGGACCTCTATTCTTGTCGGGCGAGGTTGTTTCCCTGCTCAGAGTTTGTAACTGTGGTAACTGCAGCTCCTACTGCCTTCTTGGCAGGTTTCACCGGACAGTCTCGAAGAAAGTGCCCTGAGTTTCCGCAATATAGGCATAATTGCAACTGTTTTCTCCTTTCCCGCTCCCTTTGTGTTAGAGGACCTTTCAGACCCCCTATTTGCATGGGTTCCCCGGAGTCTACTCCTTTGGAAGGAGTTGGCGGTTTGGAAAATACTCGGGCATCAAACTTGGAACGATCGGCCTTCCTGTTCTGCAGTCTGTGATCTATTTGAACGACCAAGTCTATGTAATCTGAACAGTCTTGTGGGGGATTCACTACTTGGGCTAAAACGTCTTTGAGCTCTCCACGTAGACCTCTATAAAACAGCGTAATCCTTTTGTCCTCAGGCCATTGAGTTTCCACTATTAGTCTATTGAAAGATGCAATATAAGCCAAAAGGTCTTGATTACCCTGTCGCAACGAAAGAAGCTCATTGTCCAAGGCCTGCCCCTGTGCATGTCTTGCGAACAGTTTTTCCATACTAAGCTGAAAGGCTTGAAAATCATGGAGAACCGGATCATCTTGATTAACTAGAGGGATCGACCAGTCTGCCGCATTGCCACTAAGGTACGAAAGTACAAAAGCTACTTTAGCTTGATCAGTTGGAAAGGCTGCTGGCCGGCATAAGAAGTGCAACCGGCACTGATTGATAAATACCGCAAACCTCTTTGGGTCACCAGAAAATCGTTCGGGCGGAGCCAGAGGTACATTCCCAGGTAGGTTGATCTGCACTGGATTCATAGAGGATGTTGAAGGAAGATTTGCCCCTGATGCGGGTAGCGGGGTCTGTCCGGCTTGTGACTGTAGCAATTGTCTAGCAAGATCATCTGTTCTCTCCTTGGAAATAATTAGTTCCCTTCTTAGAGCGTTCGTTTCCTGACGAGCTGCATGCACTTCTGCCCTTAGTTCCCCAAGTAACCGGGCTAGGTGGTCAGTATCCGAGGTTTCCATAGCGCCTGGGCGAGAGTTTTGCGGTAGGCTTTGCGTTCTGTAACGCTCACCTGATTCTCGCAGAGGCGCCGGTCTTGACTGGGCGACTACTGTATCTTCAAAGGTGATGTGCAGCACCCGGTTGGCTCTTTGGGCTGGACCTCTGTGCCCTGTATGCCTGACGTGCAGAGTAAGATGTCTGCAGATAGAAAATACGGGGTTAATGAACTGGGGTTATTGGGGTGTCCCTATCTCTTTCCTCTTCTCCTCTCCTGTAGACCCCCACAGGTTAACGCTCTCACCTTAGGTAAGTGAATGCCGAGCTCTCCATCTGCCTCGGGGCAGGGTGCTGTAACCAGTTCCTTCACTGGATAGGTAGCGCAGGCCTCTTGACTTCAGAGGACTGCTGTCCGTCGTTTACTGCACGAACGGTAGGTTTCGAGTAACTCAAATGTCTTTAAAGTCTTTAATAATGATGTCTCTTGTTTTGCAGGGTTCCGGCGATGGCGGATGACGGGCTGAAGTGAGTTGAAGATGGAGCCCGTGTGATGAATAGAAGCGCCTGGAAGCACGTAAGTAAGCGCTTGTTGCCAGCTTCACGATGCGCTCTAACTGTCTTTTTATTTTGCAGGTACAAGTTCGGAGCGGCTGCAGGGTGCCGGGATACCCACTGGGTTAGATGTGGAAAGGAGTAATGGCACGTGAGTATTAAAGTTCCCCAATGTCTTTAAACGCACCTTGTTTTGTCTTTCAGATGCGGGATGCAGCGCCGACGGCCTCCGGAGCTTGCGAAGAGTTGGTAAGCTTTTGTCTTTCAGATGCCGGAATGCAGTGTGAAGACCTCCGGAGCGCACGAAGAGTAGGTAAGCCTTTGCCTTTCAGATGCCGGAATGCAGTGTGAAGACCTCCGGAGCGCACGAAGAGTAGGTAAGCCTTTGCCTTTCAGATGCCGGAATGCTAACCTGTTCTTTCTTGTCTTTATAGGTGTTGCTGAAGACTGGATTCAGGATGGTAAGCCTTTTTCCTTAGGCCCAGGACCGGATGCAGAAGACACGATGAGCGTTCTGCTGCAGAGGGTGCAGAATAACGCAAAGCAAGATTCATCCACCGGGTGTGGTTTAAATAGCCTCCTGTAGTGCTTAGGTGTCTCCTTCCACAGCCACGCCTAAGTAAGAAAAGAGTTCCTTGTAAGAAAAGAGTTCCTGCCTTCCAGAAGAGTTCCAGTGTTCTGAATCTAGGGAGTGGCTCCAGCCCCACCCAACAGGAAAAGTAGTTCCAAACAGAAGAGGATCAGAGGCTCAACTGGCAGGCAAGTAAGCAGCATGGTCTGCTGCAGGTAAGTCCAGCCAAGCATTATGAGCCCGGCGCTTCCAGCGCTGGGACTGGGCATATTTATGAGCCTGGTGCCACTGGCGCCAGGACTGGGTCCAAAAGGTCCCAGTTGGGACTGGTTGGCACTCGGAACCTGGGTTATGGATCTGCTTCCAAGGGAGTTGGGAAAACCCTGACCTTTTGGAAGCAGAGATCATGACACCACCAGTACCTGCAGATGTCATTGCATCAGGCAAAGACCAAGTAGTTTTAGTGACGGAGCCCGGTAGAAAGAAATGGCAATATGTGCCCGCAGACAAATGTTACCTAAGAGAGTGATTTACAACACTGATATCTCTTTTCTGGGTTTGTCTTGTAGATCCTGTGTCTGGCTGGTGTAATTGTGGGCCTAAATGGACTCAGTTCGGGAGAGTCAAACGGCATGCTCCTACCAATGAAAAATGTCACATCGGTGCCAACGATCAAGGAGAAACTGATAATGATTACCTTATGACATGCAATGCAAAAGAAATTGGCAAATGCCAACAGCTCAATTTAACCAAACAGCAAAATCAAACTGTGAGAAACGATTGTGTTCACGAGTTCCACGCACATGTACCAGTGTGAATAACAGTATGGGCCTCATTACACGGTAGGCAGTAAGGGTTTACCGGTACCGGTAAACTCTTACCGCCTTACTACGAGGTCCCTTTGCAGTTTGGTACATTAATGCCTGCTTTTAGCAGGCGTTAAAAAATGAACCCGCAAAGGGACCGGGGTGCTAATTACGGTACCGCAATTTCCGGTACCGTAATTAGCGCCTTCCCCATTCCCATTATGCCCTATGGGGCAAAAATGGGAATGGGGAAGGGCAATGGAGGAAGAAGGAATTACCGCCTTCCCAACCTTGGAATAGGGTGGTAATTTCCCTTTCCTCCAAGGCGGTACCGGTAAATTACTGGCATGTACCATGGCGCTAATAGCGCCATGGTTTACCGCCTACAGTGTAATGAGGCCCTATGTCTTGTAATCATACAGTGATAGCTGCCAGTCATTTGAATCATGTGAAACTTCCAACCGGATGGCTCTTTTCATGTGGCAACATCACATACACTTATATTCCAGCTAACATTTCCGGAGGTCCATGTGCCTTAACTCGATTAGGACTAATGATGTTCCCTTTACACCCAGCAATATCTCAAGGCAAAAGGTCAACTTTAGAGTCTGTGGGTCTATCCCCCAATTGTGATTCACACGTGCATTTGCTATCAGAAGCTGAGGTTCTAGCATTAACCCTTTCCTTAGTGGGAGTTTGGGGTTTAGCTGCTGGGGGGTTACAAATCTTTGATCAAATTAGCATGTTTAGTAGTCCAAGCACTCAATCATACTTCTCAAGCATTAGAAGAGTTACTCCTTGATAGCAAAGTTATTAGAAAATCAACTTTGCAAAACAGGGCTGCTGTTGATTATCTATTGCTAAAGCATAATTTAGGTTGTAACGCAGTTGAAGGTATGTGTTGTTTCAATCTAAGTGACCATTCACGATCCATTGAAAGTCATATTCGAAGTTTGGGGGATCTCATTTCTCAAGTGTCCCAAGATCATACTGGGAATTGGTGGGATTGGTTATTTTCATGGATTCCTGATATTGGGGGTACACTGCGTTACGCTTTTGCTTGTATTTGCATTATATTAGCTATCATAATAGCTTGTTGTTGTTGTATTCAATGCATTCCCAACTTAGTTTTAATATTTCATCGGTTTCAGAGACCGGCTCCTCTGCCACTGGGCTATGGAAGATAAATATCCAAGGGTGGAATTGTTATGCTTGAGCTAAAACATGGCGCTGGTGCGCAGTGTATTCTGGGGGCACTCAGAGCCATTATGGATATTTACTCCATGCCTCAGTGAAAAGCTGTACTTACTTTGCTGAGAGCTGAATTTACTTTGCTGAAGAAAACATGCTTTCCAAACCTGGTATGCAGTCAAGGACATTCTGCTGGGAAATCTGGTTTTGTTATGTCTTGTTATGAGTTATGGGACTGTTTTCCGTGGCGTTTGTTCTTAGGAGAGGGGAGCGCTTTGCTCCTTGAGGTTACTGTCGGTTGACCCAGCTGGCAACCAACGGTTACCCATCAATGAGCAAGTGCATTGCCAGAAGGTTCAAGAAATTAACACCCCTTTTTGAGGAGTGCATATATGCGGAACCCCTCAACGGTCAGACGGGACAAGTACAAAGACCTCAGTCGGAAGGGGGACACCTTTGTCCGGCATACCTGTGGCTGTTGTGCTCTCGGCCTGACTGTTACCGGGGTCTTCCAGCCGCTTCTGGCGAGATGAGGGATTCAGTTACGCCCACGGTGATGTATTTTCTTTTGAATTCTCTGTCTTTTCTGTGATTTATTTCTGTGTTATCACTTGTTGTTTCCAAGCTTTGAATAAATAGCCGTATAAGTGCTCATTATTTTCTAAGCATGCGTGTGGTTGTAAGTCATTGCGTCTTTTACCTGCGTTCAAAGTATTTGCTCTGCAATTGCGCTGGTGATTAATGACTGTCCGTGCACTCTGGGCGAGCAATACAGTGCGGGACATTATTTTTGAGCTGTCTGAAAATGTTCAGTATAAATACGACGGCCTCAAGAAGATACTGAATGAGCACTGTGCCATACATAGAAACATAGATTACGAAAGGCACGTGTTTCATACCACAATACAACTCCCCGGCGAGAGCATGGACACGTTTGTAACGTGCCTTAAATCCAAATTCAAGCACTGCTAATGAAGAGGCTGTCAACTCACAAGTCATTGTGGGGTGTGAATCGATGACCTTAAAGAAGAAATTATTACAAGTGCCACACACGTTAGCTGAGATCCTCGTTCTTGCAAGAACAACCTCGGTGCTAGACCTCCAAATACCCACTCTGTGCAAAACCCACATCTCTGCAGTGCCCACCATCGAAGAAGAGGCCATAAACAAAATAACGACACACCAACAAACGACACACAACAGAAAAAGACACAATGATTCTGATGCGGATATGACCTCCGTCATGATGGATTCTGCCCAGCCATTGGCCAAATATGCTGTCTGCAGGGGAGAAGACCATTTTCGTGTGCTTTGCAGAAATCCCAAAGCCTCAAGTTCCAGCCCAATGGACCAAAGCTCACATTGTCACAAGTCACCAACCCGGCAATACCGGGAGGAAAGACCTAGATATCCAGAGAGACGACACCAGAAGGAGACATTACACCGGGCGAAGATCTCTCCATCACCAGACAACCGCCGAAAGGGGAGGAGACAGATTCACAATCTACACACGAACACGACCTCCACAAGCGAGTCAGAATCCCAGTTCAGCATGGAACAAAGGAAAAGAGGATACCTCTATGCCCTAGGCAACCCCACAGCCTCGGCACACAGTCGCACTTTACTACTGTCAATCCAAGGAAGAGACTTTGACTTCCTCATTGACTCAGGAGCAACGATCAACGCGATGCCGGAATGCGAATACCGAAACGAAAACGTACCCAATGCCCCAAGCTGAAGAAAGCGTGTGTGGCAATCTACACGTACGGGGAGAAAGAGCCATTGCCTTGCCTGGGTGCCTTCAAGACATCCTGTCAGCACAAAGACACGCAGGACTGCATACTCATCCATGTCTTGGCCACAGAAGTCAAAAGTGGGTGTGTGCTAAGCTTCAAATCGGCTGTGCAGATGGGGCTCATTCATATACTATATCAGCTAATGGTGGATAAATACATCTCGCCCGCTGCCAAGATAGTGGCCAACTTCCCCAAACTGTTCAAAGGAGTCTGGAAACTAAAAGGATGGAAAATCTAACTACACATTGACCAGACAATCAAACCAATAGCGCAGCACTCCCGAGGCATCCCATTTAACATTCAGCATCTGGTGGAAAAAGAACTACTTGCCCTCATTGAGGTGGACATAATAGAACCTGCTTCAGGGCTGACCCCGTGGGTCTCACCAGTAGAGCCTGTACCAAAAAAAGGACCGAAAGGACAGATAAGACTGTGTGTAGATATGTGGGCACCAAATCAAGCCATACTCAGGGAACAACATCAGTTCCCACGCATCACTGACAGGATGCACCTACTCAACTGAGCCAAAGTCTTTTCCCGTCTAGAATTAAACAAAGGATATTACTAAATAGAACTCTGCAAAGAATCACAATGCATTACCACGTTCACCACCCATCTCGGACTATTCTGCTACAAATGCCTGAACTTCAGGATATCCTCAGCCGTAGAAATATTCCAGGAGAAAATACGCAAAATCATTTGCCATATCCCGCACTGTATAAACTACAGCGACTATATCCTGATATTCAGACAATCCCAGGAAGCCCACAATGCCAGCCTGATGAAAGTCTATGCAGCTGTAAGTGATGCAAACTTGACGCTCAACAGACCTCAATAAAATCACACTGACATTTTTTTGACATATATTTTCAGAAAAAGGAATCCGGCCAGACCCAGACAAGATTAGAGTGCTAACAGAAGCCCTGCACCTGACCAACGCTGCCCAGGTAAGGTCCTTTCTGGGCCTAGCAAGCTACTGCACTTGCTACCTGCCAGACTTTGCCACCACGAGCGCCCCTTTGCGCTCCCTCACGAAAGCAAGACCATCCGTTCGAGTGGGAACCTACACAACAAAGGGCCTCAGAGAAAATCGGGACATCGCTGCAGCCGTCTGCATGTCCTGCTTTCACCCTAATTTGCAAGCTGAGGTGACAGTGGACGCGTGCCCCATAGGGCTAGTGACGATCCGCATCGAGCACTCAGGGAGTGATCATGCACAGAGGCGAATTGTTTCATATGCCAGCAAAAGCCTAACCGAGGCAGAACAAAGGCACTCGCAGGCCGAGAAGGAAGCCCTTGCAGTCGTCTGGGCATGCAAACAATTCCTCTTGTTCCTATTCGGGAAGCCCTTCAACATCATCATGGACCACCAGGCTCTTGTCACCATCTACGGGAAGCTAACTGCCCAGATGCCACCAAGAATAGCAAAATGGGGACTCTGCTTGCAAGAATACAAACATGTCATTGTGCACAAGCCGGGCAAAGACAAAAATCCAGCAGACTTCCTCTCCCGCCATCCGCTCGCCGGCATCCAACTGCCAAGCAACCGCACTGAGTGGTACATCAACTACATCGTCCACCAAGCTGTGATGCAGGCCATCGCAATAGTGGAACTTTAGAAGTGCACAGTGGAAGACGCAACCCTGGCCTTTAGAACCTCATGCATCCTGAACAGAAGGTGTAACTTTGCTGAATCGTCAATACGAGACAACCTGTCACTGGACGGACCACTGTTCAAGTCCCTCACAAGATACAAGGAGGAATTATCCCTATTGCCATCATCGCTGATACTCAAAGGAGACCAAATAGTGCTGCCAGCGTCCCTCCACCAGAGAGCAGTAGACATTGCACACAAAACCCACAGGGGCATAGTGTCAACGAAACGCATGCTCCAGAAAGAAATGTGGTTCACCGGCATGGACAAGATGATTGAGACGACACTGAAATCCTGCCACATATGCCTCAGTCTACAACCCGCAGCATTCCCGAAGCCACTGCACATGACAACCCCGCCCCCCTAGAGGGAATATGGGAAGAAGTTGCGATTGACTTTTACAGCCACTGATATCGGGAGAATATGTGCTAGTGGCACTGGATGAACACTCTAGATATCCTGAAGTGGAGATAGTGTCCTCCACAGCCGCCACCGTGGAAATCCAAGCCCTAGACCAGATATTCTCTGCGTACGGGGTCCCCAAGGTGATCAAATCGGATAATGGGCCCCTGTTCACTGGCAAGGAATTTCACAACTTCGCCAACTACATAGGATTCCACCACCGGAAGGTCACGCCTCTGTGGCCACAGGCAAATGGAGCCGTCAAACACTTCATGGTGAATGTCAAGAGGGCCATCAGAATCGCTAACATCACCCACATGCCTTCTGAACAATCCCTATACCAACTCCTATGGGACAACGAAACACCCCTCACGACTCCACAGGAGCCTGTCCTGCAGAGCTGATGTTTGGTCGCCCAATAGGATCAAGGACACCCCATGAAGCACAGCATACAGAAGAGAGTCAAAAGGAACAGGAGGTCAGAAGAGATAATCAAGCCAAAGACAGAATGAAAGAGTATGCGGACCGCCGGCACCAAGCTCGAGATGCAGTCTGGAAAATAGGTGACCATGTCCTGGTGCGCTAGAACTCATTTCGCAAACACACACCACCGTTCGATCCTCAGCCCTTAACGATCACCAGCACTAAATGATCTATGATAACTGCTGAGATAGTGGGTTGGACAGTAACAAGGAACAGCTCGTTCTTCAGAAGGACTGACAACAGTGCACCCCTGAAGGATTTGAAGTGGAGTGAGGACGATGCTTGAGCGAAGGAAGTGTCTGCATACTCAGGTAATGAAGACGAGTCGGACACAGGGGAGCATGTTTTCCCAAGAGAACCGCAAACCGAAGATGGACACAACCTTGAGTGAGACCATACTGCACCATTCGCAGGCCAAGAAGGTGGATCGAAGAAATGAGGTAGGACAATGCAATTTTGGGGGGAGATGTAATGTCGTTATCCGTGCTCACCCGATCCACAGAGACATGTGAGTCGCGGTCCCATGACCGCAGTTAACGTAGTTGCGTGAGAGGCGCCAATAAAGCAGTCGGATATTAATCACTAACATATGTGGTTGTATTCATTTGTGTCACGAGGCACGTGTATGGCGTGTGTATGTCTGTGCCCGCTAAGTGAACCCACGATCTAACAGAGTGGAGGAGGCAAACAGAAGATAGCTCAGCAGGTTAGGTCTCACTCCATTCTTTGGCCACAAATTAATGGAACTGCCCTTGTCCTGCCGGCTTCCCCACAACTGCCACTGCAGCAAGGCAGCAGCTAACAGTAAATATAACGACCTGAAGAAACTGATGAGCTGTTCAGTGAAGCGTGGAAGCTGCCGAGTCACATCGAAAAGGGACTAAACAATTCCTGCACAACCGCGCTATTACGTAGAACTGCGGTAAAAACCTTGTTCAATTGAATGAGATAACACTTTAACAGAAAGTTAAAGGAAGCAAACTGTTTTTAGAAAGCTATAATCAAGAAGATCTTCATTTTGATGACAGTAATTGGAAGCTGATGATTCCTGGTTAAAGAGTTGTTTTCATCATTTACTTAAACGTTTTTGGATTCGTTTACTTCCGTTTGATTTTAACGTTTAGCTATTTCTAGCGATAATGCAACCTACAACAATTTAAAGATGGAGGGTTGTTCCCGTGTATCTGACTTGTCTCAATACATGTAACATACATCGTAGCGCCACGCCTTCGTGACGTCGTTTCAGCAACTCCCAGGATACGTACTTGCGTCGCCTATCCAGCGCACGCAAAACGCTTCTGTTGGCAATAACATCGATACGTCCGCCTGACACCAACATGGCTGCCATGTCAATGGCTCCGCCCATAAGCGCAGTCTGGTGTTGCGAATACGCGCAGGAAAGGGTGCGCGCAAACTCGGGTACGCGCTCTGTCAGTGCAGTCCGAGCATCTGTGGCGGACAGGACAGGAGTGGAAGATGGCGGCACGGGTGAGTCAAAAAGCAGGGTTTGTGGGAATGTTAAATTAAAGTAATTCTCCCCTAGTGAATCTGTGCCGGTGAGTCAGACAGGGCAGCAATAAAGCGGCGGGTCAGGACATCCTCTGTTGTTTTTATTGCAGATAAAGGGAAATATCATTATACATACCCTCCTTCTGTCTTTCCGTGGCACGGCATTGGCACTTGTTCTGCCACCTCAGTACCAAATTGGTTTACCTCCTTCTGGCTCATCTCTAACTCTGATATCAGAGTACAGCCACTATGCTGCTGCTCACAAATTGCATGGAATCACCGCATATGCCTCATTGTAACCAGATTCCACTGACATCCTTTAGATGAGGAAGCTGTCAGTGACAACCTCTTCCTTATTGACACGCTCCCACCCCAGCTGATCACGAATCACACTTCTCAAGTCACACGTCTGGCATTAACACACCTTATCCAAACTGCCTGCCACTACAAACACTAAAGGTGATGTACCTGAAAGCGTGTACCCCGTTCATGTCCTACAATTCATGTCAGTTACTCTGACACCCATCAAGGTGGTTTCGGAGGTCACTGATGCTGCTGAAATGTTGCGGCTGCCACGGACAAGCCACGAGGTGATCACTGGCTGTCCTCTGGTGATGTGTTTGCCACCACCAGCCCTTTCGTGACATGACATGGAGGCCCCTTGCAGCCATCTCCTCACGCTAGGTCCATGGAAGCCTTCATGTGTTGTTGCCATTACGCCTACCCTTCCAGGTAAAATGGATGGATGAAGGGGCTGCCATAGACCCACAAATCTCTGGATATTGTATTACTCATTGACACACCTCATTTACACACCTGGCTGATGTATCTGTTATGTTATTTGGCATTTATATAGCACTCTATATATCATTGGTATGACCTCAAAGCGCTTGTGGGTTGAACGCCCTTGGGGACCGTAGTCCAGGTCAGTCAAAGAGTAGGGTAGCATAGGGTGCTTGGGTGCACTCAATATGTGAGCAGCTGATGCGATTGCCTGATGTAGCTGCATCCTAAAATTAGGTGTGGTGGTATTGAGAGATCAGTTGAATGTGTGCAGTCTGGTGGTTGGTCTCAGAGACTGCATTCTGGCGGCATTAGGCTTGTGTAGGACGTGTATGTGTGCAGCTAGGCTGATAATTTTTTTTTTTTTCTTCGTGGGGGTATACCTGCGTTCTAGCAGGATGTTGAGGTGTTCATGGAGTATTGTTTGTATGTGAGCAGCTAGGCCTAAATTGATTGAGGGGTATAGCTGCACTCTATTGTGTGTTGGTGTAGAGTAGAGAGTGAGCATAGTAATAGGAGAGGTGAGTGTCTGGAGTGGATGTTTTATTCTTACGAGCCCACTGTTCCGGATTACATTCTCTCGTTTCGCAGTAGCTGCACTCGGAGGGAGATGGCACAGGAGGCAGCTAGGTCTGTGTAGTAGACTCATGATGCGGATAGTCCGCACTCACATATCTTAGCGCCTGCAGGACGCTAAGGTTGTCATCTATGGTATCTGTTTGCGGATTCTGTCTTGATGGCTTATTAGTCGCTTTCAGTGGTGTCATTGCTCGGTATCTCCTCTAATTTTGTCCGCAGGCTGTAATTACTTTCCAATGTAATATTATTGGAGTTGTGGTTCATGGAGATGCTGGATTTCAGCGGTCCTAGATGGTCTTAATCAGGTTTACGGAAATCTGCCACCAGCAAATCTTAATATGCACAAGCCACTGGCTGCAACTGGGAATAGTGTCTGCCACTGAACTCACCCTATGGTGTGGGTGGGGTGGCATTATCCTGCCCCCATTGAAACTCCTTGACCCTTGGCAGCAGGCTGGGCTCTCCTTGCTTTAATGCGCCCGCTGTGGAGTCTTAGCCCATTGAAGGTGGTGATGACCTTGTCGCCCCTAATCTTTGCTCTCTGTTTTCATACTCCTTTCAACAAAATGCATTACGCTAATCTGTTTTAAATTTGCTGCCTTATGTTTTGATAGATTCTTCAATTTGCTTGCAAGCCGCTGACCATAGACTAGTAATGTCACTGTAAAACGTAAGGGTACTTTTTGGGGGAATAAACAGTTTGGGGTTACTTTCCTTCAGCACCTCTAGATCCAATAGCATAACTACTCTGTGACATGAACTGCAGATTTGCGTTTTGTTTGATGTCTGTCAATTTCAGACTTGTCTCCATGGCTAACGTGCTGGAAACCCAAATCTCAGCAAAATACTTCACTGTGTTGGCCCCCCAGACCTCACTCGATGGCCCACCTTTCATAGCCACCTGACTCGACTGCTAATCTTATTTTATGGCTTCCCAGATGTCAACTTTGAGTTGTCAGCTACTTTATCGATCTAACCTTATTGTTGGTCTTTGAGGGCAGCCACATCTATCATCCCGTGGTTTGTCTCTCATGGCACATCCATACATGACCTGATAGCTAGCCTCTCATGCCACCTCAAAATCTCATTACCTGGTTATCCTCTGAGGACATCCCCACCAAGATTACATAGGTTTTCTGTTGGCTTCCCTAGATAGGAAATTGAAGTTTTATCTCTGACTGAAACCTCCAATCTGATTCTACTCTCTCCTCCGATCTCCCCAGACTGGACCATATTGACAAACTGTGGTGTCATCCACACACTTATTGGTCAATATGTTCCTAATTCTTTCCATTCTTTCATTCTGATGGTTCATAATCTAAAACTGACCGTGTCATAAATTGCGTTCACAGTCTTAAGATCAGTTTATCGCCTCTGACCACATTTTGGGCTTCTTGTTTACCCTCTCTGCACCCTTCTGTTACTTTTCTACTGCTCCCTGACAGCAAGAACTTACCTAAATCTACCCTAGTCTCCAGTTATCTCTCTGCTAATTTAACGCTTTAGCTGTTGTGTACTCAGCCTGACTAGAAAGCTATTACCAGACAGCACTCTGCTCTGGAGGAATCCTGACTCACCCCACCCCCTTTTGTATTGCCCCCTGCTAGAATGTTGAACAGATCCATCATCTACTCCTATTCGAACACCAGAAGCCCCTTGAAAGCTTTTCTTAAATTCTCATGCCCTTCTTTGAACTTACAGGGACTGCATTCTTCCCCACTTTGATGCCAGGCTATCCATTGATATTGGTATGCTAGTGACCACACACTTTTGTATCTAGCTCGTCCTTCTCCAAGCTGTGTGTTTTGGGAAGCGATACCTATGGATTCGAGAAACTGCTCTGCCAGGCGCTCTGGTTCTGCAGTTTTCTTTTGTTGGTTCTTGCCTTCATACATCTCCATGATTGCTCCCAATATTTGGCGGTAGTGCATGCGGAATGTGAAGATGTGCTTGTTTGTAGATTATATTTCTGTATCTTTCCTTTAGCCGAGTGCAGCACTCCCAGTGGACTGTCTTTTTTTAGTTCTGCATGAATTAACTAATGACAATATCTCTTTAAAATTCTGAGGAGGGTACTGGCAGCATGGCGATGCAGCATGGCGATGCAGCATGCTGCCGTTTTAAACCCTAATGTAGCACTGAAAGTGTTCATAAGACACCATTAAATACATTTCTTGATGGGCCAATGCTGCCTTTTTGTTCCAACAGTGCAACCAGGACATCTAGAGGTAGGGCGTTGTCCCCGCCTGTGGCACACAGTGTATGCAGCATTCCATTTGTGTTTCAGGTTCGTTTTTAGATCATTTTGGAAGTCATTTTTTGGGACTTGCAGTAGAAGTTGTGTCTATTGATGAACCGATTTTTGTTGCCAAAAACTCATGCTTTCAGAACCCCTTCCAAAGCATTTTTGAAAAGCGTGCACGTGCCAGCATATAGTATTGTATGTTTGCATAGGGATTTAATGGATCACCGTAGTGCAATTTTTGTGTTGGGTGTCCATCATTATGAACAGTCCGAGTACATTACATTCTTGATAACCCAACCTAATTAGAAGGCTCCAAAATAGACTATCTTTCTCAAATTCGAAACTGCTTTACAAGCTGAGCACCACTTGATCGCAATGGTCAGGCTGAAAACGAGTCACTGTTGTCGCGTGCTGCACCAAGTCATCGGGGAAGTAGCTGGGGTTATTTGTGAAGCCAGGGTCGCTACAATCAAAAAACAATAGGAGCGAGGGGAGAAAGCCACAGAGAGAACCATGCGGTCAGTGGCAAGGGGCTATCAAAATGGCAGAAGTAGCGTTATACAAGACTACTTTACGTTATGCTATCATTGAACCTCTTACCATTAATCTAAGTAACAGAAATTACTGCCATCAACGCTTTCCCATATCCTATCGTATATTGTCCTGCAACAATCTTCCTCTAGAGTTCTGTCTCCCAAATAGTGTGTTTTGGCATAACAAGACAGCAACATAGTCCACATGGTTAAATCAAAATGATAAGATTGGAGAGCACCTGCAAAAATTAAGTTACAAGTACAGTTCAATAAAATGTGATAATTGAAAGAAAAAATGCTGAGCAGAGGTTCTTTTAGAAATGACTAATTAGAGTAATAGCAGTCCAAGAAGTCTTTAAGAATTGTATTTGACAATACAAAAACACATCCGGGTTCTTAACTGAGTTGAAGCATCCCACTGATGGATTAATGGAATGTAATTCTAGTGTGGCGAGAAGGGATTTGTGTACAGTTCTTGTGCATGTGTAGTGAATATCCCTCAGTTGGATCTTGCTAAATACGCCAGGGCGCAATGATCTACTGCTTTGTAGGGTTCTTGTTGGTGCGAATGCTCTTTAGTAGGCTCTTGCTTAATCAGTGGAGCCAAGAGACCGTGACTGCTCCCCAAAGTTACGGGTTAGCTAATGATGACTGAAGCGTTGGGTAAGTGTTGCCAATAAAAGGCTGTGGTTTTTATTGCACATAACATCATTGTAAAAACGTATTTTGTAAAGTATAACAAAATCACACAATAATAAACAAAAATACACTTTTGGGCACGAGGTCCAGGGGCGTGTACCTGGCCTGTGCCGCCCTCTTGTTCTTCCCACAACGTCGTGGGTTACGTTCTTTGCCCTGTATTCCTTTTCTTCTCCCCTTTTTTCTTATTTCCGTGTGGGTGGGATATGGGAAAAGAAAGTCTTTGACTGTGGTGTTCCGTCCGGAGTACCCAGAAAACGGATTCTCTCCTACCTGATGCTGACCTGGGTGCGGCATTTGTTAGTGCCTTTGCACCTTGGTGTGGTTAGTCCCAGGTCTAACCTATATGCTACAAACGGCGGGGATGGGTGGGACCTGGTGCTTTGTGGCCTCTTGTTATTTCGGCTGCGTGAGGCAGCCTGAATTTTGTCCCTCGGTCCCCGTGCCTTCCAGATTATTCTCCTGTGCTTTCTGGCTGCAGGGGTTCCCCCCTATACTGCAGCGCTGGCCAAGATCTGTGCAGAGGCACAGTAAGGGGTTTCCACTTTTTAGGGGTCTTGTGCATGGTGCTACACATGCTCTTCAGTACGTAGTTGCTAGATCTGCATGGGTGTGGTGAGAGGGGGCTCAGCTTTTTGGGCTTCTTGTGCATGTTGCAGTGGCTGCCCTTCAGTAGGTTGTTGCAAGATGGCCTGGGGCAATGCTTGGGGATCCCGTATATTTTTTCTATTTTTTTTTTTTTAGTATTGCTGCAAATGCACTTCCGAAGGATGTTGATAGATTTCAGGAGGTGTGGTGAGGGGTTCCCACTTTTTAGGGTCCTTGTGTATGCTACAGTGCATTCCCTTTTAGAAGGATGTTTCTGGATCAACGGGCGTGTAGTGGGGTGGGGGGTCGAGGGGTATGGTTTTCATGTTGCAGCAAATGCCATAAAGCAGGTCGTTGCTGGATGCATTATGTTGGGTAAATGAGGCTCTGACTTCGTTTTTTTGGCCTGTTGCTGCAAATGTTGCTAGATCTGCAGGGATGTGGTCCATTGGGGTCCTACTTTTTAGGGTCCTTGTGCATGTGGCTGCACATTACCTTCAGAAGGATGTTGGTAGATTGCAGAGGCGAGGTGCACTTTTAGGGGTTCTTGTGCATGTTGCAGCAAATGCCCATCTGTAGGATGTTGCCAGATTCGCATGGTCGTGGTGAGAGAAGGGGCCACATTTTATCCTGCAAGTGCCCTTCGGTAGGGTGTTGTGGGTCGTTGTGAGAGTGGGGTCCCGGTGTGTGTGTAGCAAGTGCCCTTCAGTAGGATGTTGATGTATCCATAGGACGTGGTGAGGTGGGTGGGGGGCTGTATTTTAGGGGTTTTGTGCATATTTTAGCGAATGCATCTCGGAAGGATGCTAACTAGATTCGCTGGCACGTGGCGAGAGAGGGTCCCACATTTTAACTTGTGTGCATTTAGCAACAAATCCCATTAATTCGGATGTTAATGGATCTTAGTGTGCTGGGGGTGGAGTGGGGAGTCCTTTTTCAGCGTTCTTGTGGCAGAAAATGCCCTTCAATCGGATGTTGATGGATCTGCAGGGCTTGGGGGGGCCTTCGCAGACTTGTTACACCGAATTGATGCGTTCTGACTGCGGTAACGTTTTCATTGATGCACCCCCCTGCCCGTGGAATTCTAAGATTGCCCGTCCCTGATGGATCGTTAGAAAGGACGTGGCCAATCTAGGGCTCACTGCCACGCACGCTCTCGTTTACTTCTATGAATCCTTTGGTATAATGTGTTGACGTAATAATGCACCATGATTACCTCCGCTCCATGTCTCCAAATCCATTCTGGATGTTCCGGGCAGCCCCCTCTCGCCGTGCCGCCTGTCACTTGGCGTTTGGGGCAATGCCCATTAAGTGGCGCAGGGCTTCTTTACCGCAGTGTCTCTCGGTTGGTCCGCCAGCTGACTGAATACATTAGAATGCCTTTTCCGAAGCAGGCGATGGCTATGCAATAGAAATGGCACGACACTGTGACGTTAAAAACAGCTCACGAACAACCACGTGACTAGGATAACTAAAGGGATGCGCAGGGAGTCTTTATGTAAGCTAAGCGTTCCAGTCAACGTATTAAGTAGTGGTTTCTTAAACAAAACGTTAGCGGCAGGGGCGTATCTTAGTCAATAATATTGTGTATGTGTGGAGAGAGGTAAGGGGAGCGCCGTAACAGGTTCTGAAATGTTCCAAACGAGCTATGAGCATTTTATTGTGTGCTTTGGATAGCTATATATGACCTGGACGGCTGTGTCTTTGCATACTTAAATGTCTTGTCTTGTATGTGCAGGATGTATCTCAGTTTTAATCTAATCCTTTAGTGTGTTCTAGACAAAATTCTCATTTCTTTTCTCAAACCATCACCGCAAACACCCGACACTCGTATTCTTATAGGATTCGGACATGAAACACTCTATAAAATGTGATATTGTAATTACTTTTTTTTTGTTGTTAATTCTTTCTTTTGTATTGCTCAAATAAGAATATTAGCGAGTTAGAGGATATACATTATTTGAGGATTGGAAACTCCATTTCACACAATGCTGAAGACATACAGCCTCCATTTGTCAGGGAAACTGGTCGTATTTCAGCTCTGGCTGCTTCTTTAGTATAGATTAGGCAACGTACACCTTGGCTCTGTCTTGTTCTCCAATCATCGCCATAAGGCTTGCAGCTAACCTTTCCCTGTCTTATGTTCATTCTCGCCCTTTCTATGATAAAACTCATCATACGTGAGCCCAGGGGTGCTGCTAGGTCTGGAAAAGATCCGGGGCTAAGCTAATGTCCAGGCTGTCAGGACTCGGGGCTAGCTAGTCTTTTGGCTGTAGCTCCTGAGCTTCTATCCGGGGCTACAGCCAAAAGATCCGGGGCTATAGCCCCCTCAGCCCCCCCCTAGCAACGCCCCTGCGTGAGCCTGTTGGTTTCTCAGTTATGGTTCTCACATATTGAACTTTTGTCTTGGTTCGGGCATGTAGCTTGGCTCTGCTGACCTTCTGGGATATTCGGGACCGATGCCGAAACCCAGCGTGTCAAGGTTGGGGCCAATTCCCCCTCGCTTTATTTATTTGTCTACTTTGCCTACTTTGGTACTCGCCTCGAGCAGTATTTGGAGCTGACCTTCGTGGAGGGTGTGACAATAGATTTCCATAATAAACACTGCATCGAAATGAGCTGAACACGAATGATGGTCTGCTCTCATCAGTGACGTGCAGCGTGCCGATAATGGCAATTCAGCCTTTTTTTCTGTGCTAATAAGTCTTAATGAAATAACGGAATGAGGATATGTGGCCTGTTCATGGAGTCGGGGATTGGCTCGTTTTCCCAAATAAGCAACTGATGGGTGTATTCCAGCTCTTCATTTGCTTGAATCTTAAGCCAACCAAACAACTTATTTTTTTTATTTTAAATGCTCAAGCCTCTACACTTGTGGCTCACGAAACGCTGTACAATCAAATTTTGTGAGTTGATCCATTTTATAACCCGATTAAACATACAAGCGATAAACTTCCTTAATATATAAAACACACCCTGAAAGAAAATGTAAAGGAGGCCCGCAAATCCACATTTTGGGGGTAATTCATAGAATTCAGCGCACAAGTGGCGCACGCGGCTGGCGCACAGTGTGCGCGCACATCAATCTGCGCCAGCCACGTGCGCCAAAATCCATTTCCGCGCACAGCGTATTCATGGATTTTAACATCCATTAGCAGCCGTGGCGCAGTGACCCTGCAGCAGCGCCAGTTATGCCCCCAACCCCTCCCCGTGCACCATGTACAGTGCACAAATCCCGTACATGGCGCACAGGCCAGTGGACCAGCATACAGGCCCCCAACCACAAAAATGCCTGTAAAACTCCCCGCGCACCCCTCCGAATACACGTACCCGGCTGCGCGGGGAGAATCACACGCGATTGGCCCTGTGCGAGCGGGGTACGTGTATTTCGGGGGTGTGTGGGAAGTTTCACACGCGATTGGCCCTGTGCGAGCGGGGTACGTGTATTTCGGGGTTCGCAGGAAGTTTCACACGCGATTGGCCCTGTGCGAGCGGGGTACATGTATTTCGGGGGTTCGCGGGAAGTTTCACACGCGATTGGCCCTGTGCGAGCAGGGTACGTGTATTTCAGGGGTGCACGTGAAGTTTCACACGCGATAGGCCCTGTGCGAGCGGGGTACGTGTTTTTTGGGGGTTCGCGGGAAGTTTCACACGCGATTGGCCCTGTGCGAGCAGGGTACGTGTATTTTAGGGGTGCACGTGAAGTTTCATACACGTACCCCGCTCGCACAGGGCCAATCGCGTATTACTGAGGTTCGCAGGAAGTTTCACACGCGATTGGCCCTGTGTGAGCGGGGTACGTGTATTTTGGGGGTTCGCGGGGAGTTTCTCACGCGATTGGCCCTGTGCGAGCGGGGTACGTGTATTTTGGGGGTTCGCGGGGAGTTTCTCACGCGATTGGCCCTGTGCGAGCGGGTGCGCGGGGAGTCCCACAAGTGAATTGGCAGTGTGGGTCCTCCCAGGTGTGCCCTCTACCCACTCCACGGCCCCTGCAGGCAGCCCACACCACAGGGGACTACCCAGCACCCCTGGTCATGTCCTGCACGCAGCCCATCCACCATGGGCATGCCCCCCAGCCAGCCCACATAACTAATGTCCCCCAGCACCCCGCCCCCAGCAGTGAGGGGCACCTGCCAGCAGGCCCTGACTCATGTCCCCCCAACACGTCATCATGATCCACAATCATGGGCCTCATGGCCTCCCAAATCCCACCACACGCCACCCCTGTGCAAAGACCCAACCAAGTATCCCATCCACCCCACATTGAAATGCCCATTACATGATACAACCAAAATGGAAAGAATGTACATCAACACATCTGTCACACACACCCAATGGGTGCTGGTGATTGGGAAAACCTACACGTGACATGCATGAAACCAATGAGAGAATACCACAGATCAAAGTAATAAACCAAAATGTATTGAACACAAAAAGAATGTAATCAAATGAAAACATGAAAAAAATGTTTGAAAAAAAGGAAATGCAGCATGTCCAAAACACAAAAAGAAAAACATGAAGTCTGAATCCAAATAAATCAAAATGAAAATGTGTCCAAAGTGTCAGGCCACCAAATCAAATCCAAAGGAAATGGAAACAGTAAAATCCATTGCTCCATGGTGAGAAAAATAATAGATAAATCCACTGTTCAACTATGTACAAAGAAGTAATCCAGGGTCCATGTGCCCAACGAATGAAATGAAACCTAGCAAAAAAACAACCTAATAAAGAACTATATACACAAAAAGGCAGGGCATAGTCCAAGTGTGAATCTACACATCATCACAGACATGTGCCATGCATCCATGGCGTTTCAAAGTCTCAGACACACACACATGTGCACCATACATGTACATGAGAGCAGCACCCATCCCTCACCCTCCATGTCCAAGAACAGAGACTGGCATGCATTCATGTGTGCATTCCGCATACAGCTCCCCATGTTGCATTGGAACACATGCACCATCCATGTGGTTCACACATTACTGGTCTCACATGCATGACCATGATGTCCCTGCACACACACATCCATACATGGCCTATGTCACACATACAGGCAAGTATCAGACAACCAGCACACTGCAACTGCCCTGTCTCACACAGCAATGCTTGGCCACTTACCGCTCAACTCCAGACGGGTCTGCCTCCGAAGGATCTGGGCGTGGAGCGCTGGGCCTATGCGTTCCAGGACCCTCATCTGGATGTTGCTCATGCTGACCCGGCCCCCCCTCCGCGAAGCACTGGGCCTTGTAGAGGGTCCTGGACCTGAAGTCCTCCCAGCGCTTCCGGATGTGCTTGAAGTCGCGGGTTGCCACCCCCTCCGCGTTGATGCCAACCACTGCGTCCTCCCAAATCCTCTCCCGTCCTTCCTTGTTGGCGTGTGATGTTCCGAAGAGGGCATCCTAATGCCCTAGGACATGCTCCACCAGGACACCAACTTCCTTCTCACTGAAGCTGGTGGCCCTCTGCCTCTCTGCGACCCCCCGAGGCAGGCGTGGGTGGGCAACTGGGACCTGGGGCTGGGCTGTGGAGCGATGGTATCCCAGTCGGGAGTCTTCTGTTCCAGCAGGGGTGGACACAGCAACTGGACCCCTGCAGATGGCTGACGTGCAGGCACCAAATAGCAGGGCACATGGGCAGCAGGCAGGCAGCAGCAGATGGCTGGTGGGAGCGTGCTCGGGGCTCTTGTGGGCAGGAAAATTGCCTTTTGGGCAGGAGCGTGGTCTTCCATGTGTTTTCGCGTGGCCAGCTTGATACTGAGTGATTTGGCACGTGAAAAAAGTGCACGTCAGCGTGAAATCCGAGGAAAGGCCCTTAGCGCGTAAGCGACGTGACACGCACGGGCGTTCCCCACAACACGGGTGCATTGTGAATCAGCACGTGAGAAAACTGCACGTCACCATGCTATTGGAGGAAAGGGCCTTAGCGCGTAAGCCGTAAGTGACGTTGCATGTGTGGGCTGGCTTAAAAGGTACGAGTATCACGCTATTTTCTTGTACGTGCTTTTTGTGCAGAGCGAGCGGGTGTTTCTTGTACTTCTTGTCGGTTCACACGCGATTACTTCACAACGTTTCCAGTTCGTACTCCCTGTTTCCTCAGACTGCGTTCTTCTTTTGGCAGGGGTGTTGCCAACGCGCACACGCGCGTCTTTTTTACGTTCTTTTTCAAGGCAGACGGGGAGTCGCTTACGTATTTTCTAACTGTGGTTGCCCCCGTGTGTCGCGTACCCCAGGCTGCGTGTAACATGCGTACGCTTATTTTTGTGTTTCTGGGTCCCACAGCGTAGTGCGGGTTCATTTTTCCACGCACGTGGTCTACCAGGGGTTGCGTGCACGTGTACTTTTGTTTTTGGGGTGCCTGTGCGTTGCGTGACCATCATCCTCCCCCAGGGGTCACATACAGACTTGCTAGAGCACTAGGGTACGAATTCCATCTAGTATCCTACCCCTTTCACCCCAATTGCCCAGGACAATTGTTTACTGCAACTCCCATACACACACCAACATCAGTGCCAGGGTTGGGAGGCGACCAAGCAGTAAGGGAGGCAAAGGTGGCCGACCTCCAAAAGGTGGGCATAGTGGGCACGGTAGGGGATGTGGCCAGGATTTGCAGGGTGCCCCTAGAGCCCTGTGTGTGGAGGACCAATCGGGGACACCTATGCCGCCCCCCCAATGGTTGTGGGAAACATAGCTGACACCATCCCAGCTCAGCCTTTGTTGGACCGGCCTATTTTGTCACCTGAACCGGCACAGGATGTCTCCCAGGCTGACTTCCAGGTCAGCAAGTCTAATCCACGTGTGGCGGTGAAAGTTGCTGTCACCAGGCCACGTGGATCTGGGGCAGCAATGTCATCTGCTGCCCCAAGTAGCCAGGGTGGGGAGGCTGCAGGGGCAGCTGCAGCTCAATCCACCCCAGCTCCGAGTCTCCCAGCTGGGACAGTGTCGGTCCAGGTCCATCACACCGATGTTGGCCCTGCCGACATCACCCTGCAGCCAATGCCTGCACCAAGACTGTGATCATTGTGCTTTTACAGGCTTCTAGTACCCAGTCCACCTGCGCTTCTGCCCCTACTGACCAGAGCGGCGTAAGCCACTCGGGAACCGCACTACCTTACAAGAAGAAGGGTGCTCTTGCACTACAGGCTGAGACCCCAGACACGGCTACACACTCCGGCACGTCAAGGAAGCCTAGCTTCAATGATGCCGAACTTGATGCACTTGTGGCCTATGTGTCGGCACATAGCCACAAAATGTTGGTGACTGCAGGCTATAAGACTACGACTGCTCAACGTAGGGCCCACTGGCAGACCATCGCGGAGCACATTAGTGCCCTTGGATTTGTGAGGCGCACAGCTGATGATTACTGCAAGCGGTGGAATGACCTGAAACGCAGAGCAAAGAACAAGCTGGCTTCCAATCATGCCTCTACTCTGGTGACTGGCGGTGGGTCTCCACCAGAGGACGACCAACTCACTGAACATGAGTCTGTTGCTGGAACCTTCGTCACAGAGGAACAGATCCAAGGTGTGGGAGACCTACCAGATTATGAGGCATTGTCCGGTGAGTGCCCATGCAAGTGTGTGTAATCCATGTGTATGTTTCTTGGGTGATGTGTAATGATTGAGTGCCAGGTGAGGGTGTGTACTCCTGAGTGGTATGGGTCACCCATGTGCTTCCTCCAAACCATTCACCGGCCTTGGGTATGACAGTATCCCTTCTGACCACAGTAGCCAATTAGCGCCACATTACTGCAGTTGCCCTTGAACTGTCATCTTGCAACAACATTGTTCTGATTTTTCAGTGTTCATTCAGCCTGATTGTTTCAATCCTCCCATTTTTGCAACACATTTTTCTGCCCTAATGCCACATATGTGACATGCTTCTGTCATAGAGTACAACCCACATTGGCCCACATTTATTACTTTGTTATGGGAATGATTTGACCATTCAGGCTGACTGAGTAAGGGCCTACTCACATACATTTCTGGGGCCTGTTTGAATGTGGAGCATGATTGTGTTTCCTGTCATGTTGAAGTGACCAACCGTTGATGTATCCATCTGCCTGCCATCACTGTATTATTGTACAGTGGATGTGTTGCAGTGTGTGGCACATGCGTATTATGTCACACTATTTTGCATTTTTCATCTCGTCATGTCCATCTCACATGGATGGGTGACAGTACTCATTCACTGACATATGGCTGCACTTGTCAAATGTACCATAGCTATGCTACATGCCATCTGTGTGCTGGCATGTGTCATGTATGTGTATTGGACATGCCACTCACAGGCTAATGTGTGATGCCAGTGCTATCCAGCATGCAGCAAATGTGTTGCTTTTCCATCTTGGTGTCCTCAGTGTCTGCTTTTTGCCTCCCCTTCCAACTCATTGACAGTGCATGCATGCCAGGGTTATAGTCATGTGGGACATGTGTAATTCATGTACTGGATCTCTGGCTTGTCAGGCCTATGTGTGTGCTATGGTGCTCATGCCTGTTTCCATTTGTTGTCTTTCATGTTTTTGCAGGTGATGACGCACTTGATGCTGTAGAGGTGGAGGAGATGGTGCAGACCCAGGAGGAATCTCAGCCAAGACCGGGCACCAGTGGAGGACGTGGTGTGGTGGTAGTTGAAAACCCAATCCTCCTGCAGACCATACTGTCCAGGGGTGTCTCTGGGTGCACCTCCCCAGACCTCTATGATTCAGGTGCTGAATTGGATGATGAGACTTATGTGCTGTCGCAGGTGAGTGTTTCTGTCAGGGATGCTGTTCTGTCCAACCCACCTGCACCAGGGGTAGACTCCTCTATGGGGATGTCAGTGTTGGTAACTCCGCCTTTGGCGGTTACGGATGCAGGGTCACACTCCACAACATCTGATCCTGTTCCTGGGCCAGCAGATCAGAGGGGGGGAGGCAGTCCTGCAGCCTCAGGCAGTGCCAGCACAGCAAGGTGCAGATTGCCTTGCCCCAAATAGGTGTGGTGCCTGCCGACGCGGTGGCCGTGTGCCACCAGGCAATACTGTATGAGAAAACTCCATGTACGGTATAGCAGCACAACAGGGAGCATCGGTTGAAATGATGGCTCATGCAATGGAGAGGGTGGCCACTTCCATTTTCCCCCCTGAAAGGCAGATGGTGCTCCAACAGCAGGCAACAGAGTCCATTTGCCAATCACACAGGGAGGACATGTTGGCGTCCAACAGGGACCAAAGGGCGGCACTGGAGACTCTGCGCGAAGCCATATCTGTATAGACCCAGGGCCAAAGGGAAGCCCTGAGGTTAGAACTCCATTTCCTCAGGGAGAATCTGGTTGAACTTGAGGCTTCCCGAAATTTTAAGGCAGAACAGCAGCTGGAGCAGCTCACACGTTCGCTCTCAGATGAGCTGCAGGCAATCCGTGAGGTGCTGCATGGAGATCTCCGTACTATCATCCTCCAGAACCAGACCTTCCACACCCGCATGCTTGCTGCCATGGAGGACCATACCAAGGCTTTGCGTGGGCTGCCTCCCATAGCACCGCCACCTCCTGATGTAGCAGCAGAGGGTGAAGAGAGTGACGGCAGTTCTCCCACATTGGCGTAGCCGTGCAGGCCATGAGCCCATGGGTGTATTTTTTTTTTTCCTGGCAACATCCACGCAGGTGGGTGTTGGTGTGCACCCTGTCCTCGAACCTCCTGGGTGCCCCCCCCCCGGCCCACACATGGCCATTTAAAAAAAAAAAAAAAAATTTACACAGTGTGTGGCTCCCGTGGGCATCCACTGTGTATTCCAGCTGGGCACATGCAGGCTTGCCCTGTGTTTGGGTTGGATGCTTGGGTTCCTGACCTACACACCCCTCCTGCTTCCCCTTTCCATGGGCTTGCGAAGGGTGTGACCAAGTGACAGTGACTTACACAGTGACATTGGGCTCCCATGAGCTGTGTGGGCAGTCTGTGGTCAAAACTGTGTGGACATCCCTAGTGGGGATTGTTGTTGTATTGAACACTGCATGGTGTATTGATATGTGCTTGTGCATCCATGTCTTCCTCCTTATTCACAGGTACCTTCTTCAAGTCTTCACAAGGCCGTCTCCTTTGCAGATGCAGTTCATGTTGTATGCAGTACACTGACACATTTGCCTGACAGCAACCCTCTGCAGTTGGAAGGGGTCGATGTGCTGGCTTATTCAGGTTGTAAGACTTGCACTACTTTGATTTTGTACTGTCATGTTTTGCCACTGTTTCATCCTGTGTTGCTGTATTGTTGGGTAGCTGAGATGGGGAGGGGTTGGGTGACATGCCACTATTTTCATGTTGTATTTTGCAAGGGGGTAGTCATTCATGCAACATAAATGTGTGCCTTTTTGTTTCACAGCATTGGTTGTCTTTCAGTAGGTAGGGATGCATACAATGTAACACTTCCAGGTGACCAATCTCAGGCTGGTATGGTTGTGACAGTTGACTGTCCCTTATGTCATCATCATTGATTGTCAGCTGGTATGTGCCAGGGCTGTGTGCACTCCACAGGGGTGTGATTTTAGGTGAAATAATTAGCCCCCTGCTGCGTACGGGCTGTCTCACCACATGCCCTTTCCCCTCCCATGTGCAGCGGCCGTGCATGTGGTTGGGGATGTGGGGGCACCACCATGTCCACCCGCAGGCCCCGGCGGGTTGCAACGTTGTGCAGGACACATGTTGCCACTATGATCCTGCACACTACTGGGGGCGCATATAGCAGCTGCCCACCAGAGCGGTCAAGGGAGCGAAAGCGTGACTTGAGCACTCCGAATGTGCGCTCCACTATGCCCCGGGTTGCAATATGGGCTGTGTTGTATCTTACCTCGGGTGGTGTGGTGGGTTTCCGAATTGGCGTCATCATGTGGGTGCTCAGAGGGTAGGCACTGTCCCCTGGGGAGGTGATGATGGGTATCATTAGTGGGGTTGTGACATTAGTCAGTATCTGACATGCATGCATGTGCAGAGTTATTTATACTCACCAAGCAGCCATGTATCGCCATGCCGCCCAGCTTCTAGGTCCCGGTTTAGGGTGACATTCTGAAAATGAAACTGTCATGAGTGGACCCTGGATAGTTGGCATATACTGAGGTGATGATTCCCTTGGCATCACATACTACCTGCACGTTGATGGAATGCCAGTGCTTGCGGTTTCTATAGATATGCTCAGTTGCCCTGGGAGGACGCAGAGCCACATGGGTGCAATCAATGGCACCTAGCACTTTGTGGAAGTGTGCCACCCCATAAAAGTCCTGGACGGCAGCCTGCCTTTCTGCAGGTGTTCTGGGCATGTATATGTGCCTGCGGACTGAAGAGTGTGCAGTCATGATGGCCAACACCTGGTGTAGGCAGCGTGACTGCGTGGCCTGTGACACCCCCCACCCCACTATGGCACTTGTCCACTGAAATGAACCAGTGGCCAAGAAGTGCAGTACATTGAGCACCTTTTCCAAGGGGCTCAGTACTTGGGAGCACAGGGTGGGTGATGTGAGGTCATCCTCCCACTCACTCACCAGCTCGAGTTTTATGTGTGGTGGGAACCTGTACCTCCCATACACCTGGTCATCAGACATCCCAAAAAGGCTGGTCCTGGGTGTAAAAATTCTGGGCCTGGCTATCCTCCTCCTGCGGTGTCCCATGACCACTGCTGCGAGGAATGGTATATTCATCGTAGCGTCTGAGCTTGTTTGTTGTTTGCGCGCAAATTTATGCTGCGCGGGGCCGCGTACGCCTGCTTCCTGCTGGCGTACGTGTTTCCGGATTAGCGCATCTTTTTTGTAGTACGCGTTTCCCCTGTTCGATTCCATGAATACGTGTTGTAGGCGCGCGTGTGGGCGTTCCGCGCATTTAACTCCTGTACTTCCCCCGTAACGCCCACATTTTCACGCATTGTTCCCTATTCCGCGTGATACGCCCCGTGTTCCGCCTACTTTTGTTGTGTGTGCCACGCTATGTGCGCTTTCGCTGTACACGTAGCACACCCCGTTTGATGACGTGTGAGCCTGCGTGCGCCACGCAGGATTTTAGCGCACATCCCAGGATTTACACGCGCACGGACTTCCATGAATCGATGTGCGCGACTTTCGCATGCTTACGCTGCGATTCACACGCTTTCGCACGCTTGCGCGGCGCACATTAATTCCATGAATCGGCCTGTTTGACTATTACCAAATGTCTTATCCCTGGATCAGTCTGGGGAAACTTTCTCAAATAAGTGCAGCTTTTATAAATGGAAAGACAGGCTCAATTTTTCAGAGTTTCTGGTGTAAGGTAATTGTAACCATGCTACCCCCTAAGAGTAGAATCCCGTAATCTAAGTGGGAAATCCATGGATAAAAATGTAAAAGTTGCGAGCTTCTAGCAGCCATATAGTCACTCACCACCTCAATTCTACACATACACACAGCACATCATTTCTTATTCGCCAATAGTCCATTACCCAGTGGCTAGGGGCGAGTGCACATTGTGGGCCTTGCTTTGTACCATACCGCTCTTTTGAAATTGCCTGAAGAAAGTCGTTTTAAGCTCTTTGAACAAAGAAAGATGGAATTTGCAAGATGTGATGGTGGCAGCAACCGTGATTATCCAGGACAGAGATTAGACTATGGTTACTAGCTTTGTTTTATCACTAAATTGAGACGGAGCTTCTACCCAGGGTTGCAAGTTGTGAAGACTTTCCTGGATCCGTAGATCACGAGTTTCATTTTTGAAGGTGCAAGGGAATGTTGCACCACCCTATTTCATGCCGCCTGAAGACCCAGTAGAACTTTTTAAATAAATTACTTTGAGACCAGAGAGAAGCAGGTATGACGTACCAATGCCATTCTAAAAAATAATACTTGACAAAATAAAACAAAGTTAACGGAATGCCTGGATCCCAGCAGCTCCATGTAAATGTTAAATAACTTGGGTGATGAGGCGGAAGCTCTGTAGATCACAAAGCTCAGTGCCTTTGGTTCGGATCTTGGTGGCCAGAGGTGAACAGACTTTGAATGATTATACAAAAAGACCCAAAACAAGCTAACGATTCTTAGCAAGACCCCCAGATCAAACCTTTTTGGGTCCCATAGATAAGCCACTGAGAGCTCCATCAGCATAACCGGAACCATCTTGCCCAGCATCAGTTATGCTAAGTAGGTGATCTAAAATGTTGGAGAATTTAACCAGAAGTGTGGTCTGACACTCTCTTGACTGCGACCTAGACCTGGCTTTCCTAGACCTTAACCCTCCATCTTGCTCTGTCATTGGACTACATTGCCGGACAGCAGTCTCTTCTGTTCACGTCCTGGAGCCCGTATATATTTCTGCCACCATACTTCATGACTGTAAAGTAGATCCTCTTTTTCCAGGTCTTGGCTCCTTGCCTCCGCCTAGGAAAGATTTCCATGTATGTGTAAATGTTCCCTCCAGTTGTGAACCCCCCCCTAACTTTTTGCTGTTGTCTGACCATCCTAGCCTGACTTTTACCAGTGGAGTCCAGCCTTCTGCTGTACTCCGCTGGGTTTTCGCTCACTTTGTTGTGGGGGAAACTGATATGCCCTTAAAGACAGTCAGTACTAGGAGGCTTTGTTTCCCTTAGTCTTTCACTTTTGTTGCTAGTTTTTAGGAGCATGTTAACAGTGCACAAAGTACCTTGCGGTACAGTGCGCTGGGGCCTTTGTTTCAAAGGATTTTTGGGTAGAAGTACAAATGTGCCTAGGACAGAGCTGGTGGCAGCTGTTGTTATTTTTCATATATTTCTAACCCTTTTGTGTGGTCTATATTGCGTTTGGCCCAGGACAGTGCCTTGGCCCCAAAATGGCCATTCCACAATTTTGTGTCCTTTGGCCATCTTGTCCCTCTGCCTTCCCCAGGTCGAGCAGACCCGGGAAAACCCTTATTTCATCATGCAGATCCCTGCGCAAACTGACACTTTCGCGGGCTTCTACCTACTTTGTGCGTGTGCCTCCAGGATGTGGGCTGGACTGTCTAGTTCCAATACACATCCTGGGTGCCAGGATGTCTGCTGTGCTGGGAATGACTGGGACCACTGTGGTCCGTGATTGGTCCACATCTGGGATGGCTGTATGTGAGCAGATCTCTGTGGTCCTCTACGTTTCGGCGTGAAGGAGATTCTGGATAAGAGAAGCCCCAAACACCCATGCCAGGTCGATCTCTTGAGTTCTCACCAAACTTAGGATAGGAGCCAAGTATCCTGGAATCAAGAAGCAGAGCCGAGGAACCGCTGGTGACCCGCTGGAAGGTTTGGCACCCTGAGCCCGGTGTCGTCCTGTTGGACCCCCCTGTTTCTGATTGAACTTGGAAAGTCTGCAAAGGCATTTCGACCCATTGGAATAGTGGGACTAACTATTCTCGGCACTTCCACCGTAATCTGTAAGCGAGCCTTTTCGGAAGTGTTGCTGGACTGCCCAGTGAACTGACCAGCTTGCACGAGAACTTTTGCCCTGGAACCGCAGCCGTCTCGAATTGACACT